>NW_005841844.1:5213017-5225139 GCF_000455745.1 Alligator sinensis | reverse complement strand
AGGGAAAAAAAACCAAAACCCAAAACCTTGCTTTACCAGAAGCAGTAGTGTGTTACTTTGTGGTGGCTCCAGTGTCTGTATAGATTGGGCACTTTAACAGGACTTTTTGGCACTTTTATCTAAAGCTGATTCAATCAGCTATTAGATTAAATCATCATAAAAGCCTCACTAAAGTGCCCAATCTATACAGACGTTGGGAAAGCTGGGTCCAACGGCACACTGCCTCTTTTGGGCATGTGCTGGGCCTAGCATGGGTACACGCCAAGTTTAAAGTAAAACACCTTTTTTTTTCCCCTCCCCACATCTGCAAGTAGCCCACATGTAGTAATTTATTAGGCAGAAGTGCCTCTAAACTAATTCTAGAGGAAGAAAGACTTGTTTATTCTTGTACCCTTTTTTCACTGCACCCCCCCCCCCCCTTAGGTGGATTATTCGAGACCTTCAGCAAAGCATCGTAAAATAGCTACCTCATTTCGTGACACTTCTTTAAAAGACATTTTGATGCTGGCATGCTCTCTTCTAAAGGAGGTAAGGCAGTTCATAATATAATATTAAAATTAATATAATTTTAAATTGCCCTAGGATTGGGGCTGTTATATTTTTTGCGTACTTTGAACTCCTGGTGAGTATTGCTTTGAGTAGATGAGGTCAGTCTACACGTGGATAGGTTTTTGGTTACATTGCACTTGAACAAACATGAGTGTCTTGTAATACTGATAGATATTTTTTTTTTTTTTGGAGTTTTTGAGCCAGTCCAGTTCTCTATCAGTTTCTCCCATTGCACTCTTCCTCCTCAAGTAGAGACTAAGTGTCTTGAGCTTTCTGCCTTGTTTTCTAATTTTTGTCCCTAGTTTAATTTTACTTCAGCCTAGTTTGGTCTAGATTTTCCACTTAAGCGTTATAAAAAATGGGTATTAAACCAGAGGCGGCTAAGAGGGAAGACAAGAATGTCCACATCTTATGTTGCGGTAGTGCAACCCAATCTGACCAGAGGTCTCTATCTCTTTTGCTAGCCCCCTCAGTCTCTGTGTGGTGCTCTGATGTAATTCAGACTGCAGCCTCTCCTCAGCCTTGGCAGCAAGTGGTGAGGAGCAGCCTTCAGTAATCTAAATGTCTCAGGACCAGGTAGGCTGAAGTGACGCCAAAACTGGAACATGATCTTTTGAATTTTATCTTCCTTGCTGACCAAGGCCTTCATAGTGCTTAGAGAGCCCCTTTATGTTATAAAGAGGTCATAGTTCCTTTTCTACAGTAAGTGCTTTTCTACAGGAAAGATGTAGTAACACATCTTTGTAAGATGTTATGAAGATGTATTACCACCTCTGCCTCTCTCGTTTTCTTGACCTCAAGCAGCTGCTTGAGGGTAGGCTTTTTTTTTTTTTTAAACGTTGCTCATTTCTAACTCCATCATTTAATAGGATCCTCTGTTTATTTTAGCATATTTAAAAATCAAACCTTTTATTTAGATTTTGAAATTTGACCTAGGACACTATTTTGATATCAAATCTTTTAAAGTCTTGGCCATAGTCATCAAGAAGGGGATGATGGCAGCAGTGACTAGCTAATTCTGACACTTGAATTGTAATTATGGGCTCTACTTATACAGGCAACCCCCGCTTAGTGCTCTTAATTGGTTCCAGAAAAACCAAGCGCTAAGCGAAACCCATTTGCCCATAAGAATAAATGTAAATATAGGTAATTGGTTACTGCCACCTCTCCCCACCAGCCCGCTGGCTGCTCTAGTTCCATGTGCCAGCCCAGGCCTGTATTCCTTCTGCTCTGCCCTGGGCCCCCGCCAGACCTGGCCCTGGGCACCAATGCAGGCTCTGTGCTAATGCCCGTGCCCCCCCACTCACCACTTCTCACCGCCACTGCCTCTCCCCACCCAGCTGCCTGCCAGCCATTTCGGCCCCACCTGCCAGCCTGGGCACCGGCACTCCTGCTGCCCTGCTCTGGGCATGGGCCCCTGCTGGCCCCGGCTGTGGGCCCTGCACTCCTTCTGCCCTGCTCTGGGCATGGGCCCCTGCCGGCCCCAGGCCCCGCGCTCCTTCTGCCCCATCCTGGGTGCTGGCCCCCGTTGGCCCTGGGCACTGGTACAGGCGCCACACTCCTCGCCATCAGCTGGTGAGCTCAGGTGGTGGGGCATCCCACAGGAGCGGGGTGGATGTTTGCAGTTGGCCGGGAGCAGAGGGGTTTGCAGCTTCTCTAGGAAATGCCTGACCGGCTGTAAACCCCACCCCGCTCCTGGATGGCTGCAAAACCGCCCCCGCCCCTCATGCCCCCACCAGTCTGTATTCAGACTGCTCCACTGCCCCACCAGTCTGTATTCACCAGCCGTGCCTGGCTTCTCCCCACCCCCACCCCGCCACGCTCACACTCACTCCCCACTCGCTGCCACTCACCGCACTTGCTGCCACAGCCCCCGCTGCTTCTCCCTGCCTTCCTGCCAAAACTCACTGATTCCACTGAGCACTTTAGTGAAACTGTCTGAGCGCTCAGTGAAATCAGATATCAATTTTAAATGAGTGCTATAGTGAAATAGTGCTAATCGAAACTGCATTAAGCAGGGGTTGCCTGTACCATACATGTTAAATCAGTGATGAAAATAAGCATTAATGGGAAAGATCATGAAAAATTTGACTCATTGAAAGCAATTTGGTCCTTTTTTTTTAATGCTAAACCTATTGTAGGTGAAAACAATATAATATTAGAATTTTGTAACACGTGCTATACTAAATTCCCAAATGCTGACTACTTCAATGGCATTCATATGCAATTGAAGCTACCCATTAAATGTAACAGTTTACTTAGGTTTTTATATAAAAACTTGTAGAACAACAGGTGTCATTTGGTAGTGATTTTTTTTTTAGTCAAATAAATGTTGGTTCTAGAACTGGGTTCTGTAAGGCTCATCCATGCTAAATATTCAACAATTACAACTTGGTTAACAATTTTGCTGATAGCACAACAGTACATTCCAGTTTTCTCTCTCGGATGGAATTTTTTTTATCATCGGATCAGATGAGACTCTGAATATAAACAGAGACCAGGTGTGCTGAATAAAATGATGTATTTTCAGAGCTTACTTTCTGGTCAAAGCAACACTTTAAGGGAAAGAAATATATCTTCCCCACCCTCCAAGAACAGTTGCATTAAAAAAATAAATACATCTAAACTTTCAACTTGTGGCTTTTATATTACGTTCATAATCCTCATCAGTTATTTGACTTGTGGTTATCATAGCTGTTTTGGAAGTATATAATCTAAGTTGCTGCTATAGTTAAGATGAGCTTGTGTAAAAATGTTAGTTTACCCAAAATATATGCCCCTGGTAGGGCTCCAAGTCCTATTGACTTCACTAATGAAATTAGATTTTACTCTTGCTGTGCAGAATTAACAAGGCAGTTGAACAGCGATGAATTATTGCATTTTGCTGTTGTGTCAGTAAACTGTTAGCTAAATTCAGATTGCAGATGTTTTACACAACTGTTAGTAACAAAAAGGAAAATATCATTTTCAGACACCACCAGCAGAATTTCTGGAAGTGTCAGAGAAAACATCTTAGCTATAAAGGGAATACAATTGCTCTTGGGTAACAGAGAAAATAAATAGTGACTCTCATAGTTTTCTACTTGCAACCACATTTTAAAGATCAGTTTTGTATCAGTGGGTGCCTGATTTATAATGAATACTTTAGGCCAGTGCTTCCCAACGTTTTCGTCAGCATGGCCACTCACTCCGAACCCGCAGCACCCCCACTCCCCAGGTGCCCCTCACTTCCCACCCACAGCCCTCCATACCTGCTGGTGTCCCTCACAACCCGCAGCCCCCTGCCCCAACCGAGCCTCAGCTGCCACCTGTGGGAGGCATCTGATGCTGCAGCCAGAGTGGGGCACAGAGCCCAGCTTCCCCTGCCTCTCCCGCTGTGGGCGGCACGGCCATAGCGGAGCCTGTGTGGGTGAAGCGTGTGCAGGCTGCCCACTGCATTCTCGGAGCTGTCTACCCTGCTGCCCTCCCCCGGGGCCTCTGGGGTCCAGCAGGCAGGACCCGGTGTGGGAGGGGGAGAAGCTCGGTGCCGCTGCTGGGAACCTCATGACAGTTACGCTGCCATGGTGAGGTGCCCCCAGAGATGGCAGCAGCAGCATGGAGTTGTGTTTCTCACTGCTGCTGTGCAGGCAGAGGGTGCTTTGCCATGGTGGTGCAGCTAGCATAGAGCTCATGGCAGCGGCACTGAGTCCCATTGCCTTGCTCTGCTGTGGAGGCCCTGGGGAGGAGGGGGCAGCAGGGCGGGGAGCCCTGAGCCTGCAGCGGGCAGCCTGCATCTGGTCCCACCACGTGAACAAATCTGGGGGGCGTGTGCCTCCCCATGCCTCCCTTCCTAGGAATGTGCAACCCTGTTTTTTTAATCGTTGCGACCCCAAGGTTGGGAACCATTGCTTTAGGCCAAGGGGTCATTTTACTAGCATGTTAGTTAGAGGAAAGAGCTATATCTTGGAAGAATAAAAGTAATATGGAAGTGATTTTTTTCTTTACTGTTAAATGACAGGTTTTTTAACTTGTATTTTGAAATTGAAATATTTTCTAAATATAAATGGACTGTGAGTTTCAATGGTTGAAGACCAGACACTTTCTTTTTTGAATTTTTTTTTCATATACTGCTGTATATAAACAGCCTAATGAAATATGCTTTTTTTTTTTTTAATGTAGCTATTGGCGAAACCTTTAAATCTTCAGGACCAACAGCAACAAAGTTTAGCAATGCATCTTTTGAAACTTGTCCTTAACTGTCTTAACTTTGACTTCATTGGGAATTCTGCAGATGAGTCTGCAGATGATCTATGCACTGTACAGATTCCAGCAAACTGGAGAACAAGTAAGGAAGGACCTTAACTGTTAATAACCAAAAAAGCTTTCTGAGTATGTAATTTGTTTTAGCATGGTGCTTACAAATACAAACTTAGTCCTTTTTCCCTAAGTGGGAAAATGTGGTTTTGTTTGCTCACATTTTTTAAAGGTGTCTGCTACAATCATTTGTGTTGGATTTGTATCAAATATTTCACTTGGGAGACTGATGTAACTAGGAGCTCAGAGGGGGAGAAGTGCCTCTTGGACCCTTGATATTTAGGTTGTGTAGCTCTTGGTATGGTATAATGCCTATTAAACAGAACTATTCAGTAAATATTACATAATTGGTGGAACACATGCTTAAGGATTTTCCCTGAACTTTTCCCATCATGTAAGAACTTGGTCCATAAAAAGCATAATACTTGAGTTGATTTGCCATGACTAGACAATGAATGAGCTCTTAAACAACCACTTGATGGTATCCTTATGTAGTTTCCAGAATAATTTTGTTTGATCATTAATTAAAGATCTGACTTAGCTAGGTAACTGGCTTTTGCTAATTATGGTAGTTATGTTTTAACACAAATAATAGGAATAATAAGGAATGGTGTAACATATTCATTTTATTACAGTTACATTCTTAGGTAGCCATCATGTATCAAGTGCTACATGATTTGTTATGTAGTAAAATTTTCTTTAAGGTACAAAGTAAATTTAATTCTGTTAAAAAAAAAAAAATTAAAAGTTCTGCATTAACAGTACTCATTATTCAGGTATTTAATTACCAGTGATTAAGTTATCTCTCTCTCTTTCTTCCCCAGTCTTCCTGGAGCCAGAGACCTTGGACCTGTTTTTTGATTTGTACCATTCCCTTCCCCCAATGCTCTCTCAGCTAGTAAGTGAAGTTTAGTGATTTACACGGCAGTAATTACTTAGCAACAGTTCTCTTCTGTCTGCATGTATTAGAGACCTATACCAGGCTTTCCTTATTTGTGACTCTCCAATGATGTTTTTGCCATTAGCAAAGTTTAAGCAGTTATGTTCAAACAGAAATATGAAGTTATTTTTGAACATTAGTACATATTTATATAAATATATTTGACATGCATTGGAACTGAAACTCTAGGTTGAAAGAACATGATTATCTTTTCAGTACTTGAATTCTAAAACTTTAAGTATAGCAGAGTTGGAGTTGTCTGTGTAATTCTAATTCAGTCCCCTTTGTAATTTAGCTAAGGAGGTCTCTACAGAGCATGCATGAATTGATATTTTTCAACAGCAAGTAAGAATCTGCCCAAATCTGTCTAAGGTTTTTCAGGAACACCACAGGACTTTTGCCTGATACAGTTGCCACCCATTGCCAAATTCTTTGCTCTAAATCACTGAATTCCCAGAATTTTTTTTGACTTTTCAATAAACAAAATGTTAACGCTGCTAAATAACATTTTCCTGAGTGTTCTTGTTGGAACTACAAAACTTTGAATCTGGGGCAGATGACTAGGATGGAAAAAAACAACCCAAACAATTAGTCTGGCTCAGTTTTATAAGCCACTGTACAAATGTGTTAAAATGGGGAATGCACAGCAATGTTAATACCAAGTGCTGCTTTCTGGTTTGCCTGTAAATGTAAACTGTAGAAGTATGTAGTTCAAGTAAATGAAGTAGGAGGGGTTCTTTTAGAAGAAGGCCAGGTGATAAGCTTGGCAACAGAGTCAGTTTTTAATTGATGTATTTTATACTTATTTCTCTTTAGGCACTTTCCTGTTTAGTTCAATTTGCTTCTACAAGGAGATCTTTATTTAGCAATCCAGAACGTGCCAAGTATCTTGGTAACCTGATCAAAGGAGTGAAAAGAATACTTGAAAATCCTCAGGTACTTTTTTTCTAATCTTTCCAAGCAGTAAAATTTTTGCCACAAGCCACATTGCCTCACTAAATCTCTTGTGACCACCTTCAAGGCTAAGTACAGACATTCTGGAGCGTTATGGGGAGGTTAAATCAGATCAAAATGGCTGCCTGGTATCGGGTAAGTCAGGATGCAAGCGCTAAGAGGAGAGTTGAGGGGCAAGCAGGCTGGAGGAGATTGGAGGTCCGCTGAGGGCTGGAGGGGAGGCACAACTTATGGGTGGGGCTGGCACGACCCACAGGCAAGGCTGGTATGACCTGTGGGTGGGATGGGGTCTCCCGCCCACCGAACCTATATGCCCCATCCCTCCTCCCACCGTGACTTATTTGCTCAACTCCAGCAGTGGCAAACACAGAGAAAAGCAGCTGGACCCCTGGGGTGGATTGTGGAATGGAAGTTGAGAGGGCTGGCTGGTCAGTGGGGCCAGGGGGCAGCAAAGGGCTGGGGGGAAGGGGTGAAAAATAGCCCAGTCCAGGGGTGGGGAGGAGGGTGAAAAGAGCAGCTACGGGGCTGGGACCAGTGGTTGGGTTTTCCCAGCCCTGGGGCTGTGCAGGGAGAGTGTATAGAAGTTCCATGCACCATTTTGATCTCAATCTAATCAGTTTGATATTACATAGATCCAGGTTTATCTTAAACAGGGTTCTGCAATTTTTAGACTGGTTTGTGTACATGGAACTTCTGTATAGTTACAGATTTAAATTGATTGCTGGTCACTGATACAGGGTCTGTAAATGTAAGGTTGGTACTGGGATGAACTAAGTTTAAATCAGGTGGCCATTTTGAACCCAATTGAACCTCCCCAAATGTCTGTACTTAGCCCAAGTCTTCCTTTAGACTTCTCTCATACTACCCAGCCATTTGGTTTAATTGGTAATTATTTTAAATTCGTGTTAAAAAAGCCAACACTCTGTTTAAAACTCCATGTTTAAAATTCCTCTTTAAAACTCCTTGTTGACAAAGATGCTCAGCTATTAGGTTGGTATGGTAATTTTTGAAAACTTGTGTTTGTTAAATTTAGGGTTTATCTGATCCAAGTAATTACCATGAATTCTGTCGGTTTTTGGCTCGACTAAAGACAAACTACCAACTGGGAGAACTAGTAATGGTGAAAGAATATCCAGAAGTTATCCGACTGATAGCCAATTTCACTATTACTAGCCTACAGGTAAGAACATGCAATTAGGGTCTTGGTCTTAAAATTTTCTTAAGAAAGATTCATAGATTGTAAGGCCGGAAGGGACCTTGGAAGATCATCAGGTCCAGCCCCCTACACCAAACAGAAAAGATAACTGGGGGTCAGGTGACCCCAGCAAGCTAACTGTCTAGTCTCCTCTTGAAAATTTCCAGGGTGGGCGATTGCACCACCTCTGGAGGGAGCTTTTTCCACAGTCTGGACACCGTGACTGTGAAAAAGGTTTTCCTGATGTTGAGCCTGAATCGGTCTTCCAGGAGTTTGTGGCCTAGTTTTCCCCTCAGGTGCCCTGGTGAACAGTTGCTCACTGAGCCCTTGATGTACTCCCCTAGTGTAGCTGTAAGCTGCTACCAGGTCCCCTCTCAGCCTTCTTTTCTTTAGGCTAAAGAGTCCTGGATCTCTCAACCTTTCCTTGTATGGCTTTCCATGTAAGACTGATCATATGGGGGGCCCTTCTTTGATCAAGCTTGTCCACGTCCTTGTTAAAGTGTGGTGTCCAGAACTGGACGCAGTACTCCAGCGGTTTCACCAGTGCTGAGCAGAGCGGAAGAATCACCTCCTTAGTTTTGCTGGAGATGCATCAATTGATGAATGCCAGAGTATTATTTGTCCTACTGGCTACAGCATCACACTGCTGGCTCCTATTCATACTGTGGTTTATTATTACCCCCAGGTCCATTTCATTCAGGGTGCTAGTCAGATTAGTGCCGCCAAGCCTGTAGGTGTGTTGGGGGTTGTTTGTCCTGAGGTGGAGCACTTTACAGTTCTCGATGCTGAATTTAATCAGGTTCTGATCTGCCCAACTTGCTAGGCTGTCTAGGTCCACCCGTTTCTGTATTTTCAAGCATGACCACCATAACTTGGTGTCATCTGCAAACTTGGCCAGTGAGCTCTTCACTCTGTGACGGGGCAAGCTTGGGGCCGAGTCTCGAGTCAGCCCACCCACCTGTCACTATAGGGCAGTCTGCCCAGTCTCTCCTGCCATGACTTTGCTGTTCCCATAAGTGGTGTAAATGCGGGAGATGACCCATTACATGCCCCGATGCCAGGGGGCACTATCCACTGCTCCGAACCTCCCCTACACAGTGACCCATGCCTTGCAGATGACATCCAGGATGACACCATGCTCCTGGCTTAAAGCCGGGTCAACTTGGTCCTTCAGGCCTCTCTCAGACTCATATTCACACTGCCTTCCTCTCACTAGGGCCTCTTGCACTCCGCCCTGTCTCACAGAGTCTCTCTCGCATCGACAACTTGTTCTGCCCTGCTCCCTCTTGGAGCAGTTCCCGTAGGCCTTGGGGCTTTATCCGGATCACACCTTGGGTGCTGACATGCAGTCTGTCGGGCCTCTCCCACGACCCTTACCTGGTTAGTGGCCAGCCAATTCACCAAACGGAGGGCTAACTCTGCCCTAGCTCTTCACTGGGCTCCTCATATCCAACAACTTGTTCTCCAGTGGGTTGGCCCATGTGCTGGCCTTCAGGCTGTCCCATAGCCCTACTCAATGCACCCTCTTGGGCTGCTCTTCAGGCTGACCCTCAACCCTACTCAGCCCTCATCAGGGCCCTCACTACTGCCCCCTCTCTGGGGCCTCCGGGGTCTCATTCCCTTGTGGGGGCTAACGTGGCAGCAGCCGTGCCTGACCCCACCGGGGATTTTACACCCCCTGGGCTCAGGTGGCCGGAGCTCTGCCTGACCCCCTTTTACCCAGAGTGTTGTGAGGGCTAGGGGTTATTGAGGTGCCCCAATCCACCTTTTACCAGGGAGGTGAGTGGTCCTGGTATTTAAGTGGGGCTGCCCTGCTACTGGCTGTTGCTCCAGGCCACCCTGTCCCGGCAGGGTGCAGCTTTAAGTCGTGCCCAGGACCAGGATCCTCCAAGCCATCCCCCTAGCTCCTGACCTTACCTCCAGGTGTTTCATATAGCTGTTCAGCCAAGCAATGTCTCTGTCTGGCCACCAGCAGCAAACTGCTTTGTTTATATGACTGGCCTGTGTTTTAAAAGGGCCGCTGCAATCAGACATCTGCTGGCTGCCTGACTCAGCCCTTAAAGTGGTAGGCACTACAAGTGCACTGCCACAACCCCCATGTCCAAATCGTTAATAAAGATGCTGAAAAGTACTGGACCAAGCACCGACTTCTGCGGGATGCTGCTGCCCACTTCTCACCAGGATAACAGATCCATTCACTGCGACACTCTGGGTCCTATCCTGCACCCAGTTTCTCACCCACCTGACTGTCTCGGAGTTAAGCCCACAATCCTCCAATTTTCTCACGGGGACATTGTGGAATACTAGATCAAAGGCCTTTTGGAAGTCAAGGTATACAATGTCAACCTGCTCTCTCATGTCCAGGTGGCAACTTACCTGGTCATAGAAGGAGATGAGGTTGGTAAGGCAAGACCTGCCCGTGACGAAGCCATGCTGGCTGTCATTCAGAATCTTACCTTCTGCAAGCTTATCACAGATAGACTCCTTGATGAACTTTTCTAGGATTTTCCTTAGGATGGAAGTTGGGCTGATTGGCCTATAGTTACCCGGGTCCTCCCTCCTGCCTTTCTTGTGGATGGGCACAACACTGGCCCTCTTCCAGTCCTCAGGGACTTCTCCAGAATTCCACAAGTTGTGGAAGAGTTTCACCAGGGGTTCCACAATGACTTCGGCCAGCTCCTTCAGCATTCTCGGATGAAGATCATCTGGTCCCGCTGACTTTTATATGTCTCATTTTATTAATTGGTTATACACCAATTCTACGGCAATAGTAGGAAGGCAATTATTCCTACTCTGCTCATCCTGTACTTTACCTGGCGTTGTTTTCCCCTTGGTCCTGTGAAAGACCAAGGCGAAGTAGTCTTTCAGGAGTTTGACTTTCTCCTGGGTGTTGGTAACCAGCTCTCCTGAGTTGTTGAGCAGTGGCCCCACACTCCCATTTGTTTTCCTCCTGTTCCCTATGTACTTAAAGAAGGGCTTCTTCTTGTATTTGATTCCTGGTTGCTGCTTTAGCCTTTCTTATCTGTTCCCTGCAAATGTGGGCTGTTGTGGAATAATCCTTCTTGGAGCCCTCCACGAACTTACATTGTTTATAAGACTCTCTCTTTTTTCTTAAGAGGACCGTGGTTCCCCTGATCAGCCAAGAAGGCTTCCCAGCCCTTCTGTTACCGTTTCTCCACGTGGGAAAGATGATGCTCCTCTTCTTGATTTATTTAAGTGAAGTGTGTTTTTTCCTGGAAATGCACTTTTTCAGGTTTTCTGCTAATATAATTTTAACTAGTAAACTACTTAGGCGTCAACTCCTGGCTTTCTATGAGACTAAGATATAGCGTTTAGCATAATGAAGGCCTGAGTCTGATTGGGACATTCTGAGCACTTACACACTACAAATAATTGTAGTACGAAGAAGACTTATTTGTTTGTAGAAGTTCATACTAGAGTATGCTCTAACTGAAATTTATATTTTGCTTTGTAGCATTGGGAGTTTGCTCCAAACAGCGTTCATTATTTGCTAACCCTGTGGCAGAGAATGGTAGCATCGGTTCCTTTTGTGAAATCAACAGAACCCCACCTCTTGGATACATATGCACCTGAGATAACAAAAGCATATATTACTTCCAGACTGGAATCTGTTCCTGTAGTTGTAAGGTAGACTTTCTTCATTGTATATAATGCTGTGATTATACAGTAACTAGAACATTATACTATTGGTTTAAAAAAAATCCGCTTACATTTTCATGATGTTGTCTTCATTGTCTTTATTGCTTAATGGTGTGAAACCCCAGCATTCTTTCCTGCCTGTGGCAGGGGGTCGGACTTGATGATTTGCTCAGGTCCCTTCCTACCCTACTAACTATGAAACTATGAGACCAGAATGTGATTCAAGGTATTTAAAAGTAAACTAAACAGAAATGAAACTCGAGCTTCACTTGCTTTTTTTTCTCCTTCATCCTTTTAATTTTGTAGTGAGTTCAATATTTGTTACCCTATAGCTAAAATATTTTCAAGATGGATCCTCTCTTTATATTGTTGAAGGAATCCCACCTATAAAAAGGATGGGATAGCAGGATTAATTTACTGGTTTGAAACACAATTGGAAAAAACGTATATTTTTTTTTTTTTTACTTATCAAAGCTACTCTCAGTAAGTACTCAGTCCATATTTATTGATATTTAGGGTCCAACCCCCCCC
>NW_005841844.1:5172685-5212755 GCF_000455745.1 Alligator sinensis | reverse complement strand
CCCCCCTCCCCCTGTAGGGCTGTTGCCCTCTCCTCTTCCTCCCCCTCCCTGACAGCTTTTGTTGGGTCCTGGTGGCTCCGTACCGCCCTGCATCTGGCCCCACCCCCACTTCTCATTTGGTTGGGGGAGGGGAGAATGGGCCCCTCCTGCCCCCGCTCCATCCCCTGTGTCCCCGCCATCATGGTGGTGCTTCGCCATGCCGTCTCCTGTCCGAATGCTCTTGGAGCAGTCTGACTGGTTGTTTCAGTCAGCCAATCAGAGTGTAAATTAAAGTGTTATGAACAGAAAGACAGACAGACTAAGGCTTTTATAATATTAGAATTGTATTTTTAATATCCATTAACTTTTCTAGTTAAGTAACTTGGGGCCTCAGTGGTCTTTCTATCCTTTAATACAGGGCTGTCCAACTTCTGAGGGCTGGTGGCTGCCTGCTCCCTAGGTGCATGCTGCACCAGTGCCTCTGTCACACCGTGTGTCAGTACACTGTGCTGGTGCCCCCAGACTATATGGAGCCCCTAGAGGCACGGGCAAGAAGTGGAAGCTATAAGGAGAGGGAGCCTGGATACCCTGGTGGCAATAACAGCAGTAGCTGATGAGAGGAGTGGTTCCCAGAGGGCCACAGGCTAACCTTTCAGGGGACCACCCTTTGGACAGCTCTAACCAAGTACATAATGGCAAATGTGTTATGAGCCTGCATTCTCGTCACATCATATCTGGCTATATGTTTTCTTCCCCAGGTGTGGTCCCAAGAGTACAGGGTATGGAGTATACTCAGAAGAGTTCTACTTATGCCTTGTAGTTGTGAGAAGAATGCTATTACATGAACAGGCCTTAAGGAAGTCTAATAGATTTGATAGATAGGTGAAAAGGGAAACCCTGTGTAAATAAATGTCCTCCAAGATTGATACATAGTGAGCATGCGTACATTTTGGCCAAAAATCCAGTACTTCCTGACTTACAGATGCCTTGTATTAGGCCCACATCTTTCTTTTTCTAGCTTGTCTAAAGAAAGTTCCCATGTAAAAGATTTGGAGAGTAGCAGCTACTTTTGGTAAACATTGTTGGCATCAAATTCGGATGTTTGGTTTAATAAGGTAGTCTGTTTTTGCCTAGAATTTACACTCTATCCTCTGATAAATATACTGCATGCTAATCTCCCATTAGTATGTGTGCGCAGACACCTCCCTCAAAAAAGAAAGCTTTCATATTGCCTTCCTTTCTGACAAACATTCTGAAAAGGAATTGAATTGGACAGGATATACTCCCTCATGTACATGGAACTGATGTAGTCTAACAGAAGAGTGCTACCATATCCCCCCTGTGGGCATGAATTTTTTACTTTTCTAGTTTGATACTAGATGTGATAGATCCTGGATGCGAGTATTCATATAGGCAGATCTCAAAGAAGAATTGTATGTATAAGGTAACGTTTTTCTTGTATGTATTTCAGAGATGGCTTGGAAGATCCACTAGATGATACAGCTACAGTATTTCAGCAGCTGGAGCAACTGTGCACAGTTAGCAGATGTGAATATGAAAAAACCTGCACACTTCTTGTACAATTGTTTGATCAAAATGCACGAAACTACCAAAAGCTATTGCATTCTTCCAGTAGGAATCCTTTAGAACTCACAGTTCAGGAAGGTCAGCATTTTTTTTTCCTCTTACTGTTTATACCAGTGGTAGGCAATTATTTGGGCCCTCAGCCCACATAGGGAGGTTTGTTGGGTTGATGTGGGCTGGGTCAGCACTGCCCTTCCTCCCCCCTCAACAATTGGCCAAAACTCCCCATGTGGGATGGGGCCTTAGGTGCGGAATGGTGTTTGGGAGTGGGACAGGCAGTCGAGGCCAGGATTACAGGGTGAGTGTGCAGGGCGATGATAGCACAGGGCCCTGGGCAGAGCCACGATCCACTGCCTACACACCCCTGTGACAGATGCAGGTTCTCTGGGCAGGGTTGTGCATGGAGTAGCTCATGGCTCTGTCATGGGCCCTGGCCCCACGCTGTCACCACCCCAAGATCCCAACCCTGGTTTTGGATGCAGCTCCCTGCCTGCCTGCACAGCTCCCAACCAGTCTCCATGGAGACCCTGGGATCATGGGGTGGGGGACAGTGCAGGACCAGGGTGGGCTGCACACCCAGCCCTGGTTCTGCAGGCAGGGACTTCCAGGGCTGTGGCCCAGGGCAGAGTGGCATTCCACTTCCTGCATGCCTCTGCTCTGTGGGAGGTGTGTGCACTTGGCTGGGGAGGGACCTGCCTGAGCACTAGGTCTCAGGATCCGGGTAGGGGTGAGGAAGGGACGGAGGCAGGGGGCGTGTGCAGCAGCTCGCCCAGGCCCTGTCATTCACGGCTGCCCCTACAGTGCCCCCACCTGCTGCCACCCAGGGCAGCCTATGCCTACTGGCCAGGGTACACAGCTTACCAGCAGGGCTTCTTCCAGTGAGACTGGATCTACCCGGGTGCTGCTCAGCTGCCCTCGTCTCCAGCAGCAGCTCCTCCTCGTGCTCTTGTCCCTGCTATGCCACTCCAAGTGAGGGGTGGAAACTGCAGCCAGGCAGCTCCTGCCCCAGCATCTGGGGCTTTGGTTCCAGCTCCCAGCAGCCTTCCTCCTACTCAGCTGCCCGCAGGTGACTGCTCATCACACCAGGCAGGTGGAGTGGATGGGAGGGCGCCAGGAGCCGGTGGAAGCAGCCTAGAGCTGGAGCCCTGTGCGCTGGGACAGGAGCTGCCCAGCTGCAGCTTCCCCCCCCCAACCCACAGTGACACAGCAGGGACAGGAGCAGAAGAAGGAGCTGCCACTGGAGGGGAGCTGAGCTAAGCAGCACCTGAGCAGCTGCAGCAGTACCAGGAGCAGCCCCATTGGAAGCTGTGTATGTTGGCCGAGTCCAGACCCAGCATACACAGGCAGGCGCGCAGCACTATGGAGCATCAAGGGGGAAATCATGGACCAGCCCCAATCAGTTAATGAGCACCCTCCCATCAGCCTGGTTCAATCAGCTGGCAGACTGGGTCCACGCCTGATTTAGACTGTGCTTTGTATTCCAATACAATGCACAAGCAGTTACAAATATTAACGTATGTATGAGAAGGAGTTGTGATCTTGTAGTCTGAGTATAGACTGCAATATACTGGAAAGTAGGAACTGTTGAGTTCTGAAACTCTATCTTGTCTGAGCCATTTTGGGTCAAAATCTCAAAGTTGCCTGCATTTGGGAGTATCTTAAATTTTTTAATATTCAGCTTTAGAAATATAAGGCATAATTTCTCCGACCACAGAAAGTGAGAGCTGTGAAAGTTTATTGCTTCTGACCATCAGTGTGTAGGGCTGCAGACAGATGTTTCATTTGTCCTGCGATAAAGTACTTAATCCTGGGACAAAGTGTGATCCATTCAGACATCTGTGTCCATTGTCCTGGGATGAATTCTTAAAAGGTTCATAGGATAAGAAGTGCTAACAATTTATCCGAGAACATCACAAAACACTTTCAAGGATTGCAGCACTGAATCAGTGGCAGAAAAGCAGCAGAGCTTTCGGCCACTCACTAAACCTTGGATAGAAGGGCAGTGTGCCAGGCTATTCCTATACTGGGTCAAGCATAGGCACAGCTTGTCCAGGGACAAATACAATGTCTGTTCCTAGCCCAGGTTTTGAGCCTCCCAAATTCAAGGACCCAAACCTTATGGCTGCTTTCGAAAATATAGGTCTTAACTGCTTGGGTTTGAATTTTCTATGCAATAAATGAATTGGCAATAAGCCTTACTTCTCTCACAAAATTCTAGGAAATTAATTCACTTTTTTTTTTTAAAGAAGTACTTAAATCTGAATACTGAATGTGAGCCAACAGTGTTGCAAAAAAAGTCAACAGCATGCTGGGTTGTATTACCGTGTTTGCGAGAATCCAAAATGACTGAATTTAAGACTACCCCCTGATCATTAGATTCTATACATGAAAAATATTATATATGTTATAATTTTCTCTGTATAGAATCTAATTATTTGTGGGTGGTTGTAAATTTGTCCCCATCCCACCTCACCACTACAGCAAGGCAAGCAGTACAGCAGGCTGCAGTTGGCTGGAAGGGGCACGGTAGGCAGTGGGGAAGGCAAACAGCCTAACACCTGCCTCCACTGCTGTGCACTGCTACCACTTATCCTCCAGCTCTGCCAGAGCTCCAAACCCTCTCCTGCCCAGGGCATAGAGCACATGGGTGCTCCAGCCCTAGTCAAGCTCCGTAACAGCTGATGAGGCTATCAACAATATAGTGGTTTGTTCACCGACACGGATGTTGTTTCATGAGTGTTGTTTTGAATTTGATGTTTTGTCATTTATTCTGCTTTTTGTTGACAACTTCAAAATACTCCCCATGTAAATGGGGGGCATACTTATTATTCTAGGTCATATAATACACGCTTTGTCTCTCTCATTTATTCTTCTGTTTATGTACCTGTCACCTTCCCTTTGCAGTCTGTCAGTAAACTTCCATTGTGGAAGACCAGATTTTTGTTGTGCAGCTGCAATGTGCATTTAGTACTGCCCTCCTGTGATTGGTTTCTTCTGTACATAGGGTCAGAAGTAAATGGTTAGTAACCATACTTAGTTCTAGAGGTCAGTATTTGGGGTTTATTCTGTTAGAAGTTAGAGAATATTTGGTGCATTTTAAATCCGTATTACTCCTTACAGAAGTATTCAGTTTCTTTTCTGCAAACTAAACAT
This sequence comes from Alligator sinensis, assembly GCF_000455745.1. NCBI lineage: Eukaryota > Metazoa > Chordata > Crocodylia > Alligatoridae > Alligator > Alligator sinensis. Next base: position 5,208,039 of record NW_005841844.1, on the reverse strand, counting down.
TTCTGTTCATGCTGAACAATAAATGCTATATCCCCTAGTTATACATACTTTAATTTAGATGTTTAATGGCTTTTAATGTTACAAAATAAGTTAATATAATATTAAGATCTCATTTTATTATATTGTCTTGCTCTCTGTATCGATGGTGATGCGGTCATGGTTTACTAAAACAATAATCCCCAAGAAATGGGTCATTAACAGTAGTTAACGATTACTTGTGATCTATGGTAATGACTGATTTCTTTGGGATTATTGCTGTTATAAACCATAATTACAGATTATTACAGCAATAATTATTTTGTAAAAGAAAAAATGTAGTCTGCCTAAGCAGCTGCAAAAGCAAGTGCACTGAACATTTTAAATAGTGCAAATAGAGAAGAGAGAAAATTATACCAGTAAACTGATTCTGTGCTAAGAGTAGAGATCCTGTTTATTTTTTCCAACTAAAAATAGGAAGAGGGTTATCGGAAAATATTTGTTTAAATTTGGGATAATTCAATATGCAGCAAAGAAATTGTTTTTATGTTTAAACTGAAATTCCTAGCAAGGTGTGGTTCAAAATGGTGGCTTTGCTGTTTGACTCACTGAGCACTGCTTTTAGCTCTGCAAGGCAGCAGCTGTTTGTGCAGTTTTTTGAAATGGCTGTTCCTTAAGGTTATTTGATCAGTTCAGTGCTCCACTCTTTTCATAGTAGTGCTGCGGCAGGTTGGGTTTATTTCTCTCCATTTTAAATAAGTTTTATTTATTCATATGGAATACAGGAACAAAATGACAGAACAAGCTATAAACAACCTATAAACAATGGCATTGAGGGATAAGGCTAGATTGACAGTTTTAGAATTGATTTCCATTCCAAAGCATCATCAGTAGCCTGGTGCAGGTCTTCAATGCAACCATTAAAATGATAAATAGGACGTTCCTCCATGATGCGTGCTATAGCTTGGATTTCACCATACTTACACGTGGGGTCTTTAATAAAATTCCATTTATGTAGTAGGTAGTTGCATCTACTTTGTCCAGTACAAACCTGTTCAACACTGTCCAGCTCCGCCTTGGTAAAGCAAAGCCAGGGAGTTTAGATGTGGGGTCTGTGATAAGAAATGTATTAATGGTGTCAATTGTGTTCTGTTGCTGGTTCCATTTTTCCTTGATGTTAAAGTTTGGGCCATTCAGCTCTTTTCCCACACTCCAAAATGGCCTTCTTGACTTAAGCCTTGGCCTAAGAGAGATCATTACATTCTTCAAAAATTAGTAGTGAATTGAATGTAAGCAGGTTTTTGTAGACTCTTACAGTAGCCTGTTTATGCTGAAGATTAGAAAGAGGAATACAAGATAGATCAGACAGCCAGGGAACAGGAGTGGATCTGGAAATACCTGTTATGAGTCTCATTGTTTAAATGAGCTGTTACATGCGTAATTACAGATTACTTTTTGCGTGAGGATTTTTGTTTGGCCAGTAGTATCTTCTCTGTTTTGATGAGGCATCTGGATAATCGCAGATCCTAAGGAGATGTCACTGTGGTGGACGCAGTGTTCTGTGGAGCCCTTCTGTATTGGTATAGGCTTCTGTGGTCAAACACAAACATCATCTAAAGATTTCTCGTTATCATCCCTATGAAATAAGTAGGTATTATTTCCTTTCTTTCTGTAGTTGGGTAAAGTGGGACAAGAGAGTTTAAACTGAAATTTGCAAAGCATTCAGTAATTATGGGTGCTTGAGTTGCTGAGCATGTATATTTGAGACTGTGTGTTTAGGAGTTGGTGAACTCTGAAACTCCTGTTTACATCATTTGGGGTCATGAGTGCTCTGCACAGTAGCAAAAGGACAAGGTATTTTTAGTATACAAATATTGAGACATGGAAAATTATCTCTTAGGTAACTTGTTAAAGTTTGTTTAAACTTGTTTAAAGCTCAAGAAATAGCTGAGGTTTACCCTAAGGACTTGTACTTCTTATTCTCATATTTAGATCAAGGGTTTTGCCTTCTTTCTGAAGACCAAGCTTAGATACAGAGGGGGAAGTAGACACTGGTAGCAGTATAACTACTGTCTGAGCACTCTTTTCACTCCATCTCCATTTATGTGATTTCTTTAGCTGTTTGCAATCCACAGATTAATGCACAGGATTTATCCTCTGAATGATTTATTGCACAGCAAAATCAGACAAATGTCACCACTGAATCTATGACATTTGTTTTAGAGTTCCCATCATGCCAGGGAAGATTTGGATGAAAATCTTAATCTGATTAGCAAAAATACCAACATGAATACATACATGAGTTTTGGATAAATTGTTGGCTAAATATGTGTTTTCAGTGTTTAAAGAATACTGAGAACGAAGAACTAACTGGAGCCGCTGCTCCATTTGCACACATGACAGCATATTACATGGAAGAGAGAACATTTACTTTTTGTTGTTTTTCCTCCACCTTTTGCAATATGTTCTTTTTGCATTCCTAATCAAGAAGAAAGGCAAAAGTAAATGGTTAGTGTACAGTATTGTCCATGTTAATGTAGAGTCCTTGAAATATAATAGGACACTGGGGTTTTTTTTATTTTTCACTCTATCAGCCAGAGCAAATGAAGACATGTTTTGTTTTACTAATGTTCTATTGTTAAATTCTGTTATTGCAACAGAAGAATTAAAATCTTCCCAGTCCTTTTATATCAGGAAATGTAGACTTGAAATGATTTTTCTATAGTTTAAAATAGTTTTCCCATTCCTTGTATGTTATTCTTCCTTACTCTTAGCTACTTGTAAATAAATATATGCCATTATAACAGTTGGTTATTTGTTGCTTCAAATCAGCAACCTTTTTATAGATTTCATTCTATGGTGTCCATCAGTCTCATGCCAGCAGTGATAATTTTTAGCAAATACATACAGTGTTTGGGCTGCCTTTGTACTCCAAGATTATTAGTTATTCTTCTTCAATTATTTTGAATGTTTGTTCAGTTGTATTGCGTAGGGTTGGCTCACTGTGTTAATTTGTAGGTATGGCTGTCTGTCTAGCATCCCAAATACAAATATCTCATATAATACAGTTTTTGATATTGGTCAATACAAGTACCCAGCCATGATGCTTGTTTTTTTTTCCTGTTCAACTGTTGTTGATTTAATAGCAGTAACATCATATCTTTCAGATTTTGAACATTTTAAAGATTTAGATAAATGTTATCTTTTAGATTACCAAATATTATAAGATAAATAGAGAGTCTTATGCAGTCACTCCTGTAGATTTCTCAGCAAGAGAGAATTGGTTTATGGTAGAGAACCAGAAAAATATCTTTTGTTTAAAAGCCAGGATTGCCAAATGTGAGGAGTTAATTCCTTGAGATAGGAGACAGTATTAGCATCTGGTATTGTTACTGTAGATCAGAGGTTCCCCAAATATTCTTATCGCATGTCCCCTTCCAGATTTACTGGCTGCCCAGATACCCCTACAAGCATACATTTTATATTTTAAATGCCAGTTATTATCATGAAAATTAAATCTGCCAGTACACAATTTATCCTGTGTATCCCCAAGGGTACCTGTATCACAGTTTGGGAACTCCTGCTTTAGATTCTTAACATTTGAGGACAGCACAGCACACTAGCATAATGGTGGGTGTTTGAGGGGCATGGGCCCCAGGCACTACCCAAGGGGGTACTGGAATGGAGCTAGGGTTTCTCCTCACCCTCTTATCTCCTCCTTCTTCTCCCTTGCCCCCATTACCTCACACCTTCCCTCCAGTAGCTCTAGTAACAGGGAGGTAACAGGGTACCTCCTGTCTGGTAACGGGGAGGGCAAAGAAGCAGTGGTGATGGCACAGTTGCTGCCAAGGAAAATATTGCCACCCTTTTTTGCTGCTGAGAAATCTCCCTCCCCTTCCTCCCCTTCTGGTTCCTCTCCCCGTGTTGGAGCTGGAGCTAGAGCTAGAGCCAGATATGAAAATGTGCAGGGTGTGGAGTTATCAGGGGTAGTATTACCTAGGGCAGTGGTTCCCAACCTTTTTTTTCCACGTGCCACTGCTGAGAGCGGAGTGCAGCGGCAGTGGCAGCCTGGGAGTGGGGGTTGGGGAGCTCCCGGCACATGGTGCAGCTCGTCTTTTCTGTGTGGTGCTGCCAGCATTGTCCCCACGACCCTCATTTGGGTCACGACCCAGTGTTGGGAACTGCTGACCTATGGTGTAGTAGTGACTAGTTATGCCTCTGGTACAGCACCCATGATTGTGGCTAATGATTCCCATGGGAATTTTCAGTTAGAAAGCACCTTTGCGTGTTGACGTTGGTGCTTATTCCTAGGTACTGTCCCTTCCACAAATTCCCATATACCCTGGGGGTCCTCTGGTAATCTCCAGGATATATACAGGACAGGAGGTACCTGAGATTTGGGGAGCAGATGTATGAAGAGGAGATTCCTACCTAGTTGCACTGAGAGAGCAAAAGTTATTCTGTGAAGATAGCCATATCTTGCTGTAGGCTATAAGAGGATGACCTTTCTGCTTTTCTGTCTTGGGCAAGTGAGGGAAAGCCCCATCTCCTTGAGCAGAGAATTTTATGAAGTCTTTCTACAAGATGGGGTAAAATAAGCCATAGTGCTGGAGCTCCAGGAGCAGCATGGGACCAGCCCATCAATGTTGGGCTTCTTTCCATGGCACTGCTGGGGCTCCAGCACTGCAGGTCTTGCCTGGGCACTAGGTTGCTGCCATAGGAAGAAGCCAAGATGATGCTGGAGCTCCAGCACCGCAGCTCGTCTGCTTGGCTGCCAAGTGCTCAAGTAAAAGCTGTGATACTAGAGCCCCAGTGGTACCACGGGAAGATGCTTGGCATTGTGACTCATTTCTGCAGTGGTAGCCAAGTGCTGGGGGTATCATTCTTCTTCCTGCAGTCCCTAGCAGGCCAGAGCAAACACCATGTGTAACACCCACCCCAAACTGACCCTGCATGGTACTGCATGTGGCACAGTCTTGGACCTGCCAAAGTGAGCAAAGGTAAGCTGGATCCAGCTTCTTGGGGGAGAAGGGGGAGGGGATCCATGGGCTGGATCTGCCTGGATCTGTGGGCCAATCATCTGGCCTGTGGATCAGTCTTATGTTACTCATCCAGCCCACAGGGTCAGATGAGTTTGACACGCCTGTTGTATGGCAATCAGCCTTAATTTTAAAGTTACCTTTGTGTTTTATAAGTACAAGTAAATATATATACATGAGTCTTTCCTTTCCCTCTTATCAGCATAAGAATATTTCTGACTATATTTGTTTGGGTTTTTTAGTCCACTTTTCAATAAAATCCATTTTATTTTATCTTTTTAACATTAATATTAAAGGCATGAAGCTTTCCCACTCTGCTTGACAATCTCTTCTGTAGTGTGATGTCTCATAGAACTGCTCTGTACTAATATAGTTGTTTATTAAAGTCTTGTTTTCTTTTTATCTTTTTGATGTTAGGACGACTGGCATGGCTAGTGTATTTTGTGGGTACTGTTGTAGGAGGAAGGTTAACTTATACCAGTACTGATGAACATGACGCCATGGATGGAGAATTATCTTGTCGGTAAGTGCAGTAAAAAAAAGGGGGCGGGGGGGAGAAGGAGCCTACGTAACTTCCCTTGTCATATCTACAGGTAATCAAAAGATGCTCAAACTTTAAACTTGTCTCATTATTGCATTGATTAAAGACTCAAGGGCTGCATTTAATTTAAATGAAATTGAACTGATTCCAGTTGGTGGAGTTGTATTTGATTTTGGAATGCAAGGTTTTTATATTGAACTGACTAGAAAGACAGTTACTTAGAACTGAAACTTCAAAACTGAAAACTCATTTTCAGTGCCCTAATTTTTAAGCAACTATATTAGTGCATACATCATCTGACCATTTGCAACCACCCTACATATACATAAACATGTTCTGTTATGTATAGACTTAAATGGTAAATGTGCTAATTTCCTACTGACATTTCCTTCCTTCATTTTTATCATGGGTTGTGTATATGGGGAAGTTGATGGGAATTGTGGCCCTTAGCATCTTTGGAAAGTAGGCATTAATAGACTCAAGTTAGAGCATTCAACAGAAGAGCCCACTCCTTAAAAATATGGGCCTCTCCCTCCCTGATTTGCATTTATTGAACCACGGTTTGAATAGGAGTTATTGTGGATGACATCACACCCCCTTTGGTAAATAGGGTTGTACAGGCTTTATACCTGTTGCACCAAAAGAAAAAGGACTTAAATATTTAGAATTGGCTGCTGATTAATGCATCTTTTCTATTTCTGCTTATAATAATCTGCCTTGGCGCTTTGCATTTTAGTGATATTCTCTTATACTATTATTAAATATGAGGGCCATTTTTAATATTTAGGCTTATAGATGGCACATATGCATTATGTATTTCAGATGTAAGAAAAAGTCAGAAAAGTCCAAGCAACCAATTACATTGTCAGAAGGTAAAAAATGAGTAGCAACAGCTCTGCCAAAGAGTCAGATTTGTAGCTGGTGTCTATTGAAGTAGCTTCTTTTAAGTCAGTGCAGTTATGCTAAAGGTCTGGCTGGTGTTTACCGAACTTTTGTGCAGCTGTTCTAAAATGATGACTGGGGGAAAGTATAACAAAAATGAGACAGAAAATGTACCAAAGCCTACACAACATTGTTCCTTTATATAATATTTCTAAGTATTTTTTAGGAACCTTAAATCTTTAAGCTTAATTTGAATGTCCTCTACAACTGCAGTTTGAGTCCTGATTTATTTTTAGCTGTAATAACTAATATATGCTTTATTTAAATGTGATACTGAAAAAAAGGAGTACTGTGCAAGCTGACTAAAGTATTAAAAGGTGTCTAAAATAAACTGAAGTAATGAAACAATTTGTTTGAAAATCCCTTCTGAAAATGTTTCCCTTGTTTAGAGTTTTTCAGCTGATATCCTTGTTGGATGCCCAGTTACCACGGTCTAGTAATGAAAAAGTAGAACTTGCAATTCTATGGTTTTTGGATCAGTTCCGTAAAACATACGTGGGGGACCAGCTCCAGCGTACCTCAAAGGTAAGTCTTTGCTGAAATTAAAATGGAAAAGTCTATGTATGATGTAAAGATTAAATGTTTGTGTAAGGATACATGCCATAATAGAAAATGAAGAAAATAGTTTGGGAATGATTAATCTTAAGTTATTTAAGTTAGTTTCAGAATTATCCATAAAGATTTACTACTACATGTTTTTCAAGGTTCAGCATGCAGAGAGTTAACATTTGTAACAGTTGTATTCATTAAACTCTTTTAGGTTACTTTGCATTTCAATTTTTATTTCAAACATTTAACTGGGTTCTGCTATATTATGTTATATTTCACAGCTGGGTACACAAGATTTATTCTTTTAATAGTTCTGTTCTTTTGACAGTTACTCATTTATGCAGTTTCCACTGTATTTCTCACTTTACTTGGTTTTCTGCATTTTAAATAGGGAAGAGGGAAAAGTAAGATGCATTTTTGAAGAAGCAGCAGTTAATTCACCTTAACTGTAGGGGACAGTCATAATATAGATGTTATAAAGAGAGCGTCAGTAAGACGAGATCAATTGATCTTGCGAAAGATAAAGAATTTTGTTTGAGCCCCGAGCAAATCTTTAGCAAGACTTCTGACAGTGACTGAGATTTTGTTTTTACTTATGTAGTGCTGTACCCATGCTTTCTGGTGAACAGTCCCAATCCCAAGAATTTATCCCCTTTGGGTTTGAATTGTACTTAAGGTTTATTGAATGGCTCCTCGCTCTGATATCGAAGAATAAAATTTTACGCTATGCTGAATTACTGTTATTCATGGAAACTAAGTGTTCCTTTCAAGTGTCAAAGCCGAGTTGTGATTTAAAAAAAAAAAATACGAACGGTGCACTGTTCAAAAATAAGAGAGAAAAGAATAATTGCTTTGGGTCTAATTCTTCTATTGTTTCACTGGCAAAACTCCCACTGACTGCAGCTGGGATTGTGCTGTAATTATTATTCTGTCCTATAATACTGGATCTTGTCTTAATTTTTCTAGCGTCTAAAAACTTTTTGTATGTAGTTCTGTTTGGGATCTTGCTGTCTGAACTGAAGTTGGGTGAAGGTGACAGGCTAATGTGTTGTAAGTGAATGGCATGTTTTTTTAGCATCTCCTTTGCTAGTCCATCAGAGGTTCTGGCTTCTATGACTACGGTGATGTTGGGTTAATGCAGAAGAATGATTGGGGAAGATCATTTGGATGTGGGTAAAATAACAGTGAAAAAAATAATAATGTTGTTAACATTTAAGTGCTTGGAACTCCAGAAAGATGTATAACAGACAGATACATAGCTTGAGTTCTTGCTCACTAAACCACAGCTTAATTTATGTGAGATTATCAGGTTTAACAGTTTATTTTTTCTAAGTGAGAAATCATAAAATGGGTGCCATAACTACTGTGCATGTTCTTAAATGGCTAACTATTGATTGAAGTATTGCTAAGATTTATCGGAGAGTTTTTGTAAGAAAATAACAATTTTAAAAAGGTAAGGGAAGAGAGGTATGAAAAATGTAGGATTTCACTGTTCCCAAATTAATGTGCCTGCATTCAACCCACTGACCCTTCAAGCAAAGTGCACTACCCCTGACTGTAGCTCCTCTTATAGGCAACCCAACTGGTAACTTGACACGTCAGTAAGTCCTTTGTTGTATATAAAACTACAAATGTCATAACTACTCAAGACCTCACAATCTAGTTACTGTAATAGGAACTGCTTCATACCTAATTGCAATCAAGCTTCCATTATAGGTCCCATTTGTGGCCAGACTTTATCTTCCACTGGCATAATTTAATTTATAGATACATTAGTTTGGGTTTTTTTCTCTTATGCAAGGCTCAGTTCTGCAGCCTTTCAGACATGAATACAATCTTCTTGGTTTGAGCACAAGTATTCTTATCCCAGATCACTTCACATCTGCATCTAAAGTTAGGTGAAAGAAGATAATTCTTCAGGTTCCTTCCAGAAAAGTCCATTTTGAGGACTTTTCCTGTGAAGTTTAAATCAGAAGAGACCTTTGAATGGTGGGGGGGTTTGCTCTGTGTGGGTCTAGAGCCTGAGTTTTCAGTTGGTGACAGAAATTACATACTTGATCTCTAATGAGCCTCTTGCATAAAGACTACTGTACATGCAGTCATGTTGAAGTTGATTATTTAAGGAAACAAAAAGCTTATTTTTTATATGTTACATATATGAGAAAACCAGGAAAAAAAACAACTTGTGTTTATCTCCTTTTTGTTTTCTCCTGCTGTAGCAACACATGTAGCAGCAGATGGCATTCTATCCCTGCAGTTGTAAATCCTCTGATACTATATATTGCTAGCAGGTATCTAGAAACATGCAATAAAAGGATTTACACTTGGAAGAAGAAAAAAAACAAATATATATCAAATGACTAAGTTAATATCTATTTATATAAATATTCAGGATTGCATAGATAAGATATACCAAAGTTTTATTTACAGAACAAATAATGGATTGTCTGCATGTTTCAATCATATTGAACTATAGCTTGAAATACTTTGCGTGAATATTCTTAAATTTCATCTTATGCTCGTATACAAAGGAAGTCAATGGTTAAAGTTAAATAATCCAATTTAACTACAAGACTTATTCAACACTGTCTAGGGCAATTTAAAAATATATATTTTAACCAAAATCTCATGTTGTAATCAAGAAAAACATCACACATCAAATATTGTAGGTTGTAGAAACGGCTGTCATGATTATTCAGTGAATACATGTCTACGTATTTGTTCATTAATTGATCCTCCAGGATTTTCTTTGTAAGTCAACAGAAAAAGCCTTAAAGATCTCTCCCATGATTCTTTTCCATAGTGTTGGTACAGTTGCACACATGCTGCCATTTTAAAATAAAGTTATAAGGATATATTCTTTGCACTGGGCTCTGCATTTGAACCTATCTAATATGTTTCTAATTGCTATTGGCCCTGTTGAGGTATTTTGGTCCTAAACTTGTAATTGGCCCAGAGAGCCTCACCCCTCATTTGGTGCTATGTTCTGGATATGGGCATGTTGGCATAGGAAAAAATAGGTTGGCTAGAAAAACACTATGCTGCGCTGAAGTTGGGTATTTTCAGCTGCCCTAAGATATTACAGGGAACAGTACAGGTGGCTTTTAAATCGCATTTGTTCCACTATCAGCCACTGCTGTTCTTCTAATATTGGAATTTGATGTATTACATCAGTAGTCAAAATTTTATTTATTAAACAGAGCACCTAGGCAGGATCCTGGTTCAGTTTACATGTCCAAATGGACAGATCCAGTTTTGGCACTTACAGTATGTGATCCTATTCCATGTACATAGACTGTGTAGACTGTGCATATCCAACTACTTCTGAAGTCCTGTACAAATGTTCGTTTCTGGCAGTGGAAAATGTCCACTGCTAGAAATGATTCCAGGAGAGGCAGCAGTACAGACATTCATTCTGCAAATGCCCCCTCTTTCCTGCTCCTTGAGGCTTTCTGGGACTGTGGTGATCCCAGTGTGAGGCTGTCAGTCCTTCTGTCCCTGTGGGGATTGAAACAGTTGGGCAAAGCACCCTACCTGCTTCTCACACCAGGGACTCCTGTATGAGAAGCAGGCAGGCCTGAGAGCCAAGTGATTGAAGCAACACAGCAAAGCCTCCTGCGTAGTCTGTCCCTCATTCTGGGGACTCTGGTATATTGAGAAGCCTTCAGGGAACAGCTGGCAGTTGCTTCTCCCTTCCTTTCCCCCCAGTCTAGGGGAGGAGCTTGGAGCAGCTGCCCCCTGCACTTTCCCCAGACCAGTGTGACCCCAGTTTCTGTAAGGCACAGGAGTCTTTCCCCAAGGCTCCACTCCTCCTAGTCTCCCCAGAGGAGTTAAGCCACGGGAAAGTGTTCAGATGTTCCTTTTTCAAAGAGAAACTCTCCTGTGACCAACTTTTACCTGGTTGGAATCAGGTTATTTTTCTCTCAGAATGGCCACTTTTGCTCTGGGTAAAAAAGCTGGAACATTTGTACACTCATTCCTTCCAGATGAGTAGTGATTTATCCCAGTAGAAACCAAATATTTGTACATGGCCTGAATCTGCCTCCAAATTTTAACCTGGCAAAAAACAGGAGGAACTCCCATGTTTTAGCCTAATAACCTATCAGTTAGGACACTTGCCCAGGAGACAGGAGATGCAAGTTCTAGCTCCCTTTGCCCAGAGGGTGTTTGAACATGCATTTCTCTGACATTCTAGCACAGTGTGGTAATCACCAAGCCATAGGTCAGAAATTATCCGGTCCTCCTCCTGAAACTGAGCAATTGCCACCTTCATTTAATAGTCATTGGATAAAATTCATGAACAACAGTGGAGAAGTTTCTGTCCTCTTGGGAACAGGTGTCCAGGACTAGAACCTAGGACCCCCTTGCTTCATGAGGAGTAGCCATGTCACTGAGTACACCTCCACTAGCCTTTTTACTTCTTGACCCCACGTTTCTCTATCTCTTGGCTGTCCAGTGGACCAGCTTCAAAAGGAGGGCTGGAGATGGGTGCAGGGAAACCAATGTTGCCCAGCCTGTGGTCTGATAGTTTGAGTACTGTGCTGGGAAGTCAGTGAAATGTCAATGCAAATATCCTGTGGGTGAAGAGGGGCTGGGCTTCCTATTTCCTGGGTGAGTGCTCTTCTCTAGCATCTACCATCTGCTTCATAGGATTTTGCCCAGTTAGTGTTGTGATTTTTACATGCACCTGGGCTAGCATATGGAACTGTGTATTTGCCTGGCCAGAGTGCAAGCTACTGGCATGCCCAGTAGCCATGTGGACACTTGCATGTTTATATTGCATGCAGAATAGGATCAGAAACTGTGTGTAAGTGCCAAAATAGTAGTTAGAAGACATTTAAGGAATGTAGAAATAAGAGTCTGGCTTTTATGTTACTTCTTTAAGTGACTCAATTATTAGGTGTTTATTTCAATATTCTTAGCTTATGACAAACTGTACAAGTATGCTTTTATACTATTACTTTTGTACATGAACCAAACTGAAAAGGGTTGTAACCATTTGGTGGACACTATTTCAAAATTATTTTGAAAATTTATTTTAAATGATTTGAAATAAGTAAAATTAAATTCAATAAAGTGCAAAGTATTACTCTTAAGAAAAAAGAATCAAAAGCACAAATACAAAGTAGAGAAAGCTGCCCCAGGGGCTTTAGGGATTCAGAAACTGAATTAATCAACAAAGGGGCGTTGGTGCAAAAAAACAAAACAACCCTCCCCCCCCCCCCCCCCCCCCCCCAATCATATCTTATTCTGGGATGTATTAACAAGAATGGTTTGTATGTATAAGAACTGGAAATAGTTATTCCACTCTACTTAGCGGTGAAGAACAATAGGAACAATAATAGAATTAGAAAACATGACCTATGAAGAAAGGTCACAGAATTGGGTTTGTTTAGTTCAGAAAAAAGACTGGGTGGAGGGGACTTTTTAATAAGTCTTTAAATGTGCAAAAGGCTATTATAAGTGCATTGATCAATTGTTCTCTATGTCCATAGAGAATTGGGAGAGAAACAATTGGCTTAATTTACAGTAAAGGAGATTTCAGTTAAGATATTAAGAAAAACGTTCAACCCATAAGAACAGTCAAGTACTGGAACAGGATACCTAGTGAGGTCATGGAAACTCCTTCATGGGGTTTTTTTGTGTTTGTTTTATTTTAGAAGAGGTTGAACAAATGTCTTTGGACATGACCTAGATAAATTTGTTCCTGTCTCATAATACAGAAATGAACTAGATGATCTCTGTGTCAGGAATATTTGATGGAAGTAACATGCATGTTCAAAGCAGTCCTTTCTGTTGTACTATGCACTGTATTGATCAAACATAGGGGGAGGGGTTTCAGTGTTACCAATTTTCCATACATTTACTGACAGTCTGTAAATAACAAGCCTAAAAATGTCCGTGTAAAGTCTGCTTGAAAAAACAAAACAAAACACCCCCCCCCAAAAAAAAACCAACCAAAAAGGAGCAATCAGTAAGGAATCCTGAGCTTGATTGAAACCCTGTGAAATGAGACTAGAGGCAGGCCTTGATGCACAGACAGAGTAGAGCAGTGCCACCTAGTGTCTGAGTAGAAGCACAGCACTGTCCATGGAGTGCTCTCAGGTCTTTTTAGCCCAGTCCTCCTCTCCCTTTCTTGCATGCTGGTGCTGCTGTCTCCAGTCCTCACATGTAATGCTGCTTACTTTGTAGGTAGACAGACAGTAGTTCTTCTTTGTGGGTCTTTGCCAGGGTGAGGGGAGTGGGGTTAGTGGTGGTAAGGTGGGGAAGGTGGGGGAATTGGAAGCACAGCACCATGCAGGGTACAATCAGGGGTATTGGGTTGTGAGGACGAGTAGGGACTCTTCAGGTGGGAGCAGCAAGGTATAAAACCATTGCTTCAGTCAAGTAAGATTATCAACCCAAGAAAAAAAATACTGACAATCTGCAAACTTTTTACTGACAACCAAAATCTTTTTACTAGGATTGGTGTTAAAGCTTCTGATTAGAACTTGGCCCTTGTCCTGGGCCTGGTAGAACGGTTACATTTACATTATGTAAAATATATATCAGTAAAAGAAAAAGAAATGTTTGGTTGCCAGTAAAAATGTTGCAGATTGCCAGTAAAAAAATGTTTCAAGTTGGCAACCTTGGGTAGGTTTTGAGGTTAATTTTTAATCAGATATGCACCCCAAGTAGCTCTTTAGCAGCTTGAAGTAGAAGAGAACAGGTTGTGCAATACCTGTGTCAGACTGAAATTACAATCCTTTTTGGGTGTGAATCAGCAACAGGTTGGAGAGCTTACCTGTTTCACTGTCTGTAGTGCAAAAAATCCTTCTCCTGCTGGTGATTTTGTTTGGTTGTTGATATGTGCTTGCAAGTATTGGAAGCCATCAGTGATTGTAACACTTCCTTTGATGTTTACATCTCTAATAGTCATCACTGTTATGGTTAAAATTTTTCTATGTGTATACATGTGAAATTAAGGTGGGAGGTTAGAATTGCTCTGGAATGGGCTTTCTCAGACTTTTTTTAGTATATGGCTTGTAATTTGGAGACAGTATGGTTAGAGATGTCAGATTTCTGGAAATTTTGAAGCCATGGGGAAAAAACTTATTTTTCCGGGTTTTTTAGGGAAAAAATTGAAATTTTGGAGAAAATTGAAATATATGCACTACTTATTTTCTTAGTACTTTTTTACAGATCTAAATTCACTTTGCTACTTTAAGAACATAAAATGTATTATGTATAACCTGTTTTGCTCATAAAATTATCGTGTTTGGTATGTTTATTAAATTTAAATGTATAATTTATTCAGACAACAATTCCAAATTTACTAATTGAATTTACTTTAAAATGTTTTTAATTTTTGTTACAAATGGAGCTACAAGCTGCTGAACTCTAAGGAACCTAGCATCTCTTAGTTTTTGCCAATTTATGAGAAGCAGGAAAAAATTAAAATTGAAAATAGAAGAAACCATTAACATTATAGTAAAACAAAGAAAGTTATTATGTATTTTGGACTTAATCTTCTCCACAATGTCAAGCAGATACAGAAAGCACTCATTTTTTTAGAAAGAGAGCTGAGAAAAAAAGGAAATAGATAACCAAGACTCACTGAATACAAATTTTGCCACATGAAACTTTTGTCTAATCAGTCTTGTTTGCTGAACTATCATTATCCACAGTTTCTGCTTCTTCTGATCCTTCATTTTTATCATCTTCATGGACTTCTGAAAACTAAAGGTTTGCCTAGATTTCTTCCTGCTTCTTGTTAAAGACTGCAGCTACAATATGAGTAGCTTTTACATGTCTTAACTTTTTTTGCTCTTCTATAGATCTTTTGCAGAGTGACCAACTTCATGATGTCATTAAGAAGGAAGTTTAGCCCATGGGATGCACATCCTTTTGCAGTAATATTTGGATATGTATCCATTATGATCTCCCATGCTGCTTTCAAGTTACTTGCATGGTCAGTCAGCAAAGCAAATACTTTACCACTCCCAGTCTTCGGTAGGACTTCACATATTTTACTACTGATATATTCTGCAGTATGCCTGTTCTCTCCTGTTTCAAGGCTTCTGTAAAAAAAACTGGTTGAGGTGTTGTTATCACACAGTTTGATTCCTTCTCCCTGCACATTTGTCCATCCATCTGTAAGTACTGCAAGACACGGTGCTTCGTTGATTTTTCCTTGCACAGATTGCATTACATGTTCATATTCTGAGACTTGCTCAAAGAATGTCTGCTGGGCAAACGTTATGATAGTCTTAGTAATTTAAAAGCTTCCTGCCAGTATGCATTTTCAGTTACTGACAGTGGCGTCCCAGAAGAATATATTGCTCTTGCAAGAGCTTGGTCAATTTTTTCCTGATTTTCAGGTGTTATCTTGTCTACAAATGAAGCTACTAAGAGTCTTTTGTATACAGTTGGTTGTAATATTTGGTTACTTGAGGAGGTTGATTGGGCAACCCTTTGTGATACTAATGCTATAGAAGAAGCAGCAGCAGCAGCAGTAGGACAACTTCTGGATTGAGAACGTTGGGAAGAGCTACTTGCACTTTCATCATCATGATCTACCTTCTCCTCGCTTACACCCATGAAGGATTTTTTAATGTCTGCAGGACACTTTTTACATACAAGGATGTGTTTGGTCATCCTAGTAACATTTGGAAATGCATATTTCATTTGACAGCGTTTTCAAGTCACATTTTTTTCTCAGAATAACTTGCAGTGTGGACAAGTTTCCATATGCTAGAAGTTGGTCACACCATTTTGCTGAGGGTGAAAAAAAGAAAAATGTAATTTAGTGGCTAGCTTGCATATATAAACACTAAGCTACAGCATGTACAAATTTAGTAATGGATGGAGGAGAGGCCTCCTCAGAGTTAACTGTGAACAACTTCCCTGCCCTGCAGGCCTCACCTCACTGCTAAGGTTGGGTGATTTGTCACAAAACATTATATTATTAGGAATTCAGTTATGAATTACATAGGTTATGAAAATATACTAATGCAGCTAAAATATAGTTTAATAGACTGAATTCAGAAAAATTTAAACTTACCTTTCAGTAAAGAAGTATACTTTCTTTCAGCTTCTTTGAGCTGCTTCTATACTGCTGTGGATCTCAAGGTCACAGGGCCAGGGGGAGGCAGGTTCCTTCCAACTCCAAAACCTTTAGACTTGCTCTGTCTCCTCTCCTGAGGCTTTTGAGCAAGCAGGGCAATAAGCTCCTTGTTTCTAATCTGTACAGGAATGAATGGATGCTGCCGTCAGTGTCCACTCCCAGTCCTTTGAGGCCTAGTCAGGAGGACAGGAGCAAATCCACCAACGTCTGGATCAAAAGTCAACAATAGAGAAAGTCCACAAGCAAAGGCGGCACTGAATCCTCCTTCCTTCTCTTGTGAAACTGGCAGTGCCCCCTGGGGGCAGAAATGCATCTTGCTCTTGTATTTGAGAGTTGTACTATACTGCTTGTCCTCAGTGTACAGGAATTGTTAGTGATCTGATACTGTAGCTAGTCTTACATAAAAGTCTTCCTCTTACATAGTTATTAGAAAACATTTTGAGGGAGTAAAGGGTAGTAGCAATATATGAACACCTTGTCTTAAACATTTTATTCATCATTCTAAAAGAAAATATTTCATGAGGTTTTTAAAATTTTTCTAAAAATTTTCAAGTTTTCCAATTTTTCAGGAAAAAAAACAAAAAAGCCTTGGGGAAAAAAAAAGAACCATTTTTTCCCCTGGTTTTTTTCGGGGTTATTTCCAGGCCTTCACAGCTCTAAGTATGATCAGGTTGCTGCCCCCATCATCCATAATTATATAACTTTCCCATAAGAAGTAAAAAAATGCTTCTGTGGAAAAACAAAAATAAAGAAGTTATTAATGTATTTTTAGCTGTCTTTTTAAGCAACCTTGCATCAGGTCATAAGTCAGCACAAAGTAACCAGCAAGAGCTTTGGGGACCAACAAGCAAGTGCAGAGCCTGCTGGCAATGGTCAGTAATCCACAACTGGAGAAGGATACTTTGGGGGAAGTACTGCTGATAGTGTGGTGTATTGAATGTTTAATTTTAGTCAAAACTATAGGTTAACAGATAGAAAAGCATTACCAAGAAAATTTCATTTTCTTGGTAATGCTTTTTGAGCTGTGACTTACTCCAAACCAGAATATAGGGCCAAGACTCTTTGTGCCTTGGTGGAGTGTAAGTACTTACGTAGGCTTTCTGTATGCAGGTTTCCTGGCTGTCTTCACCAGGCAGCTCTACTCTCTTAGGAGCATCTCAGTCAGTTGTCATAAGCAAAATAGTCCTTAGCCAACAAACAAGTTCAAGAATAAGCCAACAAAATAAAAATGCTTCTACCCTGTCCTGGGCACTTGGGGAACCTTTTGGCTCTGAATTATACCACATCAGCCTGGCCTTTTCTTGTAGTAGGCAATTGCAGTCTCTGCTTGCTTCCTCCTCTCAAACTGTCTCTTCATAATCTCCTCTCTCAGCCCTCTCCTCTGAGGTTTTTAAACTCCCAGTGGACACTCCCTCATTACCAGAAGGCCCAGAGCTGAATGCCCTTCACAAGGCTGGCAGTCCCTTCTTGAAGGAGCAGACCACCCTGTTACATATCTATTCAAGTCAAAGGCAGTAGGACTGGCCCCTACATGTAAGAATAATAGGAAAGACTTCATAGATCCATCCCAAACTCTTCCCTTAAAAAGAAAACTGATTTGGCTGGTGATGGTTTTGAGAGAGACATCATTGCTGGGTGTTTTGGGGTTCTTAACAGCTTATAATTTGATATTGCTATGAGTAAATCAAATTGTTGCATGTTGGGTATGATAATTGTAAGAGTTCTGTTCAATTAATGCAGTTCTTAAAGTGGGCAAAGTACAACAGAACTGGCTGCAGTAGGTGCAGTGTGTGCTAGTCTGTGGCTCTTACAGGAAGGATGTGCAATACACGTTTTTGGCAAGTTTTCTTAGTGGAGCTTATAACTGGTTCCCTGAATGTATTAAACCAGGACAGTTAAATTAATTTGGTCATGGTGCTCCACATGGGTCAGATCTGGACCCACCTCTGATGACAGAGCAAGAGGTGTCAGGGAGCTGTAGGGTTCAATGCAACTGTCACTTGCCCTCTGCCACTAGAATGCATCCCCACTAAGGCTCTGTACAGTGGAATTTGGTGGCGGGGCCCCAATATCCTGTGGGTTGTCAGGATAGTGATATCAGAATATGAACAATAGGGCTGTGAGAAATGGTTGTTTCGTTTTTCTTTCGGATTCATCCGTTTCAGAGGAACAGTAATTTGTTTTGGTGTTGCAGATCACTGTTCTGTTTCGATTTGGCTGAATCTGTTTTGGAGTTTTGCCGCTGTTTTGGCACTGATTCAGAGATTCGGATCAGTCAGGGAGAGGCAGGCACAGGACAAGTGCTCTACTCCCAGCTCAGGTTGTGACCTGAGATCTTGCAGTGGCTAGAGGAAACACTACAAGGACACATTCAAGGCATACCTCAAGACAACAGATGCCAACATCGGCAGCTGGTAGGAGCTGGCTGCTAACCAGCTCCAATGGCTCCACAACCTCAAGCAAGTGGCAGTCTGCTTCGAGTTAGTGTCTTGTCTTTGAAGCAGTAGAGAGAGTGGAGGAAGGAAAAGGAGAGGAATCTCAACCTATGGCCTACTCTCCCAGTGGAAAGACTCACAACATTTGCAGATGGATCTGTGGCTCAAAGATTGGACTCTCTAAGTCACTTCCAGACCCATCAATGAGCCATGGTAGAGATCATCCTTGAATTGAGGGATTGCCGCTGCTGCTGCCACCAACATACATATTATGGGAAACTTATGTGTAGACCAGGCCTAGCTCTTGATCTCTTCATGTATATGCTTGATGAGGCTTTAAAGCAAGTTTTTCAGTTAATCAAGTATATACCATGTTTACTTGTATATACCCAAATATTAGTCATCCAAAATTGGGGTATATGTTTTAAGTGACAAAGCTGATTTTTATGCCAGAATGGAGATAGAGGGATGTTGTAATGGCTGCCTGCGTTGGTGCTTCGTGGAACTTCACTGCCTTCCTGGGTGCATGCAGGAGGGGTGGAGCAACAGCAATTTGGTAGTGGCTGTGAGGGTTTAACCTCTGGCATTTGGCTGTATACTGTGTCCCTTGTGCATGTGCCTGGGAGCATTCAGCCACAGTAAGTGCATGCTGTGGCAAGGAAGACTGGAAAAATCTCTTTTCTTTATTCTGCCTTCCCAAAACAAAGTCTGATTTGGGGCTTATGGTACGCAAGATAATACTGTGTCTTATTGTTTCAAAAGTATGTGTCCATTTTCTTTTATTACTTAACTCTTTAAAAAAAGGAAAGTCTGCCCCACCACCAATTTAAAATGCAGTGAGCCACATTGTCTACTTAGGATACAATAGGAATCCATCAGGGAATTAAAGTCTCCTGATTGTTTCTTTCTTGCTCTGTTCCAGTCCCATTGTGGGTTAAGAGCTGTCTGTGAAGCTGCTTTGAATTTATACCAGATGGCAAGGGTTCCCAAGGGACCTCTCACCAGCTGTGGATGGTTAGGGAACAGTGTGCTCTGGTAAGCCCTGTTATACTTTGTCCCACAAATTAAGACAGTCAGAGATAGAAGGTTGATGAGTAGGAGCAGAGTATGCTGATTTATGTCTGAGGACTCCTCCATACTAGTCCAGTGAGATCTCAGTAGCCTTTTTGTATGTGCCAGCTGAGAAATTCAAGGAACCTAGCACAGCTCAGCATTATCTCTTAGGCAGGTAGAAGTTATGAAAAGCTAAATGGTAGAAACTAATCTCTTATAATTTTTTTCTTTTAAGATGTGGTGAGTTGGAGCAGGATTGTGAAGTGGTTTAACTACTACTTTTGGTAGGCAGCAGGGTGGCGCAGGACAGAAAGATATCTGGCTATGTACTGAATTTAAAGGTCACTTTTTTTCTAGACCAGTGGTGCTCAACTTCCAGCCTGTGGCTGTGTCACCCAGTCTGTGGGACTCCCCATGGGTCCAGAAATTTTCTGGCAGGGATCTGCTTATGTTAATTGCCACAGCTTCCCCAACTGCCAACCTTGTGGACCCATAGGGTACCCTGAAGGCTGGATGACACAGCTCTGAGCACTGGATTGTCTCGGAATGTGCGGTTCTTCTGGGCTTAATCTGTTGCATGGGGCCAGGCTAGCACACCAAATTTCACCTGCAGACCAACCCCATGCTGCATCCAGCCCATGGACCGGCAGCACACCGCTCATCCATGCTGCGGGGCCAGAAGGTTGAGCACTGCTCATCTAGGCAATGTAAAGAATGTTAGGTTATTAAAATAATTCTTAGAACTACATTTGTGCAAGATATTTTTGAAAACATTAAACTTTCAAACTTGAAATATGAGCTTTTGGAAAATGGAACTACATAATAATAAACAATACTTAGTATAGTTAGCATTTAGACAACGATGTGCTTGAAGGGGAGAATGAAACAAAAAAATGTTGGTTTTAGAATAATTTTCAGCCTTGGGTAAATGTAACTTATGATAGTTAAAAGTATAATCCAAGGGTAGCTGACATAATTTAAAAACTTCCTGATTTATGAGCAGATGCATTCTCTAATGCAGCATCTCAATACTTAGTTGGCTTATGCTTATATTTCATTAATATGTAAACTTCTTTGATTACCCTCTCCATGGGCGTAACAACATTAAAGCTACCACGAACAGTAAATAAACGTAAAGAATTTGTGAGAGGCAAGGATTTTTGTGGGTGATTTCCTTTTATGGTTGGGATAGATGTAGACAAGCTTTCAAATGTGCTAAGTCTATCCCAGCCATGCTGTTGATCCAATAAAAGGTATCACCTACAAAAATCAATATCTGTTGCATATTTCCTGGACCCTCACAGCTGCACCAGCACTCCAACACAGCCATATAGAATGTGGTTTCTTTCAGTCCTGATTCTGCAGCGTAGTATGTATAATAGAATTCTTGCACCTGTGCAGAGTCTGGTAAAATGCCCCATTGACTCCAGGTATTGGCCTGTACGTGATGTATTACACGATTGGGCCCTAAAATCTCATGACTAATGGTATCTTAACACTTTTGAATCATTAGCCTTTTTACACACGCGTGCGCGCGCACACACGCACACACACTCTTATTTCATTATGAGAAAGTAAAAATGGCCATACTGACAGGTGGTGGAAATTAGCAGGCAGTTTTGAAATTGTTCTGTGCACTAGAAATTAGATCTCATTTTAATTCAGCTTTTCCCAACTAGTAAATGAGGTTAATGCCATACATATTCAGCTGATATGGATGAAGAAATTGATATAAAGTAGATCAACATAGCTACAGGGCTAGTTTAATTTATAGGTAAAGAGGCAGTGATAAATGGAAGTAATGTAGTAGTGGTCACTAAACTCCTCACCCATCAGGGATTCAATAGTGTTAGCTGCTCATTAAAGATATTGTCAGGGTGCATCAAATAAAAATTTGAAAAGGAATAGCCAACTAACCCCTAATTATCAAAATACAGAAAATACTAATTATGCCTTAATTAGCTTTTCTTTTAATGTACTGAAATTGTTACTTTTTGTGTAGCACAAATGGATAGTTATATCAACAATAAATAGGTTGTTTTAATAACTTTCTTTTACCTCTGGGAAAACCACACTCCAATTTTTAATATGCAATAATGCTTCTCTCTAGCCTGTAGGAGATGAAAATTATTAAGTAGCTTTATTTTTTGAAGATTTTACAGCAGCTTTGGGAAGAATTATTTCACCATGCATCAATTATTTTTAATTGAACTGAATATTTTTCAGATTGCATGAAATGCCTCTCATTTAAGTTTAACATTTATTTTGTTAAGGAAGCATCACAAGTAGAACTAGGTACAACTTGACTCAATGATGCAGTTAGAGGGATAGGGAATGATTTTTTCAAAACACACTAGAAGTGACAATTTATCTCTCTGTTTATGCAGGTAATGAAGTCATGGTATATCCAAGTTTTATCAAAGATAATGTTAAGATGTACTGTAATTACTAAAGACCTTGTGCTATTTAATAGGATACCGTTGTACACATACTGTTACTTCAGGACCATAGGGAATGAAGTTATGGATAACACAAATGAGTTGGAAGTAGGTATTTCTGGTCTGAAGTGCAATTCAGAAGTATGTAAAAAAAAAACTATATTGAAAATAATTACCATTTATTTCTTAGTGCCACATCTTGGCTTTGCTGTGATCCCCAACAAGGCTCTTATTTTGAAAGCACCTGATGCAAACTCCTTAAAGTCAGTGGTGAGGCTTCCATTGGAGATTGCATCCATAGAGAATCATAATTTCCAGATCTACTGCCAGACCCCTTTGTTCTTAGGGGGGAAAATTTAGCTTTGCTATTCCAGCTGTCTTAGATGCAAGTCATATGTTGATAGGGAATGTCAGAAGCAAAAAGGAGTAGATATTAATTTGAATATGGAAGGTAAGTTCTTCCCAGCTGATTGATTGAGAAAGAATAGGTCATGTCATTTGGAATAAATACATATCAGTTAGCCATTAGCTTGCATAAAACTAGGCAGTATGTCAGTATGTAATTACTAGTACTGGAGTAACTAGCAAACAAAGCATTGCAGCATTACTGCTCAGATACTGCAGTGTGTTCAACATTTGGAGCTGGTGTCCCACATGCAGATTAAGGAACATTTTGTTTCCTTTCCACCCAATGCCTTTAGTCATAAATACGAATAAGCAAAACACTGTAGAGAGAGCTGTCCCAGAAAAAGAATTGATTATTAGTTTTAAAAATGCCAGTTTTTAGAGTTAAAGTAGTACACATTATTAAATACACTTGACTATTTGGTGCGTTCAGTATGCTTGTCTTGCTGATGAAAATTGTTATAACCAATATTTAATTTATTAACTATATGACCTTATCTTCTTTTATTCATCTCCAGTTATAATCCTTCAATATTTTTCACTTGTCTCCTGCCACCGCTGCTGCCATACTACGCGAGCCTTCCTTACTGCAGTGCAGGGGCTCCCAATCCGTTATGGGAGTCCTCCCTCCCTTACTCTATGCCAGTGCTTCCCAAACTCTTCCTCAGCATGACCCCATTCACGAGCCCATTTCCTCAGCATGGCCCTTCACTCCCACCTCACAGCCCCCGGCCCCCAGAGCAGTGCCTGAGCCCTGGCTGCTCCGTGCGGGAGGCAGCGGCTACTGCAGCCAGAGCAGAGCACAGAGCCCAGATCGGGGTTGGCACAAACAGAGCAGAGCCTGTGGGGAGGGGTGGGAGGGGAGGATGTGGGCTGCCTGTTGCGGACTTGGGGCTCCCCTCCCTGCTGCTTTCCCCCAGGAGGCTCTGTGGCCCAAACTGAGGTACCCCCTGCCTGCCTGGTAGCAGCAGGGGCACAACTCCATGCTGCCATGCCTCCCCTCGGCAGCCATGGGGCATGACGCTCCCTCCCATGTTGGGTCCCACCCACTGGGCCGTGGAGGCAGCTCCTGGCTGGAGCTGGACCAGGACCAGCCCAGCTGTAACCCAATGCCCCACTGGGCACAGAAATCTCAGGGGGGCTCATGCCCCTTCTGCCATGTTGCTTAGGCCTCCTGCCCTCCTGCTACATCGCCTCTGCTCCCCTGCCCCCCCCCGTCATGTCACATGTAGACCCCCTACCCTCCCTGCACCTTCAGCACATTGCCTGTGCCCTCAGGATCCCTGTTTATCAGCACCCCATCTGCTGATGTTGCGACCCCATTTGGGGTCATGACCCACAGTTGGGCACTGCTGCTCTATGCAGCAGAACTCGTGAACCCTCCCCCACCGCACCACAAGGGCTTCTGATGTGCTATGCCAGGTTGCATGAGCCCCCTCTATGCCATACCACATGGGCTCCCAGCACTACTGCATGGCCTCTATATCCCACACAGTCACAGATATACCACGCAGAGTCCCCTTTAGCCATGGGCTCCCCCAGCCCTACAGGTCATACAACCCTGCCCCAGCCCATGGCTGGGGGCAGGCAGCGGAAGCTGGAGGAGGGAAGGGGAGCCTGGGGAGAGTGGCAACCAGGCCAAGAGCCATGGTGCTGCAGTTTAACTCCTTGGGATCTGCATGCATCTTGCAGCCCACCATTTGCACAGCCCTGGGCTAGAGAGTCAGTTGTAGGGCTTTGTTGTAGGAGACAGATAGCTGGTTAGTCTTATATTGGCTCAAACAGTGCTGCTGAGTCAGCAGTATATTGAATAAAGGCATTGATGGTCGTCTACCTTGGTTGTGGTCCTCAGAAAAATATTCCTGTCATGGATGTGGGCTCCCTTTAGGTGCCACCTTTTGTGAGAAACTGGTGGTTCTTTACTGATTCGTTTCTCAAGGCTGAAACTACAGGAAATGAAGCTGAGAGTATTCTTTACACTTAGGCAGATCATCTTCAGAGGCTTCTAAATGCTTCTACCCTACTGTGCATAGATAGAATATTTCTTGTGTGCCCCTGAGAGAGAAAATTCAGAGTATTTAAATGTTTAAAAATACCACCTAAGTGGACTAGGCATTCCACCCAACACACTTTTATAGCCCTCAGCAAGGGAAGATTACGGATCAGTCTGGAAAACTTGGAGTTAATTTGAAGGTTTGAATTTTCCCTTAGTGACAGCCACCTAACTTCACTGAATTCTTACTTTTTCACATGGATGTTCTTTTTAGTTTGCTGCTCTAACAGCTTTGTGAAAGAACTGATGTTCACATGGTGCATACATTCAGATTTTCTTTCAAAGAGAGAGAGTGCACATTTGGCTGTGGACTAAGTGGTAAAGCCATGAAGCATATAGCTTTGGATTTCTATGACCAGACTACTTTTCTCGCCAGTCATTACCTTGGCTTCCTTTTTGTAGGCTGCAATATATTGCTCCCATTCAGTGTGGAAATCTTTGGCTACTTTTTGAAATATCTTATATAAATAATTGTATTTATAGAATCCAGCACAACTGTATAGGGAAGTGAATTTTCTTTAGCAGAACAATCGGAGCTCAATACACAAACATCAGAAGCTGTTCAGTGCTAGACAGTGACTTTCCAAGTAATCCTTTTTTTTATTTTTAGAAGCAACAATCCTAGGATATCTCCTTTGTCTCTATTAATTTTGAAAGGTTTGCCTCGTGTGCTGGAATAAACGAGGTTTTTGCCCTGATTGTGTACCATACTCTCTTGTCTGATTTCTAGATATACAAAACAAGATGCGTGAAAATCAGCTGTGTTGACTCTGCAAGCCTAAACATTTAATATTGTTGGCTTTCTCCCCCACACCCTGTCTGACTTCCAAATGTCATATTCTATCAAAAAAATAATAATTTAAGTCATGATATTTGTTTTATTTTAAAATGTGGCAACTTTGTGGAGTTTTCATATGCTAGACGGTGAACTGTTCAGAGCATGAAACACATTTTTGTTTCAAATCAGTTGATTTACAATTGTACAACTGATATTTGTCTTCCTAAATCAATGGTGCCTAATCTATCCAGACCTCGGGCCAGATGAGTGGCACAGAAATGGTGCACAGGGCCATGTCATCTGGTCTTTTGGGGTCCCAACAGGTCTAGAAATTTAGTGGTGGCAGAGCAGTTACAGCCTTCAGCAGCTCTGCTGCAGCTGCCCTGCTCCTTCACCACCAAATTTCCAGACCTACGGAGAGCCTGGAAGATACAGTTCCAGCAGCCACATCCAGCCCAGAGGCTGTAGGTTGAGCATAACTTTTCATAGGTCCCTTTTTTGTCCTTTCCTTTCTAGGTTGCCATGGGATACTTTGCCATTTATTCTTTTCACTAAATGCTCCATCTTTCTCATTTTGTGCTTTTACAAGAGCTGAACTTCAGCATAAGACTAAAGCAAGGCTGTCCAGTTGGTGGCCATTGGTGGGGAGGGGGGTTAGCAAGCAGCCCCCAGGTTCCCACCTAGCCACCACGGCTCCTATTGCTCTGGCTGCAAGAATAGCTAGGGTCTTGGGCCTCCTCATCCTTTCCCAGGGGGCAAGGAAATGCAACATGGTGCAGCCCACCCACGGTGCCAGGGGGAGCCAGCATCCCAGAGCACCCACGCAGTGTAGTGCCACAGGGGACCCCACAAAGAGCTAAAGGTAAGATGGAGTGCAGTGCTGCATGTGGGGGGGTGCTCACCTACTGCATGCATGTAATGCAGCAGATGGGGGACCTCCCATATTCATGCAGTGTAACAGAGTGGGAGAGCACCCATGTATGCACACTGTAGCTCGGGGGCGGGCACCCACCACACACATGCAAGTCATTGAGGGCCGCATGACAGGCAGCCAGGGGAAGATAAATATTAATTTTCTAAATGTTTTAGGGGCCCCATGGGCCAGATAGAATGGCCTGGCAGGCCGCATCTGGCCCGCAGGCTGCATTTTGCCCACTCCTGCTGTGGAGCATGTGGCTCCTGGCCTCTTTGAAGTTCAACAGCCGTGCTTTAAACCTTTTATACAATACAATATAGTGTGGCTTTTTCTTATTGCCAGAGATTCCAGCAGCCTGTTTAAATGTACTGGATCCTTCACTGTTCATTGAAGCAAGGGTAGGATTTGTCAAGAGGTGCCAGTATGGTGCTTTAAGTGAATCATGCAAATGCAGAGTTCATATTGCATGTCCAGTCTGGTCATTTAAATTTGTATTCAGTTTTTTCAGAATATTACATATTTGAGATCTCCCATGACTAATATTCTGTCTGCCTCCTCTGTTAGATTGCACAGAAGTCTTAGTTTAGTGATTCTGTTTCATTGAATATAGGAAGTATATGGTACCAGATGCAGGGATAGAATCCCATTCTCCAGTTTGGTATTCATCTCCCTTAATTATAAGGGTATTGTTTTTGTCTGTATAGTTCCCTGTGTCATTTGCTACACACCTTTGAAGTTTTGTAGCAAGTGAGGCAGGGGTCCTCCAGGCAGGTAGCCTTATTCTCTACATAAAGCTGATTTATTCCCTGAGCAGTTTCCATATCTTGCACCAGCATGGCCAAGAGCCTATAGACAAAAAACAAGATGAGTTATGTAATTATAAATTGTTGTCATAAAGGATGTTTTCAAGGGACCAAATTAATGTTTGTCAAACTTAATTTTGGTACGGAGACGCACGCAAAGAGAGAATGTTGGATGTTGTTAACTCTACCTTATATTGCGATACTCAGCATTTAGTTTGTTATTCCAAAACATCTCCAAGCTACATGTACATATATACAAACAGTATTTAATCACATATTTGTAATCAAAATATTTGGCTTTAGTAAAGTTCTCTGCTGTTAGATATTATATTTTTTCTATTACCAATCAAGCAATCTTAAAAAGTAAATAATTAGCATAGTTCAGTTCTGCAGTTGGTTGTAACTCAGCTTTATTTTGTAGCTGCTAATAAAGGCACATTATCATATTCAGGCATTGCAATTATCATTGAAATGTGTGTGTCCATTAACTGCAACATTAGGCTGAGGATATAATTACTGTCTAGAGCCAATATCTTTGTGAAGCTACAACTATGATGCTATTAAGCTATAAGCAATATTTGTAAACTAATATTTAAACGATTCAGAATTGATACCATCACTTGCAAACTTAAAGTAATACTACATCCATTCAAATGATTGACTTCTTAAGTGCTTGGCATATCTATTATCAGA
The DNA here is from genome assembly GCF_000455745.1 of Alligator sinensis. NCBI lineage: Eukaryota > Metazoa > Chordata > Crocodylia > Alligatoridae > Alligator > Alligator sinensis. The sequence goes on along the minus strand of NW_005841844.1, from coordinate 5,180,312 downwards.
TTATTTGGATGTGATTATAATTTATGATTTGAGAGATTAGTATTTTTCTAATAGCAGTTACCCAGAACAAATTAATCTTGTGGGGTGAAGGGGAGGCTGTTGTGTATAAAACAAAGTGCTGATAAATCAGTGGCACAGTATGTCAGAAATAGCTACAAATATGCTTTGTTATAATGAGGATTATATTGCAGGCTATTTAATACAGAGATTCAACCATCTGAAAATCTGCAATATGTTGCTAAGTAATGAATAAGAAAAGATGACTTCCCAAATCATATTCCAGGTGAGGTTTCTAAGAAGAATTAAGTATGCATCTAAAAGTAAGGTTTGTGATAATTTTATTGGACCCTATTTACTCCTACTGTCGCCTTGACTTTCAGTCAAAGGCCAGGGTAGAGGTGCACCTTATAAACTACCTGAATCAGAGATGCATATGCTTTCATGAGTGACAGTTTGCTTCATCAGTTACTGTGAAAGGACATGCAGAGAACAGGCTATCAAATAAGAGTGATTTAAATATAAAAGAGAGGAAAGGAGGGAGAGAGGGAAGCACTGAAAGAAGCAGAGGGGCTTGAAGAGAAGAACAAAACTAATCCAGAAAATGAGGTAAGAATACCCAGTCCCTATTTAGGCCATACTTAACACAATCCAATCTGTGGGTGGCTTCTTCTTCTGCAATTTTCATGTTCAAGTGATTTTTTTTTTTTTAATTCTGTTGTAATAAGAACAGCTATTCTGAGGTCAGCGATGGAATGTCCAGGGAGCTTGAAGTGATTTTTCCACCTGCTTTTGTGTATTTCTGGATTTGGTATCAGTTCGGTGTCCATTCATTCTGTTGCATAGGAATTTGTACCAAGTAGACCACAGAAGGGCACTGTGAGCAGGTAATAGAGTACAGTATGTGAGGCTGGTAGAAGAGCAGGTGAATAAATCTTGGATGTTTAAAATCAGTGTTATTTAGCCCATTGGTGATGTGGTCTATGCTGATGAAGGATAATGTTCTTCATGGCTTGTAATCCATTTTCTTTGTCTTCTGTATTTGAATCAGTCCTATTTGATAGCCTGCTTTCTGCATGTCCTTTCATAGCATCTGATGAAGTGAGCTGTTGCTTATGAAAGCTTTTGCTGCTTTGATTCAGTTAGTACACCTCTACCCTTGCTTATGCCTGACATCAGACCAATATAGCTAACTATTTCTCCACTTTCAGTGCAGTTTATTATAAATTCTTCCAGCAACCAGAGGTAACTTTCTTACTAAATTGCTCAAGGAACAAATTCTTGAGGTACACTGGTATATCAGTTGGGTATCGGTTTGGCACCGACAAAAGGGAAATGACATTATCAGTTATCAACTTTTTTGGGCCCTTGTAGCAGATTAATGTTTACCGATAATTATGCTTTCTGGCCAGGCCCTCGGACCTGGGTTCCCTCTCGTAAGCCAGCGTGATGTTGAGTGCAGAGGCCCCAATCTGTGTGCAGAGGCCTGAGCTGTTCTCCATCCCCCACCCCCGTCTCCCCACAGGTGGTCTGGGCTGAGCTGGGCTGGAGCAGCTGGTGCAGTGTCCTGGGCACTGGTGCAGCACAGACTGCAGGCTAGGGCAGGGTTGAGCTTTGTAAAAGGCGGTGAGTGCCACAGAGATCTGACTGGGGCAGGGAGGGGCAGGTGGAGCTGCCTGGCCCAGCCCAGCCCAGCGTGACTGTCTGCAGTGCCTGGGAGTCCAGGGGCCAGGGCAGCTGCTCCATCCTGCTGTGTGTCCTCCCATGGTCCCTTAGCCCAGCTGGATCCTGAACTTCCCAGGGCCAGGGCTGGGTCTATTCAGCCTCCCCCGTGGGGTATGGGGGCTTGCCCTGCCCCTAGCAGCAGCAGCACCAAAGGGGAAGGGGCCCTACCCCTCCCCCCCTCCCCCCACACTGGAGTCCAACTCCCAGGATCTGGGGTCTGTCTGTGGGGGAGGAGTGGCCCTGTTTCTCCAGGCCTGGAATGGTCCCATGGCCCTGCGCTGAGCAGAGGGGAGGAGAGTGGGGAGCCTGGTTCAGAGACCACCCAGCCCTGGGTAGCCAGGAAGGCTCACACCTTCCCCCTCAGCCCTGCTGGCCAGACTCAGGAAGTTGCCCTTGGGCTAGGGTTCAAAGATATCTTACAGAAGAGCATGGAATGAAAACTATGAAAGTCACTTTGCTGGAAGACATGGAAACGCACTTTGTTGAAATTGAATCAGAACCTGTCTACAGCATTGCAGTGCTGCTGGATCCAAGATACAGTCACAGGTACTTTACCAATAATAGCAAAAAGCTGCTGGCTACACAAAGAGACACACCTGGAAAAAAATGCAGGCCACTGGGAATGACACAGAATAGACGGAACCCACCCCAAAGCAATCAAAGGAAGCAGATGACAGCACTACAAAACAGAGCACCCTGTATTCGATGTATGATGAGATGCTGAAGGAAAGTACCAGTAGGGTAGAAACTGATATGGTAAACGACAGTGTAATGCTTGAGAAACAAAGCTACCTGGGTGAGCCCACGCTTCCAAGAAGTGCAAAAAAACTGAAATACTGGGAGGGCAACAAAGGCTGATTTTTCCCATTTTGGCTGAAGCTGAATGGAAGTTTCTTTCTGGCCTGTGCAGCACTGTTGAGAACGAATGGCTGTTCAATTCAGCTTCACATGTGGATGAGAAGAAGAATCACCTGATGTGCAAAAAATTAGAAATGTTGCTTTTTTGCCAAGAAAAACCTTTCACTCACCCACTTGCTATTCTAAAGCTGTGAGTGAGCCATGAGGAAGCTATGAATATGTCTTTTTTCTTTTTACCCTACAACTACTGTAAGTAACGTATTATTATTACAGTGGCTTCTACTACTACAAACCATACCTCAACATTTTGCATTTTGTAGTTTTTATGTCTTGATTTGCCTTTCTCATGGGTTTATTTTGAAGCCAAAATTGTTACTATTATGTCGTTCTTTCTGACTTTGTTGGGGTGATTTTTGGAAAACAAATTGTATATTAAGTTTTATAATGGCTTTGCTATCAAATGAATCATTATGTAAGTATAAATTCATACTGTAAACTACTGTTTTAAAAGTACAAGTTTTAAAGCTAATATGTGTTTGTTTTTATTTTGCTACAAAATGTTTCTAGAAGCAGGAAGGCAAAAATTCTTGTCATGCGTGTGTGCGAGAGAGAGAGAGAGAAATGCAAAGCAAACAAAAAGTTTATTTATGTCAGTAGTTTAAATTGCCTTGTACTGTTACTAAATATTGGTTATCAAATCAGCATCAGCTGATATGGTTGGTTAATTATCAGCTATCAGTATCGGCCAAGAATATTTTTATCAGTGTACCCCTAACAAATTCTATTGTCTTTTCCATAATTCACGAAGCCATTTTAAAGTTGCTTGTATTGGGTTTATAAATATTCCCTACTTTTCTTTGCTTACTGGTCCTGCTTCCAGTTGTATTCAAAGTTGCAGAGATTATATGTCAGTTGCCGTTTTTGTCAATGCTTGCTGTTCTGTGCTTGTTAACTTGAGTGTCACTCCAAATGGGATATTGAGTAATGTAAGATTTCTCTTAAGTGCAGCATGCAACAGAAGTATAACAAGCAAGAATAATTAAAAAGGGTTGGCCATCTCCAGGTCTTCTGGCCCTTAAAGAGGTGGATGTTATTACCCTATTGTCTCATTTTTGTTTTTGACACACTGTATTGGATTTCTACTGAGAATGATCTGTAAAGAATTAGATATTAAAAGTGCAGTATCTTTAAGTACTTCAAAGTGTCCCCATTACTAAGTAACTTAATGAATTAATTTCCCAAACCTTATAGTAAATAAATTAACCAGGAGTGTTAAGAGTAGAAAGACTCGTTCTAATATTAGGACTGTAGGAATTTTTATCACCTGTGGCGGGCCAGTAGGGGGAGCTCCTGAGTTGGGACTCCCACCTCACTATGCCCGTCCACCTTCTGGACTCCACGTGTCTCTCCAGGGGCACCTAAGCCCTGGCAGACCCCCTTTCGAGCCCTACCGCAGAGTTCGGGGGTAATGTGCTGCCACCACCCCAAGAGGGAACCTTCTAGGTTCTGTGTCCTCAGGGAAACACAGGCCTAATAGCCCTACGGGTACTCGACCCAATGCAAGCACTTGGGGCTCCTCCCCAAGTCGGGGGCCAAAAAGGATAGTCTCCCTTAGTCCACAGACCTAAGGGGCCTCCTAGGCATAATTAAACCCACCCCTCAATAAGTCTCGTACACCAGTCACAAAGGAGAACTTTACTGGTTACAAAGGGTAGGGTTAGAATAGGGTAAGAGGTAGAGCACTATCAAGGGATTACCATTGAGCAAAACAGTCTGGCTGAGGTAGCCGTTTGATATGCAAATGCATCACTGTGAGCTGACTAACTCTCTAGAAACACTTACAAGTATCATCCAGAAGATTGTAGAGATCTGGCTCGGAGATTTCCAGAGAGAGTGCGTTTCAGTTGGATCAGACTCTCCCTGTGTCCTGGTGTTTGGGCTGTGCTGGAAAAATGGCTTCTCACCCCCCTATTCTTGGACCAGGCCCCTTAAATAAATTAACCAGGAGTGTTAAGAGTAGAAAGACTCGTTCTAATATTAGGACTGTAGGAATTTTTATCACCAATGGTAAACTTAATTATGAAATTGCTAATTATATATCTGTGTAAATCAGAAATGGAAAGATAACCTGCAAAATAACATATCACCAGTACATCTACCAATATACAGAAAACTGATTGATTCTTGGTAAATTGCTGCCCTTTCATATCTTGCAATGGTTAGTAATGACTGAAAGTTTTTTCATCAAGTAGTTATTTAGTATGTAAAATTATGTAATGTTGTGTAAAGTTGGTTATTAGGCCTAGTTTAGTTACCAGTGGACAGATATCCTGGGAGTAAAATAACCATTGTACCTAACAGTAATTTAGCTTCTTTATTTGCAGTCTCAGCAGAGAATCAAGGGAGTTCAAAGGTATGGAGGTTGACTTTTCTCTCATCTCCGTAGATGACCCCTCTGGAACAGGGTTCAGATGCACCCAGGCTAGAGAGGCACTGTTCATATTACTGTATTTCCTCACACGCAGCATACCTTTCTGTATAGTACATACCTTGTTTCTGAAGCACAGCTAGAAAGAAATATTTTAATTTGTGGTAAGTGAGTAGTAGCACCTAGGGAGCTGTCTGCTCCCAAGCTTGTTACCAGCCCTGTGCACCACATGGAGCAGCAGTGGGCAAAATATACCCCTTGGGTCAGATCCTGCCCGCCAATTGATTTTATCTAGCCTGGAGGTGGGCAGCAGGCCCTGGGCAAGCCCTGCTCGTGCCTTGGCTTCTGCTGGCAGGTGGCATGCAGGAGAGGAGAGGACAGGGGGCGGCTCTGGTCTCTGCTAGCACCACAGGGGACACTGGACAGAAGCCGCTCTGCCTGCCTGCCTGCCTGCCTACTCTCCCGGCACCATGCAGCAGGCTGGAAGATGGAATCCTGCCTGCCCAGGGCCTGTAGAGCTGGACTGCATCTCCTAGGTGCCACAGGGGATGCTGGGCAGAAGTAATTGTGCCTGCCCACCTGGCACTGTGTGGCAGCTTACCCAGGGCTTGCTGTGTGATGCCAGGCAGGCATGGCTGCTTCCGCCCACTGCCCCCCGCAGCAACTGTGAGATTGTCTGGCCCCTCAGGCCCTGAGCGAGCTGTGCTTGGGCCCCAGTTTCTCTGCTGGTGGGCAGCACCCAGGGCCTGCAGGGCCGGACTTCAACTCCCAGGTGTCCCAGGGAAGCTGGGTGAAAGCAGCCCCTCTCGCCTACCTGGCATGTTCTGTGGGATCTGCACTTAGGCCCTGGTGGCTCCAGCTCCAGCTGCCACGCTGTGCCGAGCGGGGGGAGGGGAGGGCTACTTCCACCCAGTGTCACCTGCGACTTCAGCAGAGGCCAGCCTTTGCCCATGGGGGATGGTGCCTCGCTACGGGCCTCCATGCTATGCCATTTCACCCTGGCTTCAGAGCTCCTGGGGGGAGAAGTGCATGTGTCAGGAGCCCTGATGGTGGGGTGGGACAGCATGGAGGCCTGTGACCAGACTCCATCCCCTGCTCACCCCGCACCGACAGCTACGGATGCGGCCACAGATGCTGGCTCCAGACAGGGTGTGCTACAGCCCTGAGCAGGATTATGCTCCTGCTCCTGCTCCTACTGCTGCTTTAGCGTCAGCCCTGAGTGGGGAGAGCAGCACATGCTTGTATGCCTGTGCTTGTGTATTCCTGTTTGTGTGTGTGACCCTTAGCAGCTCACCAAAACTCATTAAGTGGTCCTCTAGCCCAGATAATTGCCCCCTTCCCCCCCCCCCCACAGAGCCTTTGGACTGGCCCAGTGCACTGGGGCTGCATGCTGGTGTACGGGACTGTCATCCAGTTGAGGGGCTCCCAGAGCCATAGAAATTAATGGTACTACTGGTCCCCTGTTGCCAAACTTCCAAACCTATGGGGATCTGTTTTTCTAACACATAATGTGCACCCCAGTTTTCACCAACTATTTGGGGGGGAGTGGGGGAGGGAGCTGTATGCAAAAAAAACAACCAACAGTATATTAATACCATGGAGAGATATTCAGTCATCCATGCTGTCAGTTGGGAATCTGTCTTGAGTGCTAAATTTATTTAATTTTAAAGATTTTAGTTTGTTTTTTTCATTTATAAAATTTTCCTGAGGTAATGTAGGTAACGTTATAAATAGAATACTTGGCATGTAGCCACGAATGTGAGACACCAGAACAAGCTAGCTAAAGTATAATACCCCGTTACCTTTGGCTTTAAGGTCAACTCTTAAGTATGTATTCAATAGTACACATAACCTGCCAAGCTCAAACTTAATTTCTGCCAGTTCCTATTCTTTTGTCTCTCTGGCACAAGCTCCAAAAATATTCAGAATTTCCTGTGGCATTCCATTTCCTCCTTGATCCTCTCATCTTACATATTATCATCCTTTGAGTTTTGCTGTAAAATATGTCCATGTCATTTACATTTCTACCATTCTGGTTTATACAGAGTTTTTAATTTGTATTTCTAGAGTTACCTCCAAGCACTTATATTGAAATAGAACAACTAACTGGATTGTTTAGAAGCTAAGACGAAAGACAGGTATTGCTAAAAAGTATGCATAGGGAACATGATACTTCTTCATCAACAACATACTGTCACCTGATTATCCAGTCTCACCGGTAATGCATCACATTCAGTCTCAAGGAGATGAAGATGATGTAGTCAAATTGCTAAGAGCTATTTCCTGTGGAGCAACAGTAGGCAAATCCAAGATATAGCGTGAGAAATCATTTTAAGATTTGAGATATAAATAAGGTTTCATCCATTTCCTCTGCCTTCCTGTTCCCTTGCTTCAGAAATTTTCAGCCTGCTGAAGTCAGCAAAATTCAGAATCTGCCCTTTTCTGTGGTCTGTATTCAGATTCCCATGACTTAAGTATTTTGAAAGAGGCATAAGTGGCCTGGTATGCTTCCTGAGATTTGGCGTAGTCAGGAAAAGACTGCAACTTTTGGAAAATGTTCCACAGGGAAATGAGAGAAACAAGTTTTTTAGGGCTCAATCTTTTCCCTCCTCCTCTGAG
>NW_005841844.1:5113430-5172675 GCF_000455745.1 Alligator sinensis | reverse complement strand
TCTTTATCAAGACATTGTTGATTAAGAAGATATTTGTATAAGGAGCTATGCAGAAAGAAGCCTTCCAGGTCTCTACCACAAGGAAAAAACAACTTGGTACTCAAAGCCTTCTCTGTTTATTAATATATGGTTCAACTGAACCTTTTGGCAACTCCATATTCCTTTCCCATTACCCGTTCAATAAATATTTTCCCCTAATGAATAAAGAAGATTAAGGGGATGAAGCTGGTCTGACAGTTATTGCCTGTTCTGCTAAGTTGTATGCTAATAGAGAAAAGACTGTACCCCCACCCTTGTTTTGTTTTTTTTGCTATACAGCTTACTTTAAATAGTTTCAGCATTCCCTGCCACACTTACTGCCCATTCAGACTGTATAACTTATAACATGAAGCACAGTATTCAAAGAAATATATTCCATGTACTTTGAGGAATAGTAACACTTAGAAGGAAACTTTTCTATCTGTGTTTCCAAATGTCTTCAATAGTACTAGTAGATATCATTACTTAATGAATCTAAAGCCAGGATAATCTAATGTACTCTTTCCAGTCTACTCTATATAATCTGGACACTTTGGGTCCTGGCACACACTTATTAAATGGCCCAATGGGACTATAGTAGGGGCTCGGAAGTGGCCCCTGATAGATCCCCAAAGCTGGGGGGAAATGCACCTGAAGGGGCCCGGATAAGCTGTGCCTTCCTGGTCTGCTGGCTGCAAGCCCCAGGGGAAAAACTTAACTGGCAGGGTCCAGGAAAACTATGGCACCTGATCTACTGGAGAAGGGCACTGTGGGGGGCAGGGAACTCACCCAGTGGAGTCTGAGCGAGCTGTGTTGCCCTGGTGCTCCAAGGAAGCTCGGGGAGAGGGAATTCGCTCAGCAGGGGCTAGACAGGCTGTGCTGCCCGGCATGGCAGGGAAACATTGGGGGAGGGGAGCTCACCTGGCACGCCAAGAGATGCTCCAGGCAAGGGAATGGGGGCCTCACACCTGGTCTTGGGAACATGTACCCCTAGAGCCAGTGGTGATTGACTCAGAAGCAGCCCGGGAGGTTTAAAGAGAGAATGCCAAGAGGAGCTCAGCATTCAGGCAGAAGGAGATGTTGCAGCAGGACTGGGAGGAGAACTGTGCTGCAGCACAGACCCAGCCAGCCAAACCCTCGTGGGATGCCAGATATACTGTGATCCCAAGTGAGGAACCAGCCCGATCAACTGACCCAGATGAGTGATGCCAGATGGCAGGATACTTCCGGGTGGACCCATCGGCTGAGGAGACGGGGACACCAGGAGGAAGAGCGCCCAGTGAAGGATTGTTAAGTCCTCAGGAGAGAGGGCAGGGCATATCAGAGGCACTGTTAGCCTTGGAGGGCCCTAGACCACGCAGGCAAAGGAGTGATTTGCCTAGAGGAACTGAACGAAAGAGCCAACAGGTTCAAGCCAACTACAGGTAGTAGAGCTGGAATCCTGAACGTGGGGTCAGAGTTTTCCTTTTTTTTTTTTGTTATCCAGTACTCCCAGACTAGGGAGATATAGCAGGAGAAAGTTAGATCCCCTGCACACACGAGTTCTAATTGATCAAGCCAGAAACCCAACACCTCAGACCCAGTGAGTCACCTGAGTGTGAATCTCTGAGACTGGCAGGCAGAGATTCCATCTCCCCAAATCCACCGATCCTGGAGAGAAGGAAGGGTTATTTTTCAAGCCAGCCTGAAACACATGAGCAAGAGAGACCCATCTACAGAACATGGTCGTCAATCTCTTGCAAAGCCCACAGCTGAACTAAGCTAGAGGGGAACTGAGAACCGGCGACTCACACTCAGTGTCAGCAGAGAAAGACTAATTGTCATCTGAGAGGAAAGGGACAGGGTGTAGGGATGGTGGAGCCCTGCAAAAGACTGACTTTTTCAGTACAATCATCTCCTGAGATACCATCCATACTCCCAAAGAATAGCTTAACATCAAAGATGTGGCAGGTGAGTGTGAGAAAAGGTGAGGCAGAGGTCCCAGTGATCCCAATGTGACAGAGTAGTGGGTATGCCCGTCTGCTCATGGGGATCTGTTCCCCAAGCCCAACAATCCCCACATGTGCATGGTGGGACATGTGATTTTTGGGATCAGGGATCCGATCCTAATAGAGGCTCTTCAACTTGCCAATCCATAATCGTGATCCCAGGCTGCCTCTCTTGTGTGTTGACCAGTATGTGATAGTGACAACACCCATCTATTCCAGAAGAGTGTTCCAGAATAATAGATTGGTACAACAGGGTACAACAAGTACCTCATCAGTAAACTTACTGGATAATTTCTAGACTAGTGCAGTTACTCTGTCTACTTAAACCATATAGGCAGAGCACACATTCAGTCCCTTAAAAAAAGACACTCCTTTTGTGGAAGTGGGGACAAAGGGAATGACCTTCTTGGGCAGACTCTCTAAACTGATGAAGCAGCGGCGGCGCAAAGTTCACTACCGCTCCTTGTCCCTGAGGACCAAACATCCATTTCATTTGGATGCAGCCTAGGTATCTTAGTTTGAGTCTTAAATAGAGCTACATGGTTTATCTTTGGTAACCTGCATGAAGGAGATTTAACAGCACTGGACTTTTTGCAAACCTGTAAAATATTCCAAGATGAAGTAGAATTTGCATGAGATTTTTTTTTCCCCACCTAGGTATTACTAAAGCAATATATTGGAATGGGTACATAGGTTAAGAGGATGATGGGTTGTGATTATTCTTTCTTTTGCTAAATCCAGATTAAAAGGCAGCAAGGGGTGAGCACTCCGATCCCAGGATATTTCTGTCCTGGGATAAACACAGACATACCTTGACCAAGAACAAATACAAGGTTTGTTCCTAGCCTGTGTGTTTGTACATTATGTGCATCTTGGTGCAGAATTGGTGGGTAACTCCTTTCAGTGCATTTGAGAGAAATGAAGCAATCAGTTGTATCACAGGTATCGATGGATATCTACAGCAGTTCATATGATAGGCCTGTGTCCTCTCCGTAGCGATCCTAAGACTGCTTCCAAGAAATGAGCAGCATCAACTTGCTCCCACTCTGAAAAAGCCAGGTGATTAAATATTATATGATCACAATTCAAGTTGTGATCTCAACATGCCTGAGATCCTGAGAACATCTATGAGCTCACTCCAGAATAGGACCACAAGATGTTTCTTTCAGTAAACGATGCATGCAGAGCAAGTGATCTGAAAGGTAAAGGACATGTTTCTCAACAGGGGTCTTGGGATTGCTGCAGAGACATAGACATGCTCGTAATTTCACAGGTAAAAGGTCTTAACTAATTAATAAAAAAGAATATACTCTCCTTATTGATTAAAGAGGCATATACCATATTTTAGAAACATTTAAAAATAATTGGTCTGATCTCTTCCAGCTATACTGAGAAAAAGTGATTTTTAACTAATGATCTGTAGATAAGCAAGACCTTTAGTTTATGTACATTAAGTAGGTTTCTTGTTTAGCATGTCGGGTGTTATTCTCTTCTTTCTTAAATCCATGTCAAAACTCCTCCATTTAATTAATTGAGAACAGGAGGACCCACTGTTACCAAATGCAGAATAAATTATTCTCTTAATATTTTAGAGAAGACCAAATCATTTTGGTGCAGGCTTCCTAGGGCCTCATACAGACATTCGTTTTCTCGTGGTAGAGTCACTGGGAAAAAAATAACCTGGAAACAACCAGGGTTAAATCACTCCCAGGGGAGTTTCTCCTGAGTTTGAACATCTGTACATGTGGTGGTTTCTCTCAAAAGTGAACATAGTTTTCCTCTGCAACCTGCCCTCTTCACAATCCTCACATTGTGCTGCAGGAGGATGCTGGCTGACCATGGGTAGTCTGGGTCAGCCAGTTGGGGCTGCCCTGTACACTTCTGCCATGTGTTGTCAGGCAGACAGAGAGCGCCTGCGGAGCAAGATGAGATGTGTGCGCATCCCCCACTTCCCCCACCCAGCTGTACAGTGTCAAGCACTACAAGCTTTCCACCCTTCAGGGCCTTGGTATTTGAAAGTCTGTATGTGTGGCTCTAGGAAAGTTTTTCTACCAGAACAAACCTGGGAGAATTCTCTCAGATTATTTGAGTGTGTGTATGTACCTAGAGTACCTACCTACTCTGTTATGGGCTGAAAAACCTTACATATCTGCAGTGGTATAATTGCTTCAGATATGTTCCAAACCCTGTGCAGTGCTTAATATACACATAACTGTTCATGATAGCTAACTAATGCCAACTCATGTATAATTAGACACTAGTCCTTTTTAAGGTGCATCAGTTAAACCCGATTTGTAATTCTTCAGTTAAATTATTTTATGAGGAGCTGAAAATTAGGAAAATATTCCCAATGAGATTACCTCATTTTTATATTTACATATTTTCCAAATGTCTCATCAAACTAGTCTTAAATTTTAAATGTGTGGCTTATATCTATTTGCATATAGGTCTATTATATCTATTTGCATATGAATCTATTTCATATTAATATGTAGTTGTTTTTTAGTCTGGTATTTTAAATTATAGTAAACAATTACAATGGAAAACTCACATATGTGGAAATAAAGTGAAAGTCTCCCACTATTTCCATGTACTTTCCCCCCTTTCACAGCATTACCTCAACCTGATATTAGGGAATTTACTGTCCCTTGTAGCCAGTTCTTTCTGTGCTAATCCTTTTGAAATGCAGCATTTAGCACCTGCCATATGGATGATAAATGCTGTATTCTAAAGGGATTATTGTCTCCATATTCTCTTCTGCTTAGAACAGAAGTTACCTGCTTTCTACTTGTTTCCAACTAGCAGTGCAGATGTAGGCCATACCTACATGAAAAAAGCTCATATTTAATTACATTGTATAAGAAACTGATTTAGTGAGATTAGTGTGTCCCTTCTTTGTAGAACTACTTTCAGTTAGAAAGTCCCTTAGATCACTTGGCTCAAGTCACTATGGAGGCCCTCTAAGCTACTGTGGCTTTGGAGCTATATAGGAAAAAGACATTAAGGCAAAACTTCCGGGGTAAAAAGGACAGTCTTTTGCCAAGTAAATAGTTTTACAGTTGTAGAAAATTTTCATATATGGTCAAATTTTATGTGCCTACCAGCAGAATGCTCCTGATGTTAAGTAGTGTCAGTGTATCTTCATAAAATCCACTACAAACCTCTATCCCACACACCAAAAACACAAATCCTCCTCTCCCCCCACTCCAAACCCAGGAAACTGCGCACCTCGGATAGTTTAGAGTAAAGAGAGAGAGCTTATGCATCTCTGATTCAGTTAGTCTGTAAGGTGCATCTCCATCTTGCCTTCTGTCTGGTGGTAAATGTAGATGCAATGTTGCTGTGTGCCTTACTGCTTTGGAGTCAGCAGAGGGAGTGCAAGTTAATGAACAAAATTGTTCTCAAGCTGGTCTAGACAGTGAACAAACAAAATAAGCTAGCAAATGCTATGTTAATTTAATGTTCCATTAAAAAAGTACTTCCCTGTAACTCTGATATGGATATCTTTTAGCAGGTTGTGTTTTTCTAACGCTACAACTATTCTAAAACTATTAAATGCAGTTTATGCAGCTTTCATATAGAACTGGCTACAATATTTGAGAGTTTTATTTCAGCCAGAAGGCTCAATTATGGTACAGCCATAAGCTTTGAGTAAGGAGCAGACAGAGGGCAGTTTCTCACTCTGTGTGTCACAAATATGCCTTCTGATTTCCCTTTTTTGCTCCAAGAGGAAGTAAGTACCTTGTGCCAAATCTGTTCCTACCATCCACATTTTTTGTGGGGATTGGGTAGAAAATAGCCTTGTGGAAGTTCCTTGATTCTCCATGTGGCTACTCATAAAGTTGGGGGTAAAAGTATATTAAACTTTACTTACTTCCAAGCAGTGCCACATTTTAGCCAAAAATAAGTGCAGAGATACTTGATGGAAAACACATTTTATGTTCAGCCTGTTTTTTTTAATAGCTATAGAATATTTTAAAACAGCTGCCTTAGGAAATGTTATGTTAATTATATGTGTTTTTGTATGTTTTCATAAAAACAGCCTACCTCTATGATCACTAAACTCTTTATTTGTCTCAGTTCATGAAAATATAGGCAACTTAAAGTGGTACATTGTTGGAATGGGTAATATGCTGTTGGGAAAAAAATACCCAATGATTTAGTTTTGATTCTGACAATACTCAAAAGGATTTGTTATGTCTTACAGACCTTTCTGCAAACTACTAATGGGATGAACACAATATATCACTTTTATAATAGTGAGCTATTAAAGGCAAACATAAAGCAGTCTGAAGCCCATAAGTGCTGCCAACAGCTCCTGCTTTAATGAATTCCCTTTTAGATGTCCATTAAATGCTCATGGCAAATGTACTCATAATGGAAATGGCAAATCTAAATGGGTTGATATGAATAATCCATGGAGTTTAAATTCTGTTTATGATCATCTTCACATTTAGTTTTCAAGACAACGCAGTTTAGTTTTCATTACAGTTTGGAATAAAGAGGACAGGGAGTAATTGATTGCTTCAAGCAGATTAAAATCAATGGGTTTCTTTTCAAAGAACCAGCTCAATGCAGTAATTCCAACTTTAAACATTGATTTAGGGAACTCAACACAAAATATTTTGTACTGTGTGAACTTTTATATGGAAAGACTAATATTAATTTTATTTCTATATACATGTATATGGAAATATATAGAGGTAGTTATCAGTATGTGCATGAGTTAATAGTGATCTATATTAAGTCATTTTGATATTATTGCAGTCATATAATGAATCAATGAGATTCCCGTCATCATTGTAATACTGTTTGTAACCCATTAGCACAGAGAAATTACAGCCCATCATACATCATTACTGTGATTGAGGCTTTATTACCATATTCTCAAATTGCTTGCTTGCTATAAAATTAAATAGACACCAGACAACTATAGGTAGACCATGGACTATGCATTATTGTGCTAGAATAATGAAGGATTATTGTAGCAGAATGGGGGGAGGGAGGGTGGAAATAAACTTGGCAGCAATAGAGAACTTGAGTGTCTTTACATTTGTTATTACTACTTTAAAGGTCAGATATATTTGTTGTAATGAGGTGCTTGTTTGCTTATTTTGTGAATCGTACCATCTGTATTTTGAATAGACCTTATCAAATTTTAATTGTAAGCTTTTAAAACTATAGCTAAGCACTACAACATTCAACTTAAGAAATAGATTGACAGCTCTCAGAGAATTAGTATGTGCATCTTTATTACAGTGTACTGAAATCTAGAGTTACTGCATATGTATTGCAAGAGTGTTTGTAATGCTTTGGCAAGAGAACAATTTTTTTTTAAATAGCCAAATCAATCAGCATCAAGTGAAGTAACAGGTGATACATTAGTTCTTTAAGCAGACAAAAGTGGTGTATACAGGAATTATATTGAAAGATTTTATTATGCCTTGATGCTAAGAGATGGATAAATGAACTGTATTTGGATCATGGGAACTAAATCACCTTTCCTTGACAAGACTGAAGGTATTCAGTACAGAGTGGGAGAAGGACTCAGTGTACTATAGATATTACTTTACCTGGGCTGAAGAAAAACAAGCTTTATTTTGTATTACTTTCTAAATCTTATTGTTTAATGTAGTGTTCATGAAAAGTACAAGTAATAGATTAACATAGTTCTAACTCCTGTCCTTTTTAATACTCCCCACCATGTTAGTTCTGTATCTGTACTGAGTAGAGAAATCCATCTCTAGTGCACTGTGTGCATCTGCACATGAAATTAATGTGACGTAATCAACTCCAGAGCACTTTGCACTGGAGTAGACTGCTCCTGGGTGCAGCGTCTACACTTGCACCCAGGATAGCAGCATTTTGAGCCAGGGTGGAACATTCTTCCCAGCTAGCTGGGCTGACTGGGCACAATTTACACTCCTGGTCACCATCTACATATGCATTTGGGTGCAGTAAAATACTCCACCATAAGATAGTACTATCCTATGGAAGAGTTAATTAGTTTATACCTTTTCTTATGTGCATCCTAATACTAATGCACATGCAGACTGTGACACTTTACTGCGGAGCTAATTAGTCTACTCCACAGTAAAGTGCACATGTAGATGCATCCACTGTGTATGACAGTACTGGAATATTAGCCAGTGGTTACTAGGATAAAATTGTTAGATTCTCTCCTTTGTTATCTATTGAACAGAGCTGGAAATTGAATGCAAATCACACAAGATAAATGAATGAAGTGCTTATCAATTGCAGGTACCTGCATGCATTCAGCATCCTACCCCTCCCAACTTGTGTTTATCTTCAGGTGCAATATAAATTATCCTTTATGCTGAACGCCTTTTAAGAAGTTTGGTTTGTCTCCAATACTTGAGAAGAATCATTTAAAATAACATTAGAGCTTTTAGCAGGCAGATTTTGAGATATGCCATGAATGCATTAACTTTGACCAGGCCAAGTAGGCATTGCAATAGAGACACTGAGATTATAAAATAGTTCCATATTCTTAATATTCTCAATTATTTCTAATTCAGTGGTGCTTAAGGGAGCATGTTATCTTTCAGGGCTGCATTGTGTTTGTTAGTGGATGCATGTATATGCCATAGTTTACAAAAGTACTTAAGCACTTTTGAGTTTGACTTTTAAGCATGTACAGTACTTACATTTATTTGGCTTTGTGTGTTTTAAGCATTTCCTAAATCAGGGCTGTAGTGAAAACATACTTGTTCTAGCAAGCCTACAACCTATACTTATGATCAGAGACTATAGGTGGGGATGAAAAACAAAATATGAAGCCTCACATATAGGCTTCATCAAAATTTGTACAGTCTATAGTGACTGCCCGTTAAACATCAGGTAAATCTCTAAGCAAATTTCTTTTGGGGGGGGTCTTCTAAATATAGAATGAAATCTCACTTCAGTGGCCATTGTTACTTTTGGCTGTACTCCATGTATTATGTCAGCTCTAAGGAGACTTTTAAACAGATGGGGGGTTTTTTCAGTCTGCAGGGCTATATTCATTTTATCAGAAATATATATGCCAATACCTAGGAACAATTAGACTAGAACTTAAAGCTTCATAAGGCAGAGGTCATCTACTTAATGATATGATTAGCAGAGGTCAATGGACTTGAGAAAAAGAAAGCAGCAGATCTAACACAGAAAGGCCACATGTCTGCTCTTTCTTAACTATGTCTGTTCCTCTATCACACAAGTTTATTGTCTCCATCAATAGCTGCTTGGAATCATTAAATCTTTACATTCTTTCCTCCCTTTTTGATTTCTGCCTTTTTACTTTTGAGAGGCCTAGAAGCAAATTAGCTCAGAGTTCTGGGCCTTAGAAAATATAAAAAACAAGGACTATTCCATTCAGTTTCATTACTTTCAACACTGTTTCCTTTTCCCTCTTCACTGAGCACTCACTTGAGTGATACTCTTAAAGCAAGAAGTGTTTTGCCCTCCAAATATTGGAATAGCAGAAATAATATCCCTGGGGTTCAGACCAAAGGACCAGGGACTCCTCCCTGTAAGGGGATTTCCAGTGTTAAGTTATAGGTGGGATGGAGTGCATGACCTGAGATCTTGACAGATAATTGCCCTTCAGATTTTTAAAGACTGTTTATAAAACTCCTTCCATAGGTCCATGAAAGGATAGCCTCCAATTGTTGACAGGGCATGGACAGAAAAAGGGGAGGAGGGAACTCCATTAATTCCTTCATAGAAAAGCATTATTGGGAGAGAAGGTGAAAGGTATTTGAATAGATGAGGTGCAAGCCAGCTATGTCTGAAACTGACCATCAGAACCCCAAACCAGTTTGCAGTGGGTTCTGTTCTCACCCTACTCCCCAGGCAGTCCCAGAGAAGTTTCCAGAATGTTCTCAGCATCCCAGTTGGTCACAGTGACTGGTGCATGAATGGGATGGATGGCGCCTGTATTTCCTGGTTTGTTCCTGAAAGTAACATTCAAATCCTCTAGCAACAGAGCTCTGTGATCTGTGCTCCTTCCCTACCCGAATGCCTAAAAAGAGTCTCTAGTCACCCCCATCCTTATTTGTGAAGTAAATACAGAAACTCCACCTTTCAAAAGTTTCGGGCCCTGCTTCTGCTCTGACTACCCTGAAACCGTGATTCCACAAATGGACGTTTACAGGTGCTGTTGTCTACCATGTCCAGGCCTGGCTCAGAGTTGATTTCTGGTTGCTTGGAGCTAGTTGAAGGAGAAAGGAAGGGGAGGCTGATGATGCTGCATCAGTGTTGATAGAATATTTCACAGACCCAGATAGTCTTCAGGGCTGGTCATTTATTTGATGGGCAACATTGTGTTTGAGATGATTTGCATTTCATTTGAAGGCCAAATGAGTAGCTTGCTTTCATAGCTGTCTTTTAAAAGTTCCTGTCACATGCAGGGTCTGTTATCCTTGGGCAGTAGAGGGATACCTTAGGGAGAGTGAGGAAAGAAAAATACTGTGGGATGTTGCTGAATTGACCTGTTACGGTTTTAGTGGAGAGGAAAATTATAACTTGAAGTGCTTCACAGTGAAACACATCAGCTACCCCTGTTTTCATCCAGAGTAATTTTTATGCTGCTCAGGCCAGTCTGTATCACTATAGTCTTATGCATCATCTGTTCATGCACTTGTTATTGCATTTTCAAGCCACTTAAAGCATTATAAACTTTACATTTGTGCATCCGCCAAGCAACACTTGAACCATGCTTTATGTTTTTATGAAAGATTGCTTTAGATTTGCATTTAAGTTAGTTGGTTCTCCTATCATTTTTCTCCTTAATCTTACCTTAATTAATACATGCCAAACTGCAGACACATGATGGAGTTAGGCTTCTTTCATAGTACTATAACAGAACAAAAGCCTTCATGAGCTCTTTCAATGTATTTGTAGGATTTCAGGATAGAGTTAAAGGTTAGGCAACATAAGCCACAATTTGTGGAAATGGTTATCCAATCGTTCTGAATCATGCTGTGAAACAATTATTACATCCAATTCTACCAAGACTCAGGTAGCTTCTGTAAGAACTTTTCCTATCTTGAAAATTTGTAGGATAGGTATGCCCACGCATTAGCCTCAATTTATTTCTTAGTTTAGGCCTTAAGATCTTTCACTCATGTTTCTAGGGATTCAGGTAATCATTATTTAAAATAAGCTTCTGGCACCCATGTGTTAATTATGAAGGCACTGCTTCCTCATTGCTAGAGATGCAATCCAAGTAGACTGTCATTTAAAGCAATTATTGTTCTCTCCAGGAAGTGTTGTTCTTTGAGATGGTTTGGCTATATGAATCCCACAATCCATCCTCCTTCCTCATTACTAGAAGTCCTATATCTTCTAGAGCTATATTGATGAAGGATTTGCAGGACATTTAGGATGGCTCTTGCTTTATGTTGTAGACCAAGGGTAGGCAAAATGACAGATCCAGCAGGTGGCCAGATGCCATTTCCCAGCAGCCCCTACCTGCATCGCTGTGGACGGTTTTCACGCTGTGGATTGCCATTTCCCCAGTAGCAGCAGCACTGTGACAGCACAGGGCCAGGGCTTCCATAGAGACCAGCCCCAGCAGCACTGGCAGGACACACAGCTGGGCAGGGAGCTGCTCCTGGTCTGGGGCTAGGAACTTGCAGTGATGACAGCATGGTCTGGAGTCAGGACAGAGCTGCAATCCGCTGCCTGCATGCCCCTGCCTAGGGCATATGGGCAGCATATTGCAGCTGTGCCCTGGCTCCGGACCACGCTATCACCGCTGCACAATTCCAGCCCTGGAGCATCTCCCCACCTAATAGCGTGCCCTGCCAGTGATGCTGGGGTTAGTCTCCATGGAAACCCAGGCCCCGCACTGTCACAGCCTTGCTGCTCCTGGGGTCTTGTAACAGGGGGCCTACTTAGAGCTCATTTACCAATGCCCCGCCCACCTGTTCTGGGCCAGCTGCCTGCCTTCTCACCTCCCATGCCTTGATGATATTTAATTAAGTTGTTAATTAGGCAGGAGGCTGCCCATTTTTTGCCCTGATGCCAGGAGGCGCTATCTGTGGCTCTGTTCCTCCCCTACACCGCAGCCCAAGCCTTGCAGATGGCATCCGCTGTTGTCAACATCACCGGCCCCACTCTAGGTCCCAGAATCCTCCAGTCTGAACCCCACCTGGATCCCTCCACTCAGGCGGCCTACTCTGCCTTCATTCTAGGCTACCTAGCTCCCTGAGCTGTTCCCCCTTACGGGTGTGGTCCCCCCCGGGACCTTTGGTTACACTGGCCCTGACCTCACCTCCAGGCCAGTTGGAACCCCAGGCCCTCAGCTCTGGGCATCCCTTGTGGTGAGCCCCTGGCCCTTCGACCCTTCTGGTCCTGGCCCCAGCATTGACCAGTCAGGGGATTTCAAGACAGAGTGAGGCTATAGACTCAGAAACCTCTCTCCGGAGTCCACCTTCCGGACCCTACAAGGAGGTAACCCACCCGGTTGTGGGAGCTGGGGTTATTAAGGCACCCCAACCTGCCTTTCACTGGGGTGGTAACTGGCCTGGCATTTCCTGGGGGCTGCCCTGCCACTGCGAGCTCCACCAGGCCACCCACTCCTGGCAGGGTGCAGTTTTAGGTCATGCCCAGGACCAGGAGCCTCCAAACCATTCCCTACAGTTCCTGCCCTTACCTCCAGGATGTTACACACAGCCTTGCAGCCAGACAATGTCGCTGCCTGCCCTGTCAGCAGCAAAATGCTCTGTTTATATAGGCGGCCAAAGATCTAAAATGTTCACCGCAATGGAGCACCTGCTGGCTGCTTGGCTGGGCCCTTAAAGTGGCAAGCACCAACAGTGTCCTGCCATCGGTCTCCATGGAAACTGGCTGTTTAATGAGAAATGGAGTCCTGATCTGGCCCACAAGCCGGACTTTGCCCACCCCTGTTTTAGATGGGTTGATTGGGGATGGGGTGGTGAATGCTAGGGCATCTTCAGCCATACAGACACAGACAAAGAATAGTTGTGGCCAAAAGTATCTTACTATATAGGCAACCTTGGCGCACACAATAGAAGTGGAATTCATCAGAAGAATACATGTAGACTTGACGTCTTCAAGAGCCACAGTAGGTACAGGCTGAGTAACCATGTAAGTAATAATTAGCATTTATATTTAATTATGTATATATACACAATTAAATATATAGGTACATATTGTATAATTAAATGTGAAGCAACTATTAGTTATTTATATTTTATTAGTACGTACGAGGGTTAGTCAGAAAGTGCTGCCTCCTATTTTCTCAGTGAAATATTGTTTGAGAAAATATTACACTTGTATGGAAAACGTGTGCATCATCACTGAACATACAGATATTTTTCAAAGTAGCATTTGAATGACGTTGTAGCGATGATGGTCCAGGAAATATACACAAAACAGGATTTTTTGTGGGTGATATATTTTATTGAACCAATTGCATGGCATTAGTTTTGCAGTTGATTTGGTAAAAGATAATCAAACTATTCCAACATATACTCCTCCATCATGGCCTCCCCCCCAACTGGTGAACAAAAGCATGTATCCCAGCATTGTAAAAGTCCCTATCCTTGTCACACAGTCACTGTTTTGCAACATCCATTACTGCTGTCATCCTGAAAATGTTGCCATCGTAGTCCATCCTTCATCCTCCAGTCTGTATGAAGGATGAGGCAACACAGTCCATCAAAATGATGGGATTGCCTCTGTAATGTGCAAACTGATTTGTGAGCAAGCTTTGGTGTACAGAGCAGCACCTCAAACACGTTTCTGTCAAGACAGGCTCTTTGCATGTAATGTTTCAGTTCCTTCAGGGTCTTGACAGCTGAGTTTACTGTTGCTATAACAGCTCCCATGGTCCTGGCTTGCTTAAGAGAGAAAAAGTAGCAGGTGTTTCTTTCTGGCTGCTCCATGTACAGTGTCAGGATACTCAACCTTGTTCATGGGTGGAAAAAGACAATTAACAAAGATGAAGACTATTGAAAAATAGTTGTGTGTTCAGCTCTAGCAGTTTTTAAAATAAAGAATGGAAGGTCACTTTTGGACCTTATTCATCTTGAAAGAGTTTATACAGTGCTTGCCAATGAATAGTAATCCTTGACCAGCAGTTGCTTCTTAAACATATATAGGATCATAAGAAAGTAGGGCTGGAAGGGAACTCATGAAGTCATGTAGGTCTCTGCTTATTCCTGGCTAATTCATTACAATCAAGTGTCGCTATCCTCTTTATAATTGCCCTTCAGATATCTGAAGACTAAAACCCCTCCTCAGTGTTCTCTTCTAGTTCTTTCAGTCTTTCCTTCCTGCTTTTAGAAATATTTTATAGCAAAATAAAGACAGACACATATTAACTTTAAAACTTTTACTTTTAAAATGGTAATTTGCAGTTGTGACGAAGGAGTAAACTAGTGGCTGGTCACTATATCAGCCACCCCTCCATCTAGGGCAGTCTGCCCTGTGTCACCTGCCATGACTTGTTGGGATCAACCTGATATAATAAGAAGGATGCTGCCCATTTTAATGCCCCAATGCCAAGGAGTTTACACATGGCTCCAATCTTCCCTTATCATGTCTCATGCCTCACAGATGACATCCATATTGCACAATGCCTCACCGTGACCTGTGCTCCAGGGTCTCACTGGGACTCGCCGTCACAGTGCCACTACACTATGCACAAAACTACCCACTATGACTTCCCCCAGCCCCTTATGGGCCTCTGTTGGCCTTTGGCTCTGCTGGCCTAGGTATCCTCAGTCATGCACTGTGCTCCCTCTCACTAAGGCTTAGCTGTGCCTTTGGCCCCTAACTCTCCTGCGCCCCCTCACTGGGGCTACCTCTCCACCCTGTCACTGGGGCAATGACTTACTACCCTCACTGGGGCTTTCACACACAGCAAATCTAGTGCTGCCCTTCAGGTCTCCCCCTGCAACCCTACTCTGCATTGCTGCCTCCTCACTGAGGCCAACACTCTGCCCTCTACACTGGGGCCTCAGGGCCTTTCACCCCCTGGGTTCAGGTGCCTCTCGATAGGCATGCCTGGCTCCACCCCACCCCCTTCAGTGGGGTGCTGGGATCTTACACCGCCTCGGCCCAGGTGTCTTGATAGGCATGCCTGGTCCCACTTCACCCCCTACACTGGGGCCTCGGGGTCTTACACCCCCTGGGCTCAGGTGCCTCAGTGTGCCTGGCCCCACTGTCTGTTCTATGACCCACTGGGTAGTGGGGGCTGGGCTTATAAGGCACCCCTGACTGGCATTTCTGGGTAGCTACCCCAACACAGGTAGCCCCACCAAGCCATCCTTCCCCAGCAGGGTGTAGTTTTCAGTCATACCCAGGACCAGGAGCTCCTTCCATCCCCATAGCTCCTGCCCTTATCTGCAAGGATGTTCCAGAGCAGATGCTCAGCCAGGTGGTGTCCCTCTAGCCACCAGCAGCAGACTGCTGTCTTAGCCCTGAGAGCCTGGGTCTAAAATGGAGGCTGCTCAGCCCCCTCCTCCAATCCCAGGGCCCTCCTACAGTCATGTGACTGGCTCGTTACTCTGGCACACATGTGCCAGCTGCCCTGATTCCTACGCTGGCGCTTAAAGTGACAGGCAGCCAAAGATGCTGTCACAGCAGTATAAACTGGATACACTTGCATACTGATTCATTTGACAGCAAAGTCTTTATAAAACATAATGTAGAATTTGTTATACAAAAACCATCCCAACAAAGTCAGAAAAAATGCACAATTGTAACAATTTTGGCTTCAAAGAAAATCCATGAGAAATGCAGATCGAGGCATAAAAACTACAAAATGAAAAATGTTGAGGTACAGTTTGTAGTAGCAGTAGCCATTGTAGTAATAATAATAATAAATACTTACAGTATTAGTAGAGTAAAAAAAAGCCTTATATTTATAGCTTCCTTATAGCTTACTCACAGCTTTAGCATAGCAAGTGGGTGAGTGAAAGTTTTTTCTTGACAATAAGCAACATTTCTGCTTTTTCACACATCAATTGGTTCCTCTTCTCATCCACAGCATGTGAAGGTGTTCTGTATAGTTTAGTATCTCCAATTCCAAATTTCTGTGAGCATTTTAGTGCTTGATGTAATGATAGTTGCTTTGGTGCAGCTTTTTCCTGCCCTGCTTCTTTCTTTTCTATAGTCATCTTTAGAAAATTGTTGTATTCAGTAGCATGGCATATCTTGAGGTGCTGTATTAAGTTTGTTGTGTTGAAATCTTTACTGGTTTTGCCTCCATGTGAAATATTTGCAGCACATACTTTGCAATCAGTTGTTCTTTTCAGACACTTAAAATATATATAGATCTCCTTTGAGACATATTTACAGCTGATAGCAATCACCAAGTGCACACCACAGCAAATATATTATTGTCTCACAGTTTAGGCATCACAGCATTTCATGCACCAGAAGGCATAATTATTAGTAAACATTATCAGCTACAATGACCCAAAAAAACTAATATCCAATAAAGTCATTTCTCTTTTTATTGGTGCCAATCCGATAGCCAACTGATATATCGGTGCACCCCTAGTCCATGTCTGTCTTGCAGTTTGGATCCAAAAACTGGAAACTATACTCCAGGTGAGCCTTCCCCAGCTTTTTTGGTGTAAAAGCACAGTTTTGGCTCATGTTTATCTTGTGGTCCACTGTAACCCTTCAGGTCTTTCTCTGCAGTACTGTAGCCTAGCCAATCATTCCTCAGTCTGTATTCATGGATGCAGCTATTCCATCCCAAGCACAGGATTTTGCAGTTGTCGTTCTTGAATTTCATCTGATTATTTTTTTAACCGTTTCTCCAGTGTGTCATTCTGAATCCTTTAGAGCTCAGTCCTTTAGGTTGACTGCAACTCCATCCAACTTGACGTCTTCCACACATTTGCTAAGCATACACTCAGTCCCATCCTCCAATTTTTTACTGAAGATGTTGAACAACATTAGATGCAGGGCAGACCCCTGCGGAACCCCAATGGGGGAGTATCTCTTCACAGCTAGACATTGAGCCATTGATTATAGGGCTGTGTGGAGCTTCGGTCCCCAATTTGATTCAGTAGAGATTCAGCCTGATTCAGTAGCTGAATCTACAAATCCGAATCAAATCAGAAGACCCTTTAATCTCTCTGAATCGAATAGGAACCCTCCAAATCGATTCGGATATAGACACAGCTTTACATTTTTTTTTCTACATACCTCAGGGTAGCAGACAGCTTGTGAACGCTGCAGTGCTGGGGCAGATGGAGTGTCCCGCAGGAGCATGGGGGGGCTCCCCAGCACGCTCGGCAGCAGAACTGGAAGTGGACCAGAAACACATTTGCTCCACTTCCAGGTCTACCGGGGAGCACACAGGGCTCCCCCACACACACCCTCCTGGCTCGGCGACTGGTGCCTCCTGGGTCTGGGGGGGCACCTGGGGTCCCCCCCGCAGCCGATCACTGAGGTGGGGGGGGGGGCCCTGTGCGCTCTCCATTGGGCCCAGAAATGGACCGGAAGTACTTCTGGTCCACTTCCAGGTTCACTACCAAGCACATGGGGGCTCCCCCATGCTCCTGTGTAACACTCCATCCACCCCACCATTGCAGCGTTCATGAGCTGCGCATGGTACCTCAAGGTATGTAGAAAAAACATTTAAAGCTGTGTTTATGGCCGAATCACTGATTCTCTGAATCAGCATCAAATCTTCAGATTTGGATTTGGCTGAATCGAATCAAGGACAGTGATCCAAATCAACTAATTGAATCACTGTCCCCAGTTCCGGCTGAATCCAAATTGAAGACAGCCCATTTCACACACCCCTAATTGATGACTATTTATTGAGCACAGTAATTCAACCAGTATGTACAATACATTACAGCAGGGGTTTTCAACCTTTTTTAAACTTAAGTACCCTGGGCGACTGGATGCCGAGTGGGGGAGGGCAGGGATAGGACATGACCGGACACCAAGTACGAGGGGAGGAGGGGCAGGGTTAGTGTGCAGCTGGACACAGAGCACGGAGAGGGGGTGTTGGCACATGTCCAGACACTGAGCGGGGAGGCGGGGATGGCAGGTGGGTGGGGACAGAGTGCCGCCACCTCCCAGGAGCAGGGGCCAGGC
The DNA here is from genome assembly GCF_000455745.1 of Alligator sinensis. Taxonomy (NCBI): domain Eukaryota; kingdom Metazoa; phylum Chordata; order Crocodylia; family Alligatoridae; genus Alligator; species Alligator sinensis. The sequence goes on along the minus strand of NW_005841844.1, from coordinate 5,154,571 downwards.
AGGAGAGGGCTGGGATGAGGGCAGCGGCGCCTCTCTGCCAGGTGGGGATGCTCACCGGGCTGGTATGTGGTGGTGGCAGCCACCTCGTGCGAGTTTCCCCACCCCACAGAGGGGCACCTCTGCACTCACCCCGCCTTGGCCCTGCTCCTGGGAGGCAGCAGCACTCCATCCCCGCCCACCCACACCTACCCCCTAGGAGCAGTCCAAGTACCCCCAGGGTACGTGTACTCCTGGTTGACAACCCTTGCCTTACAGTATCTGTAGCTAGTCTTAATGCCATTAACTTATTAATGAGAATGTCATAGAAGACAGCATGAAAAGCTTTGCTCATACCATGATGCATCTCATCCACTGCTCTTCCCCAACCCATAGAGCTTGTCACTTTAATGTAGGGATTACCTACTCTTGGTGAATGTATGCTGGCTGTTCCTGACCACCTAGTTCTCCTGCTGTTACTTAAAAACAGGTTTTTTGATGACCTAGGCTCCATGATCTTTCCAGGTATTGAGTTCAGGTATGAAGTCTAATAAGGAATATTTTCACATTAGGGGACCCAATAAATAGCAAACAAATCTTATCATCATAGTTGCATATACCTGTAGAAAGTACTATACCATATGGTCTTACCCCAGCGTGTTTTCTTTCTTTTCTTTTTTCCATAATAGTGCATTACATAAACTCTCTTGTTTTTATATGCATTGAATCTCTTGGTATGTAAATTAACAAATTTTCCATTGTTATTTTTTGTCTAATTGGTTAGATATAACTTACCACCTATTTAGGTAAGCAGCTAATTGGTATGCTTTAATATCTATTGAAATTTAAGATGCTTTTGTTTTGCTTTCATTTGAAAATTATTGAATAGTTTTTACTTAAAATAAGTTACTTTCAACAAAAAAGCATCATAAAGTATTAATCAGTTGCTTTGTATTTAGATTTAACACTATGACTATTTGCTTTGCTCATAGAGGGTGGAGAAAATATCATACTCATAATAAAAGTATTAGAGAAACTGTCAATAAATTTTCTGTCATAATTGAATCATACGATATCTAAATTGTTGATAATGTGATCTGCTCGTTAAACAAAAGTGTCTGGAGAAAATGATGGATTAATTGACTGATGGCTAAGGTTTCTCTCAAATATAATGGTTTACCCAGTTTGATTTGATTTGTGTAAAATAACTTTCTCTAATAAACAATTTGCTCAGAGGCAATAGAAGAAATGAATGGTTATCAAACCAAACTTAATTAGTCTATCCTAGATTGATATTACTTGGGGAGTCTTCGTTTTAATTGTGGAGGGCTGGATACGATGAGTTTGGTTCATTATATTTTTTTCTGTATAAACACTATTGTGTAACTACCTATGGAATAATAACGTGAATTCATTTTAATAAATGCTTGTAAAGTGAATTAGCTAATTATGCCAGGCTAAAAATGATTCCTTTAATTATTTTAGATATTTAACTGGTACTTCAATTTTATTATTGTTAGTCTGTAAATGTGATTTGTATTAGCTCTACTGAACTAATTATAATATATAACTTAAACTGTTTGAACAGTTTTGTAATACTTGCAAAGGACTCTGGTGTGAAGTAAAACAATTCTATTATGCACAGTACACATATGAAGAAAGGAATTGTTATCACAAATTCACTATAAGAAAGCGCAGAAAATATTTTGTTAGAAATAAATTATAATTAAATAGAGAAAAAGTGAAATTGTTTGAAATATCTCTTGCATAATCTCATAAGCCATTTCAGAAAAGTTCTTCAGAAATAGGTCCAAAGTTAGCATAACTTGTTTGACTAAGCAGTGCTGTCAAGTACTGTCTGTACTTGCAACAAACTACTGGACCTAAAGTAATGTTTTTCCTACAACATACCATTGACAGAAATATTTTCAGAATAACTCAGTGATGTTTCAGTTTAGCAGTCTGTCCTTTTTGAATGAAACACTTAAATTCTGTTGTCTTCAGAAGTTAAGCATGTGCTTAATTACTTTACTGGATCAAGTTTAGAGCATTTTGCCATGATGGATTTTTTATCCGGACAATGTTTCCTTTATTAGCTTACTTTAATATATTATAGATAATTTAATTTTCTTGATAAAGTACTAGAAAATTCTCACAGCATAAAGGAAACAGATTTTTCCTGGTGATTTTACTTACATGTGTGCATTGGTAGTAGGTTACATTCTGAGTTTTCAAGACTGAGCTTTATGTGTATAAATTATTGTCTGTAGATGACCCTATTTGAGTAAAAGAAAAATACTGCAAATGGCATCCTATGGATGGTTTTGCAGCAGAAATGATACTCTGAAAGAATTTAGTATTATCAATACCTGTATTGTAAGTTTATCAATGCTTTCAGTTGCACTTAGAGGACGTACACATATTGATTACTCATCCAGTTTAGTTCTTTATCAAAAATGTATATTTTTGATTCATGACTTCTCTCTTGCCCTCCCTTTTAAAGAATAGCCTTATTGAGGGGTTATGTTGGTCATTAATGTTATATAACATGCACTCATTTTATCTTGTTACAAATAAGCTTAGAAACCAAGGGAGACTTGGACAAGTGCTGGGATGCTAATCAGGTACTAAAGCTCAGTAATGAAATCTTGCCCACATTAAAATCAATGGAAATTCTGCCAGTAAATTCAGTGGAGCCAAGATTTCACCCTAAGTGCACACATTTTGTTTGAAATGTATTAATAATGATGTAACTAGAGACAAAAATATTTTCCTCTAAGCGCATGGTGTTTTTACATGTATCCACACTTTTAAGTTGTGTGTTATATTTCACCAGTCCCAGAAATTCTTCAAAAAATTTGAGAGAGGAATATTCATATTGTTCTGAAGATTCAGACTTTTTAAATGAGGTTTCAAAGCCTCTATTCCTTTTTTCCACAAACATCTACCATTCACAGAACCCCAAAAGCTTTCTGTCAGCCTTTCCTAATAAAATATTTGGAAATCTCTAAATTTTAGAGTTGAAAATCTTCATTAATGAAATATTTATATTCTCAACTGATAATTTGTAGTGGTTGGCAGAGGGACACTCTGGATTCAATGGATGAGATAATCATACCTGCTCTGGCACTTTTTAACTTTGAGCAAAATATTTGAAGTGTTATAAAAAGAGTTCCAGATTCACTGGGAACTCCCTCAGCCATAGGTAAGAGCTGAAGGCTACTTTCTGAGGACATCTTTCCAAGCCTTGGGTATAGGGACATGCTAAGGTGGAATTGGTGACAGGAGAAATGCATTTGCCCCAGGCAGCGTTTCCTGAAGTACATAATCACATATTTAAGTAAATTTCTCATCTAAAAGTAAAACTTCAGTTTGCATCTGCGTTCTCATATCATATTCATCCAATGAACATGCAGTTGTAACAAAAATATGTAACTGTAGAAATGTTTGTAAATTGTTACTACAGGAGTAAATGTAATATCTCTGTAAATATGCTGACTTCTTTCTCTTTGGTAAATTATTTATCTACTAGCTTTGCTTGATGAATGAGACATTTAAAACTTTATGTTTTATGTTTTATATGTAGGGTGAATTGAGTGAAGCTGGGTATGTGGTCTATAGCTATATGATAAGATGTCTGATTTATTTCAGCGGGGGTGACTATGGGAAGGCATAGTGAGGTTTCTGCTGTGCAGTTTCTCTCCTCATTCATAACAAATGGGGAATGACCTACCTGTGCCTATGGAGTCCAGAAGTGGTTCATTGTTTTTATTGGTTGCTCCCAGACAACACCCTGCCCCTCAACACAGGCCATCAGAAGTTCCTTCACAGCCTGTTGTGGGGTAAGTCTTACAAACTCCAGAGATGTTTGGTCCCAGAAAAAACAAACAAAGGGGATGTATACTAGGGAACTTTTTTTATCACTTATGAGCATGTGGTATAAAAATCAGGGCTTAAACTTTCCTCTTCTGCGTTTTCTGTCCTAGGGAGTGTTTGTTGGGTCTTCTCTACTAGACACAGATGCTTTCACAGTACCTCATGTCTTCCCCACTTTTCAACAGGTCTGGGCCTACAGAAAACCTGTGTTTCAATCTTGTGCAGTAATGCAATGAAAATTGTTTCTGTCTCGTTTTTCAGCCTGTGAATACTTGTTATGACAGAGAAAAGGGTGTAGCATGAAAATGCTGCTCTTCTATTCCTCCCCTTTTCATAATCTGCCTGCATGCTAATGTTTAAGGAGCAATTTGGTTTGTACCCAGAACCAGTGGCAGATCCAGGATTTTCCAAAGGCAGGCTGCGGGGATAGGGCTGGCTGCACCCCTGCCCCCCTCCCCCTGCTTTCAGCCTCCTCCCCTTCCCCACCCTCCTCTGCTGGTGCAGAATCTCTGGGCAATTTTTTTAAGACCCTAAAGCAGGTGATGATTCCCCTCCCTTTCCATCTGTGCTCAGGGGCATGGCCTCTCCCCCACCTGATGCCGCCACTTGGGGGCAGGGCAGGAGAAAACTACCAAGCCAATTGCGACCACCCAGCTAGGTAGTGGGGGATCAGGGGGGACTGGGGACAGGGACCAGACAGTGGTAGTGGAGATGTGTAGAGGGTTCCCCCTCCCCACACTTCCTCCTGGGGGATCAGGCAGGGAGGAGGAAACTACTCTTCCACCATTCTGTTGCCACTGTCCATATCCGCAGTTGAACCCAGACTGTGCAGCCTAGCTGAGGTGGCAAAAAAAGTTTTGGAGCTTCCCCTGCCCCTGAGACAGTGAGGAAAGAAGCAATGGCAGGAGGGGAGAGGAGAGGAGAGGGGAAGATGTGCCTCTGAGCACCAGGAGGAAGGGGATTTTCATTTACTTTAGGGATTTTTTAAAAAGCCCCCTGAGATTCCCATTGTGCATACCAATCCAAAAGGGGTTGTAGCTGCAAAACAGCCACTCCCTCTGGATCTGCCCCTGCCCAGAATGGGCATAAGATCTCCATTCTCCACACAGCTGCACCAGCATAGGATTATATAGAAGGATAGGGAAGAAATCCCTTCCCACATGCAAAATACTTCCTGATTTACTGAGTAAAGCCCTGAAAAGTATTAACATAGATGCAGGCCAACCCTGAAAGACACAAAGATAGCATCCTCTCCACCTTCTGGAACCATCTAGGAGGATGTTTCCATTTGCATGATGTTGTTTGGCTGCTGTTCCTCAACTGGTTAGCCCCAGGCCGAACTTAAGAACATGTAAACAGCCGAGGTAAGTACTGTGCTCTCACCCTCTTCCCCAACCCACACCCACCCAGCCACTGGCCCCCAAGTTAAGGTGACAGCATATGCTGAACACCTGTGCTGATACTCAGCACTCAGTCCTGCTTGGAGGCCTGTTTTGGTGCTGCAGTGGCTTCAAAGCCCCGGGGGAATTTTCATAGGCCCATTAGCCTGTCTAAGTGAAAAACTGGGAAGACCTCAATGAGGAGGCTGAGGCACAGCTATGGTGGTGGCACTGGCACCTCCTCAGCCTCTTCTACCATGGACAGATCTTGGTCATCAACATCATAGCAGCTGCTACTCTGTTGGCACAGGTATGCCATGTTGGACCTTTCAATGACCCTGCTTGAGAAGCTCCAGAAGCACTCATGGACTTCTGGAATGTCACCACTGGCTCCAGCAGGTTGTCCTGTACCTGCCCACCAATGTAGGAAGTCAGGGCCTAATTGACCTGGTGAGCAGGGTGGCTGCCTTCCTTCTGCAAACCCTTTAGTACCTGCTTTTTGCTGAGGAACATCTTTCCTAGCAGTGACTGGCCCTTGCTTTCCTGCATCAGGTGGGGGACCTCAACCTGGATCAGGAACTGTTCCTCTTGGATCCTGATTGCTTCAGGTGGGATGCCCTGCCATCCTTTTACCACAGCCTCACCTGGGCTGGGCAGACACCTGCAATTTCCAGAGCTACTGCAGGAGCCCCTGGTTCATAGATTGGCAGCAGGGTACACCAAACTGGGCCTCCTGAAGCCTCATTGCTTCCTTAATCCAGTCCCAGACCATTGTGCTGACCTACCTTTTCAACTTGGCTTGGTCCACCTAGCTCTCGGCCAAAGCCCTGGCTGACCAGCTGGCTCTGCACTCTGGCTGTTTTGCTTTGTGCCTCTTGGTTGAAGTGACAGCTGAATTCCCTGTGGATGCACTTACTGCCTTAGAAGACCACTTCTGGACATGACAAGCCGCCCCCAATGGCAGCTAACCAGACAGACTCCCTTCTATTGCTGCCTGTTTCTCCAGCTCTGGACAGCAATGAGAGTGGCAGACCCGGCATTCTGCAGCCCTGTCTATGCCCAACAAGCAGTGGTGGGATCTGCCTTGAGATCTGTCTGGGAAGGAGCAGTCAAAGTTCATCATGTCCATGTGATCAGTCAAAGCTCATCATGTCCATGTCCTCATTGCCTGTCCTGACACAACTTGGAGGCAGCACCAAGTGGCAGCAACACCAAAGGAAGCCTGTCCGGCCTGGACCACCACAGAGAAGCTAACATCTCCAAGAGACCTGATGACCTCCAGTGGCAGCAGCTGCATAGTGCCCTGGCCATGGGCATTTTTGTCCTCCACTTAGACCTGGTGGCGTTGGTGGCCTGTCCTTTCTGCAAGAAGGAGGTGGAGGAGACTTTTCCACAGCTTCTTGGACTGCACCCAGTTGCAGCTGCTTTTGGCTGCACTCAGCACCCTCTTTGGCATACTGGACTTATTCTTCTCCCAGACTGTGTACATCTTCTCTATCCTATACTGAGCTGCCAGGGGGAGCATGATTTGCCTGACCAAGTTACTGCTGGGTCAGGCCAAGATGGTGACTGAAAAGTTGCAGAAACTGCCTCAGAGGGGCAGACTCTGATGATGCCCTCCAACTCTTCTGCTTTCTGGTCATGGCACATCATATTTGAATTTGGATGTTTTACCTTGCAACAAAACATGCAGAGGAAAGCCCATCATAACAAATTGATGCAAGGTGGAAAACCAGACAGCAGGTCCTACATGTGTAATCCCACCAGGGGCATGAGCAGAAAGGGGTTTCCATCTCCAGTGACATGGTGGTTCGGTGTTTTTAATGTTTATACAATAAAGGTTTAAAATGTCAAAGGAAAAAAAAGAAAGTCTCTCTAAAAGTCTCTCTTTTCTCTCTCCTTTGCCTCTTCCCCTCCTCCCCAAAAGTATGACTTTCTTAGGGCTAGAATTCCAATGACATGAAAGTAGACCACTAATATTGATGAAGATATATTCCCATGCAAGAATCGCTCACTACAGAGCATTATGTGGAAGCTTACTTTGAAAACATCTTAAGACCAAAGTGGGGTCTTCCAGTTTAAAATAAAATAAAATACTGTATAGAAGCATTAAAAAGATGCTTCTAATATTTGGAAATCTAACTTTGTTGTAGCAGTAGTTCCACCAATTAAAGACTTAGGCACACCTTCAGAAGAGGGCTTCCTTCCAAAAGATGTCATTAAGATAAGAATGAAGATATAACATGAAGTTCTACCAAGTTGTGGGGAAGCAGAGAACAAAGGTATATAATCCCCCAGATTTATTTTCCCTGCTGTAGCAGTGGGAAGGGGGTAAATTCAAGGCAAACCTCCAATAATTAGATTCTACAACTAGAAAATTATAACAAATTTATATTTGACACCGCTGTACTACATTATCTGGCTGAAAGATGGGACAGCCTTCCGCTTCCTCCAGAAGTTTTGGCTTCCTCCAAGTAAAAATTTGAGATTTGTATAGAAGTTATGAGCTTTAACAGGCAGATTCAAAATGAGATGGGTAACTTAGCTGGCTAGAATTCTTCCTAAATGTATACAGTCAGCCAAGTCCTTGTGCAAGGTGAAATCTACCTAAGTGGTGTACTTAGTACCACTTACACAATGCAAGATAGAATAGAATTTGGCAAGCACTGAAACCTTAACTGCAATTTAGACATGTAGCAAGAAGAGTAGAGTTTTGCCCCTAATGTTTTGTAATTATAGTCCCTTATATGTTGTACAGTAAAAACAGGAGTGAACTTTTCAGATTCAGATTGTTTTAACCACAAACTTTTTATTTTGATGGAAGTTGAGGACTAGATACCCCTCGTAGCAGTCTTTAAAGCATGAGTAATGAGGATCATGAGATCTTTTTTATCACTATTGGTTCTTATAACAGCAAGTCATAAGAACTAATATTGTTTTCAGTTTGATACCCACTAAACAGTTTGATTGTTTAAAGCTCTTGATGAAGATCTTGCATAAGTATGGCATTTTATGCCAGTATTCCAGTTTCAGTAGTAGTGTCCTCAGGAGGAGGGTAGAACTGAAAAACTAGGCACATTGCAATTCTAATTCCCTGCATATTCATCTGTATTCATAAGAATAAACACATAGTAGTCAAGTAAAAAGCATAAAAGGTTTGGTCTTACTGTGTAGACGTATTTTAAACTGTCTACCGAAGGCCGATTGCAGTCCCTTGTTATATCTAACCTGATACATAAACTTTTAAATGAAATCTCCACTTCCTCCACCATTATGATCTCCTATAATAGCTATCTGTCATCCACCAAAATAATGACATTCTTGACCACAAATGAAAGGCTTATGAGTGCAGGAGATAGAACTCTTGCAGGAACTTGTCCTAGAGTAGGGTACTAACATTAACAGAAGACTAAAACCCAGAAATAATCTTTTCAGAACTAAATGCAAAAATATTTTTTTAGAATTTTTTTTTTCATTTCTATACATCGGTACAGATTAACCCACACACCCCTCAAACATGAAAAAGCAAAACTTAAATTAATCCAGCTTTCTTCCTACAACGTGGGGAAGAAGGAATGGAGAATGATTATGTTAATATGTCTGTTTTAAAATAATTTAAAAAATATTGGATACCATGCTAATCAGATCCTCAGAGACAAGAATTGATTTTTCCTTTTCCCTCACTGATAATATACTGTATTATCAGTATCTAAATGGCAGCATTTTTTTTCTATTTATTTCCTATCAGGTATAACTTTGTTTTATTACTTTTGACCTGGGAGTGGCTATCCCATTTCTCTTTTGTGCATTAGAGCAATTTGTTGTTGATTTTGAAAATTGTGGGCTAAATTCCAGTAACTATCTGCTTGTTATATTCATAATAAGTAATTAATTGTGCAAACTGTTATTTTCACACTAAATTTACTTTTAGAGTTTATTATAAGATTCCAATTGTCATGGACATTCAGCTCCATACATATATAAATCTTGTGCATTAGCAATTTTTTAGTGGAAGTGAAGAGTCTAATCTAGTTGTAAGATGGATTTTGATAAGTTTATGAATGAGAATTTGCAGTAGAGGGACAATGCAAGGACCCAGAAGGTCCCTTCTAATTCTGTTTAATGTGTTCCTGTGTAATATTACATGCATGTATATGGCCAGGCATGCAAATAGTTCTGAGATTGGAAGTACTATGTAAATAGTTACCAATTCACTTGCTTCTGTTTTAAGAAAAAAAGCTTCCATTTGTTTCTGTGCTTTTTCATCTATACTGGTGGTTCCTTTGTAGTCTACAGCATCTGAAGTTCTAATATTTGATTTCTGGTTTGATTTGAAGTTTAGAGAATAAAATAAAAACAGTCCTTGTAAATACTTGAGCTAGATAGTAGGTATTCAGGATAAATACAGGAGATGATTTCAAGCTTTAATGGAAAAAGGATTTTTTAAAAGGATTGTGTCAAATACAGTACAATAACTCTAAAATAAGAAAAGGCTGTAAGAATGCAAAAGTGAAAGAATGTGCTCTTACCTGTTGCCAAATGTTTTTTTCATGTATGCATTATAGCTCTTTTTTGTAATGGTCAGTATTACCTTATTGTGTACTGTTTACATGTCTGACTTCTTGTTTGGATTTTACTTGGTGATTCATATTAATTTTTAATGTGAAAGCACTTAGCATTAGGAGTTTGACATTTTGTCTGACCTTAATCACCAGGAGGATCATGAGAGGTTTATTCAGTGGGAAGAGAACTGTTACAGCTCTGACAGAAATGATGGGAAATAAGTAAACAGCCTTTTAAATCTTCACCAGAAATCAATAGAGTTTAAAGATGATGGACGTTGGTGTTTTTTGCTGCTTAAGGACTTCAACCTTTTACGGGAAAATATCTTCTCAAAGTGTCAGCATTTTTTCTCCTTAGCACAATGAATCACTTCTGCAAATAGAACACTCTGCATAGAACACTCTTCATCACTATTACAAAGATGATGTTGTACATGACTTTCAATAATAATGCAGGAGATGTTTTTCCACTTCTGTATGCAGACATAGTGATAGTTCATAGTGTTGCTAATTATTGTACCTTATAAGCCAACCTTATAAGTTGATAATACTTAAATTGATGAATTAATGCTTTTCATTTTGTCATTGTAATAGTTGCTATTTCTATTTCTTCCCATTTTATCTGTGTTTTGTCCAAGTCAATGGGATAATTTTTACTTATCTGAAAGTTCTCAGCTCCTTTTAATACCCAAAGATAAAAGCTGTTGTAATGTCATTGAATCAACAATCATTTAGAAGTGATGCTGATTCTTTGAGTTGCTGCACAACATATTGTACAGTTTTTCTTTTCATGAATGATTTATTAGATATTAAGATGGTAAGGTATTTAGCAATATATTCAGAAACAACCCTCTTCAGACCCAAGTATTCATACATTTGCATCATCATCAATCATATGTTGAGCTATTTGTTTTTTATTATACAATATTGGATTCCATTTTAAAATGGCTAAGTATATAGTAAATTATTTTCAAATATAGTAAAGTTGCTGTTAAATAGTAATTGAGAACTTGACTTTCAAGCTTTCAGTTAATTTGTTTGTGTCTTTATGCAGCCATTTACTCTGAATAAAGTGAAGGAAATTTAATTTTGATTTGTAGACAACCTTTTACATTAGAAATAACTGTAGCAACTATAGTTTTATGCTAATACCTAAGCATGCCACATATATTGGTAGACAAAATCGTCCCTTAAGACTTCCTGATATAAAGTGATCTTTGATTTAAGGATGCAGTACTTTAGGTACAACTGTGTTCAATGATTATTAAACTAAAGTTATTGCATACAAGCTGATGGAATATTTTCAGTAGTTTATCTCAATTGATTAGTTGTATTGAGTACAGAGTAGTGAGACACATTTAAGGCAGTTCTTCCTTGTTCCTTCTAAAGGAGCCTGTCATGCAGTGTATTGTTTTTATCTTTCCGTTTTCCTTTATATTGCATGGCAGTGGAGCTATGTTATATCTGTATTGCATATGGGTAGAAGTATATTATACCTAAATTGGATTAGGGTTTTGATTCTGCAACGTGCTGAGCAGTCTGACCTTGATGCAGCAAATCGTTTATGCATGTGCTAATCTTACCTTACTGGAATATATCCATGCCTAAATCGAGACATGCATGCTTAAGTGCTTTATAGGACTGTGCCTAGTGTGTTCAACACCCTAATCTGATTCCCTTACAATACTGTATGCAATGTAAAAGAAAGCATGCCTTCATGTAGAGTATAGAGGCAACATTTCCTATAGAAGTTATAGTACCCAGATTTTGACATTGCCTCCCTTCAGTTGGCCATAAAACTAGTCTCAGCATTTTAAGAGGTTTTCTTTTCCTTTGTTTAAAGATTGGGATATTATTATCAGGCAGTTCTGAAGTTTAAACATTAATTTTATAACAAGTACTGCACATAGATGAAATACAAAAGTAATGGATGCATAATGGGCAGTAGATTTTCAGCTAATGTTGATTGGGTATAGTTGACCTGGTCCCTAATACATGGCTGTTTAGTTATTAACATCTAGGAATCCTATCCATGTAGAAGGTAACCACCATTTTGTTTTCAATTTATATTCACCCAGGTAACAGAGATGATGATCAGGATCTTGTCAAAATTTTCCTCTTTTTCTTCCTTGTTTTGGTAGTTTTCCTGATTTAAATTAAATACTTTTGAGATGAAAATATAGAATTATACTTTAAAAATGACTGATGATGATATGATTGTGAGAATTAGCAGTTACAGCATTTTTATCTGGAATTTTCAAAAAGTGCAAAAAGTTGTTGTAAATTTCCAACTATTACTTTAAGTGGAAAAGCTACCGATAGCTTCAGTAGAAACAGATTTAGGCCAAAACTCTGCCTTTGAAAGTTCAATCCTTCATTTTCAATCAATTTTACAAACTTGAACCTAAGAATCACAATGTTTTCAATGTCCCTGTTATATATTGGGAGATTACTAAAGGTATTTACTAAATTTACTAAACAACTAAAGTTTTGAAAACTGACCTCATGTTCAGACCGAAAGTAACTACTCTTCCCATATTCTTGTAGAAATTCTTGTTTCTAGCATGCAAAAGCATAAGTCAGTATCTTAAGGCACCATGGTAAATAACCCCAGAAGAATATCAAGCTTAGTAGCAGCAATATTTCATTAAAAAAGCTGTATACTGGGGTGATGATATTTTACAGTTAAAACTATTCTTAGGTTCAGTGTGAATTAGGGGTGTTTGACTCCTATACCCTCCAAAATTGATCTTGGATTCAGCAACTTTTTTTGAATGACAGGTATGTTCCTAAGCCATTCTCCTAATTCCTTTCTTTATCCCCTCAAAATTATGGACTTTTCTTTTTATCAGTCTTAATTTACCTATAACTACTCTTAGGCTAGGGTCTGAAATTATACATAAACTGGTATAAGTGATCGAAAACCAGTTCAAATCTGTAACACAGCAGATGTTCAGTGCACATAAACTGCTTTCAAAATGGCTGAAACTAGTTTAAGATAAACATGGATGGACATAACTGATTTAGATTAAATTGGTTTATTGACCTTCTGTCTCAGATCCCCTCCAGATTCAAGTTAAGTCACAGTTACCTAGTATCCCAGGATACTTTCCACCTCCTCCACAAATGCTCCTTCTCAGGGTTGGTGGGCAAGCCTTGGCCCAGGGTGTCCACTCCAGCCAAGCAGGGAGGCATGCTATAGTGCCCCCCTCCCACCCGCCCCCGGCTTCTGGTCTGAACCACTGCAGGTCTGTGGCTGCACTTCTGGAACCAAAAGTGAATGTCTTGTCACTTGCTTATCAGTTCAGTCTATGCAACTTAGACTAACCTGTGAAGATTGAACCAATTCAGCCTTGGGCTTTTTGACTGACGATACTTAGTAACCTCAATCATTGTTGTGGTTTTTTTTTTACTTTTTTACTATTTGTATTTGTATTTTTTATAGCTTCATGTAGATTTACTGACGAATATCAAGCCTTTTATAGGTCACTTCATCATCATCTATTCCAATAATAAGTTGTAAGCTGGTTATTTTTTGTAGCCCTTTTCCTTTTTGTGCCTTCTGAATCTTTTTGTTGTGCTTGTCATTCCTTTTATAATTTTTTGTCTTCACTATCTGCAAAGAATTATAAAGGAATACCTGGAAGCATTTTTATGTGTCATTTGTGCATTCTTTCTCATATTTGTGTGTGTGCATCTTTCTGCCTGATTATAATAAATTCCTTACTTAAACTATTACTACATTTATAGAAACAATTTGTCAAATTCTGGGTCCTGTATTTTCTTTCAAGTACCTCTTCATCCATTGTTAAAAATAAACAAGTTTTATCAATTCTTCATAAGAAAAAATAAGAATTAGAAGTTAGGGATGAAACATTGATCCTTTTGAACTCTATGGCTAGAGACAGACATTCAAAAAGCCCAAGCCTGAATTGATTCCATCTTTGCAGCTTAGTCTAACCTGCAAAGCTTGAACCGATTTGCAAGTGGATAAACATTCACTTTTGAATCAAGACATGCAGGCACATGCCTGTAGTGGCTCAGGGTAGGAGCCGGGGGGCACTAGAATGAGCCCTCCCTTCTCTTCAAAGTGCTGAGCAGGGGGGTGGGGGGTGGCCAGGCCCTGGCAGGATGCTTTGATTAGGGAGAGGTTTAAACCCCCACCCTGGCCTGCACAGTTCCCAGCTGGCATGTACCTGAAGGGGGAGGGGGAAGCAGCCCTTGCCAGGCTTTTCTCGGCTCGCTGCTCAAGGGGTGGGCGTGTTGCCAGACCCTGGCTCCTGGCTAGCACTTTGAGGCAAGGGGGAGGGGGGAGCAGGGAGAGGGGAGGACTGCTTGTGTGCAGTACATGCATCTGTTGATGATACTGAGCTTTTAATCTCCCCCTCCCTGCTGCTTCTTACTGTCTGCAGCAAACTGACAGGCAAGCATGCCAGCAGGAAGTTGATAACACAAAACTTATCAGCCCATCAAGAAAACAAAAGCCTCTCGTTAGTTCAAGCTCTTCTTAAACAGGTCAGTCCTCTTTCCTGCCAGGGGTAGGGGGTCGGACACAGTGATCCATCGGGTCCCTTCTGACTCTATAATCTATGAATCTCCTCATCTTAATTCTAGCTAGGCATTTTTTTGTCTCGGCCAATCCTGTTGGGAAGTTCATCCAGAACAGGGGTGGGCAAAATGCAGCCTGGGGGCCAGATGCAGCCCCTCAGGCCATTCTATCTGGCCCTCAGGGCCCCTAAAAAATTTAGAAAATTAATATTAACCTGCCCTGGGCTGCCTGTCTGGTGGCTCTGGCTGGCTTTCCCAAACTCAGTAAGTGGCCCTCTGCCCAAAATAATTGCCTGTCCCTGATCTAGAACCTCATCCCTCTGATGAGAAGAAACTCTGATGATTTCTAACCTAAATTTATTCATGACCACTTTAGACTCATTTTATCTTGTACCAGTAATGTTCTTTAGATTAAACAACTCTTTTCCCTCTTGGTGTTTCTGATGTATTTATGGAGAGCAAGCATGTCCCATCTCAATCTTCCTTTTGCTGTATTAACCATAAAAAGCTTTTCTTTCCCTCTCTTTCCCCTTTCCTTCCCCTTTAACCCTTCCCTCTCTAGTTTTAATTAGTCTTTCTTGAACATGAATTAATATTGTTTATATTTACAGGAAATACTTGTCCTGATATATTCTGAGATCTACTTCATGAATTGATCATATAATTCAGGGTTTTCCAACTGGTCCTGCAGGGTTAGCATGCAATCTTCAGGTTTCTTCCTGGCCACCCCTGCCCCCCAGTTTCTTCTGCTCCAGCGCTTGGGACTGGGCTGGACTGCCTGAGCTGCATGCATGGCTAAGAAAGAGCTGAGCTTCAAGTGTGTTGTGCATGCATCTGGGAGAGCCAGCTGGCTGCTGAGTGTGTGGCCAGAGGGAGCTAGGTGGTTTGTGCTGTGGAAAGGGGGCTGCCTGTGAGGCATGCACAGCTGGAAGAGGCTGGGAGCCAGGCTGCCTGTGTTATGTGCATTGTGGGGTTAGCACTGTTGGATGTTACTTCTCAGTGTGCCCTGATGAGGTGAAGTAATCCATAATTACCCTGGTGGATAATCATGGAGAAATTTGTCTGGTCTCAGCCAGGGGGAAGGCAAGAATGAAAAAATACCCTACATGGAATGAATATATGTGTAAGAAATTATTCTTTATTTTAACTTTTCTTACTACGTAATTATTTGGTGCTTGGGATTAAAAGGATGAGAGATTTACAGAGTTATGGAAAAGCTAGGCACTGTGCATCCTTCCACTTTCTTCCCCAGTACAAGCAAATAGTTGTGTGTCTGAGGACCTCATTCTGTTTTGTCGTCTTGTGTATGACTTCTGCTAGTCTCCTAGGTTGACTTCACAGAATTTTTCATATGTAATACAGTTCCTTATGGGGACTACCATTGCCATTTTGATAAGTGGTGCATCATTTTGGTGACATAGAAAGGTCTTAAAATTATTTTGAGAGAGAGATTACACATCAAGTCCAATGTTCATGCATTTTCAAATTTAGGAATACAGAAGAAAATGTCTGATGATATGGCCCACTGTTGCACCTTCCTCCGCTCAAGCTTGTTTGGTATTAATAGGCAACATATTTTGGATTGACTTACTATTATTGAACCATGGATTTAATAGAATAAAAAGTGAAGCATTGGCTATCTGAAAGGACAAACAGAGTTATATATATTTTCTGAATTAAAGAGTGGCAGGGTTGTAAACTGTGAAGCTGACAGTTAAACTGACAGAAGGAATGTTAATGCTTGTTACATTGATGTTTAGAGGTCCCGATCATTTGTCAGCATGCTCCTATAATACATGCAGTACATCTTCATTAGATAGGCATATAGCAATCAGTTTCATGTTTCCGGATGAGCTGTGGCCAGGCCATAATTAACCTTTTGAACCTAGATTTGTAACAGTATGTAAAATCAGCTTAGGTTATAAATTACAGTCACTCTCAATTGCTAGTTGTCCAAAGAAGGTTTAGTGTGGAGGGATGGAGGTAATAATTTGCTCATTCTCTGGAAAGTAACAAAAATAATCATTGTTAGTTATACATTTAAGTAAATGCCTACTCTCATATTCAGTGCCTAATTTTCATATTTAATACCACTTCGTTGTGACATGCTGTTCATAGAAGGATATAGTGACTACTGCAACTGTCATTAGTGAGGTATACAGCTAACAAACCTTCACAATGAAGTGTTCAATATGGGAAAATACACCAAATTGTTATTAGGTAAGAATTTATGAGAAATGCATTAGAATTTTGAGACTAAAATGAAACATTTGTGTTGCAAAGCATTTAACCCTTAACAAATAAGCCATGTTAAACTAAGCCAAAAGCTGCTACAAATGTCAATATTTGCTGTATTTAAGTAAACTCTTTGTTAGTGTATTTGTTATATTTTCACAGTATATACTGAATTAAAAAACAGTACTTAAGATGACGATTTTGAAATAATTGTAAACTACATTTTTCTTATTTCTCCTGATGCCACTTCAGTGTTAATTTTGATTTCCACCAGTACTCAATGACAAAGCATTACAGTGACTTAAATGATAGTACTCTAGCTAAATATTGAACATTTTTGCAAGCAACTATGTCAGTTTGATTTTATTTTCTGTTGTTATTCAGCACTATATGAATATGCAGAGTTGTTTGAAATCAACCTTTTACATTTGTTTCCCCATAATGCACTTTATCATAAAAATGAATAAGACTATCAGTCAAGGACTGCATGCTTTTTCTTAGGTTGATTGCTACTGTCACCATTGTTATAGGCATGTGGAAGGATTTCTTTTTTAAACAATACTTTATCTTTATTAGTCTATGAATATAGACAGTAATTTCTCTGTCCACCCCTGCAATATCTTGTGACGGAGAAAAAAAATCATATTACATGTTCATAATATATAGAAGATTCTTAGCATGCACTCCAATAATTCTTACTGGCTCTTTTCTCTAGTTAGTACTCAAAATTTGATTTTAAAACCTATTTAAACAAATAAACATAGAATTACCAGAATATGTCATCCGTGGAAGGCAATAAGAGTTATTTCCTTTAGAAGACTTCTAATCTGCTTTAAGTCTTTCACATGTTATTAGTAGGTAAAGATGATAATATTTATCTTCCTAGTGTGACCAACCTTTTTTAAGCTTGCTTTACCTATCATTTTTTTTCTCCTCGGTTTTCTCATGAATGCTACTAACCCAACAGTGTCCACCAAAATCAGGTTGCCGTTTTCCTGGATGTGTTCTTGCCCATGTGATCAGCAACTTTTCTAGAAGGTGGTGATCAAAGATAAATAAGCACAGGAAAATTTGGCTGTCAGGTAATTTGGCCACTCTTCTTTATTAGAGGAGTTGTAAGTTAGCCACGGACCTTATTTTAGTCCTGAACACAGAAGGCGGGGTAGGACCTTTGGTGTAATAAACATTCTTCCATTTTGGATTCTAGTGTCTTACGATACTGTGAGCTGTAGACTAGTTGTAACATTTTCAATTATGGCTGTCACTCAGCTTGTACATAAGAGGCCTTCAGCAGGTCATTGGTTATCTACTGCCATCATAGTAAAAGAGCCTCAGGAGCTCTTGCTGCCTCCATTATAGTCTATCTGCATGTTATACAGAGATATTCTTTTTTAAAATATCATTGGCTGTGAATGATAGGAGTATTCGTATGGGATGTGGGTTAAAGAGGTAACAAATATGTATGTCTAATTCATTAGTGTTAGAAAAATAATATTATGTTTAACTCTCTGGAGAAACGATCAGTTTCTACGTACAATATGAAACCACATGAAAAATAAAATTTAAAAAAGTAAGAGGTTTTAACTTCATAATATTCCAAAGTTTCCATTATTTCTTTTTAAACCAGTATCTAATTAAATAAACTTCCAGAGTCTTATGTCTGTTATTTCTTCAAAAGGCCCAAATACAATGTTAGATTGATTTCCGCCTTCCCCCCGCCCACAAGCAGTTCTTGTTCCCTTCCATCCTTTCTGTCTGCCTATCACAGTTTCCACTTTTAACATTACCACAATATTTGTTTAACAAGCAAGGGATTCGGTGGTAGGAAATATTAATTTTAAATAATCAGGCCTGTGTTCTCTGTCTTACGATCTAACTTTAGAGCCCTGTAATACTGTTAAGAGAGTCATGCTTCTTTGTTTAATGAGTACTGTACACAAATATTTAGAAAATTACCAGGGAGTGGGTGCATGTACATGTGCACATTTACTGCACAGTAACCTAAATTACTGTGCAGTACAGGAGCACGTCTACACGTGCATGCCCATACTGCGCTGTACCTATGGCGACCTACACCAACTTGGGCATAAATTTGCTACCTGAATTATGCAGGTAGAAAATGTATGCCCAATTAGTTACTGCACAGTAACACATGTGTAGATGCCTTACTACACAGGAATGTGTATGCTTCCCAGTTGGGTCTGCCCAGCCAGTAGGGGACAAGCTGGAGCCTAGCCCCAAGGCTCCTACCTAGCCCTCTCTCCTGCTGCTGGCATGGGCTGCTCTCTGGCAGCCCCTAGCTGCAGGGTATAAAAGCCTTCAGCCATTTTCTGCCTTGGTAGACACACTCCAGGGAGCTGGCAGGAGCTGCTTGCAGCTGCAGCACCCTTGCAGGCCCTGTGTGCCCCATGGACAGCCCGCAGGCTGTGTTTGCCAGGTCTGTCCAGCTCCACAGCTGCTGCCTGGCCACAGGTGAGTGCAGCAAAAGGCTGCAGTTTCCTGTACCCCTTACCCAGTCCTGTGATCCCACCAGGGCCAGCACCTGCTCCCCACTCCTGCTCACCCTGCACCTCTCTCGCTTTGCAGAACTCTAGTAAAGCACCTTGACCACATGACTTTGACTCCCTGGCTGTGCCCCTGTCAGGAGTGATGCTCCCAGCCCTCCAGGGCCGGCGTCACAGGGCCAGCCGTGCAGGGGCCCAGTCAGCTGGCATAGGGCATGGTGTCCTACTCCTCCCCCATGTCCTAGCCCTGTCCATATGGGCCCATCCGTCCAGAGCTCCAGGGGCCCAAACTGGACCCGGGAGGAGGTGTGCACCCTTGTGGCGCTGTGGGGTAAGAAGGATGTCTTGAGGCAGTTTGCCCAGGATGGGCACTCAAACGCCCACATTTATGATGCCCTTGTGGCTGGGATGTGTGAATGGGACCACTCCCAGTCAGCACATTAGTGCCACATTAAGGTCAAGGACCTGTGGGCCCAGTGGGTGGCTGTGACCGGCCGCAGTCATTGGTCTGTTGGGGCCCCCAGGACCATGCCCTACATGCGGGAGCTGACCCACACTCTGGCACCCTGGGAGCCTGTGCCTGTCACCTCCCTGGAACCTCTGGTGACACGTCACCGGAGGAGGGGGCCTCGCGCCTTCAGCATCTTGCCCTGCACTCTTCCTCAGCAACTGTATCCACTGGCAGCCCAGGGAGCCCTGACCAGTTGCTGCCTCAGTCTTTGGCCTCTGCCTCAGCCGTGCCACTGCCAGATGCCAGGAGCATCAGCTCCTCCCTGGGGGTGGACGTCTGGCTGGTTGCCAGCCCCCAGCTCACTGGAGGCCACAGACACTGGGTGGAGCTGGATGCTGTGTGGCACGGGGAGCCCTGCACTGAGCCACCAGCCTCGCTGGCTCCAGACCTGTGGTAAATCCCACACTGGGGGGCGAGCCCTCCCCTCTCAGCCCCAGTCACCACCTCTTCCCCTGTCCCCGGCCCACCTGCACTCCTCTGGCCAGGTTCCCCCCACCCCCAACAGTATACAGGAGAGGCAGGACACAGGTCAGACCTTTAATGAGCAGCCCGTGTCCCCACAGCTGGGTCGGCACAGACCTCTTACCTGCCGAGGAAGGCGTTGATCCCTGCAGCGAGCTCCTCCTTGGCAGCCAGGGGCAGGAACATGTAATGCAACAGATAGCCCTCCGGGTGGCAGCAAAGGTTGTGGGGCAGTCTGGGCTTGCCCCCCCACGCTGTCATATCTGAGGGTCCCGATCCAGGAGAACAAGTGTGCCTGGGGCACCAGTAGGATCAGCAGCAGCGCAGCAGGATGTAGTGGCCTGGGAGGCCCTCTGCCTGCACAAACAGCCCATCTTGCACCACCTGCAGGACTCATAGCAGGGCATGCTTGGGGCACAGCAGTGGTGTGGAGGGGGCCAGCTCTGGGGCTTCTCCCAGGAGAGGCCCCCAGCAGGGAGGCCCCGAGCCAGCCCTTCACCCTAGTTGTTCAGGAGCCCTGTGCACCCTGAGCCCAGGAGCCAGTGGCTGGGCAGTAGAGCAGTGGCCCTGCAGTGGAAGGGGGACAGTCAGTGGGGGCTAGAGCTGCAGCAGAAGGTGCTGTCAGCAGCCTGGCCTGGCCCGGCCCACACTCAGAAAGGGGCAGGAGAGACAGGCAGCCTGTAGCCAGCCCACAGAGAGAACAAGCAGGGACAGGGAACTCAGGTATTACCCACCTGGGCCCAGGCCTGCCCCGCCAGCTTACCATGGTCCCTGGGTACCTGCACATGGCTGACCTCCAATCTGAGGCCAGGCAGTGCAGGGACTCTGGAGCAGAGCATCTTATCTCTCAAATGTTGCCAACTCTCACAAAAGCCTTCTGTCTCTTGCCTTTGCAGTACCAAAATCTGGATGCAGGGGTGGGGCCACAGAGGCCCGCAGGACAGCCACCGCAGGCTCACTGCCATCTGCCGCTGGAGCCGCCTGAAGGCGCCGGCTGCATCAGCAGCTCAGCCAGAATGGGACCAGTCTCAGTAGAGCAGCCGTGACATGGGGAAACGGGGTGGGTGGGCAGGGAGGGAGCTGCCACTTACTGGCCCTGCACTGGGCAAAGATCAGAGGGCGGGCTTTTAAGATGGCCACCAAGTGCTGGCAGCTGCCTCTTGCTTCAGCAGTTCTGCCAAGTGCTGGCATCCATGTGACTGGAGGCTGGAGCTCCTCCCCCCCACCCCCCAGTGGCCACAGGGTCACATGATAAGCTGCTCTGATTTGGGACAAAATCAAGTCCCAGGTCAACTGCACGTGTAGACGCCGGCCCTATTCCCATTTACTGCGCAGTAACTTACTGCCCTCTGTGTAAGAATATAAACACTGTAATAAAAATTAGTTTGAAACAGGGTGCCACTCAGCCCACAAAAGTTATGGAAGGGTGCCTTTAGTATAAAAAGGTTGTGACACTTCTCCAGAGCTATGCAGGCATAACAGTTACAGTTTTAGCAGCTGTTAATCATTCCTGAGCAGCCACTCTCCCTCCCCCTTCAAAGCAACTATAAGTTACGTCTTTCCATAGCCCAACTCTTTTCTACCTTAGAAACATCAGTTTATGCTTTCCATCATTCCTTCCCTACTCTATACCTCCCTAGAGGCAAGCCTTGGAGAATGGATGAGTTAAATGAGTTGTGGGTATAATGCAATATCCTGGGTTACTGAGAGCTTTGAATTAATGTTTTAAGACTGAATATTAAAGTAACTGTTTTCTTTATCAAATACATCCATATTTAGTGGAAATCTA
The DNA here is from genome assembly GCF_000455745.1 of Alligator sinensis. Taxonomy (NCBI): domain Eukaryota; kingdom Metazoa; phylum Chordata; order Crocodylia; family Alligatoridae; genus Alligator; species Alligator sinensis. Next base: position 5,132,729 of record NW_005841844.1, on the reverse strand, counting down.
CATTACATTGGTACAAATTAAAGATTCCAGAATCTTGTTCCAGCATGCCCAGGGTATGGGGCTAACCATGGAATGGATGGGCCATCTTTGTTTCTGTTATTTTGATGTCTTATTGAGGTAATTGAAAGAATGTGCCCAAAAATGTAAAATCATGACTTGAAAAACATCTTAAGTCATCAAATCCAACCCTCAGAAACTGCCAAGATTTTTAAATATACAACATCTAATGCCAGGGAGAGGTATTTATTTTTATTGCTGCTGATTTGTTTCTGGGAGTTGGAGTAGATGGGCTGCTGCAAAATGCTCTCTGTGTATCTGCCAGACTGGGGGCACTCCAGTATGGGGAACACGTGAGAAGCAGCAGCAGTAGCAATCTGACTCCTCTGGACTACGGAAGGCACGGGGGAGCCTTTCCGCACTGCTGCACTGCTCCAGAACCACAAGTCAAGCCTGGTTCCAGCATCTTCCCCAGACTCCCATGCCCCTGTACCTTCTGATGACCCAGACACTAGACTCCTCGTGGGCCCTGGGAGAAGTCAAGCAGGAAAAATGTACAAACATTTGTTCCTGCAAGAGAAAGTCTTCCATGAAACAAAGATCTTCCTCGCAGAATCAAAAGTAACTGCACTAATGCCTGTATGCTCCCCATTTCTAGAGGGGAGAGTAGCATTTCTCCCACCAGCAATATAATACCTGTCCTAGGTCTTCCTGTATTTAAAAGTCCTGTGGTCCAATTTGCAGAAGTGTTCAGCACCAGTAGCTCCATAGAATTTAATGGGAGCTCAGCACATCTGAAGATCAGATAGGTTCTCTTCTCCTATGCTTGGGAAACCAGGGATACTTAAAATAATTTCAAATTCATTCTTTCCTTAATCTGAAAATTATTTATGGTAGCACTATTATAAAGAGAGTTTTATTTATCAAACTCTCTCCTCCTACTCTGGAATTCTCAGTCAGTCAGGACATTCTGTTTGAATAGAGCTAAGACTGATTCATCTTTACATAAGAATTCTCTACCTACATGTGTCCAAAATTGTATAGTTCCCTAAATTTAATACATGTCTATTTTGCTCAGTAAATAGCAAACCTAAAAGGTCACAAGAAAGGCTAAATCCCAAATGTGTCCCTGGTTTCTGGCTTGTTTCACATGTCTACTCTGCAGTAGAAGAAAACTTTGATTTAGAAAGTTCTTGATAAATACATCTTTAGAGTAAACAATCTGGAGGAATAGTTTTTTTTCTTCAAAGGATCTATGCTAGATTTGGTTTCACAGTAGCATTATCTGTGTATTATCTGTGCAAGAGTTGCAATGCTACTTCAAACAGTATGTTCAAAAAATCCTAGAAAATATTGTTATTGTTGATTTGTTTTGTATTTGTAATGCAGTAGCTACTGGAGGTCTTATTCTGAGTCCTTATTCTTCTGTGGTCTTGTAGGCAATATAAGATTTCCCACCAAAAGACAGAAATGATATTTTTCAAGAAAAGACAGCTCTTTTCATATGTGCATAAGTTCCTTTTTAGAAATGCTCTGGGGTTGTTTTCCTCCTTTCTTGCTCTTCCACTGCAAACACTATAGAGAGTGTGGTCCATGTTCACTTTAATACAGCAAAATAAAACTTCTGATTTAAAAAAAAAAATAGGATGTCATTCAAAGTAGTGAGATTAAAATCACTATATATAGTTGCTTTGAAGGGGGAGGGAGAGGGGGGAGGAGAGTCTGAAGGACTCTATGAGGAGAGACTGAAGGACCTGAACTTGTTCAGCCTCAGCAAGAGGAGGCTGAGGGGGGGACCTGGTGGCTGCCTACAAGCTCATCAGGGGAGATCAACAGCAAATAGGCAGAGCTCTTTTCTCCCCAGCACCACCTGGGGTGATGAGGAACAGTGGTCATAAGCTGATGGAGAATAGGTTTAGGTTGGAGATCAGAAGGCAATATTTTACAGTTAGGGGGGCCAAAATCTGGAACCAACTTCCCAAGGAGGTGGTCCTTGCCCCTACCTTGGGCAAATTCAAGAGGAAGTTGGACGATCACCTGTCTGGGGTCTTGTGAACCCAGCATTCATTCCTGCCTGTGGCAGGGGGTCAGGCTAGATGATCTGTTCAGGTCCCTCCTGACCCTAGCTACTATGAAAATATACTTGGATTCTAATGCTGCACTGCTCCAGGACCACAAGTCAAGCCTACTTCCAGCATCTTGTCATGTACTTGGATTTTAAAAAAGCCTTTTATATGTTGTCACATCCCATTCTTATAAAAAAAAAAAACTAAGCAACTGTAACTTAGATGATTACACAGTCAGGTGGGTGGCAACTTAGCTAATGGGCTGCACCCAGAGAGTGGTTGTAGACAGGTTGGTATCGACTTGGAAAGAGTTGGGCAGTGGTGTCCCCCAGGACTTGGTCCTTGGGTTGGTGCTGTTCAATATCTTCATCGGTGATTTGGACGAGGGCGTGGAGAGCACACTGTCCAAATTCACAGATGACACCAAATTATGGGGCAAGGTAGACACATTGGAGGGTAGGGAACAGATCCAGGCACATTTGGAGAGGCTGGAAAAGTGGGCAGAACAAAATAGGATGCAGTTCAACAAAAATAAGTGCAGAGTATTGCACCTAGAGAGAAGGAATCACTAACACGCATACAAATTGGGGATTGACCTTCAAGCAGCACAGGAGCAGAAAGGGATCTCGGAGTCATAGTTGACTCAAAGATGAACATGAGTTGACAGTGTGATGAAGTGATCAATAGAGCTAACCGCACTGTATCATGCATTAACAGGTGTAGCACCAATAGATCTAAGGAGGTGATACTTCCCCTCTGTGCGACATTGGTGAGGCTGCAGCTGGAGTACTGTGTCCAGTTTTGGGTGCTGCGCTTCAAGAGGGATATGGATAACCTTGAGAGGGTCCAGAAAGGGGCCAGTTGTATGGTTAGGGGCCTGCAGAAAAGGTCCTATGAGGAGAGATTGAGGGACCTGGATCTCTTCAACCTTCGAAAGAGAAGGCTGAGAGGAGATCTAGTGGCTGTCTACAAGTTCATCGGGGGGGCGGGGAAGAGCAGCAAGGAATAGGAGATGCTCTGTTTACCAAGGTGCCCCTTGGAGTAACTAGAAACAACAGTCACAAACTGATGGAGAGCAGATTTAGATTAGACATTAGGCAGAACTTCTTCACAGTAAGGGTTACCAGAGTCTGGGATGGGCTTCCAAGGAAGGTGGTGCTGTCCCCTACCCTGGGGGTGTTTAAGAGGAGACTGGACACTCACCTGGCTGGGGTCATCTGACCCCAGTGCTCTTTCCTGCCCAGGGGCGAGGGGTCGGACTCAATGATCTTCTGAGGTCCCTTCCGACCCTAAAAATTTATTAAATAAAACAAACCCTCAGCAAGGAAAAAATAGATAACTAAAAATGATATTTTATCTTTTGAGACTGTTTTCTTATGATTTTAATAGTGTTTGGATGGTCTGAAAAATTGAGCACTTGGACCCAAAGATTCTCCCCCTCTTCAGGGGATTGCCCTTGGGTGTCAAGCGTAAGAGGACAGGAAGTTCTTGCTTAGGTATGAAGTGTGTGAACTGAAGTTCCTGTTCAGGGCTATAAAAGTTTCCAGTAGGGCCTTCCTGTTTCTGTGAGGCATCTTTTCCATATATTCTGTGTACCTATGACATAATAAATTACTATCCCATGTGAATGTCTAATTTCTCTTGACTGGTGAATGTAGGGGAAGCTACAAAGGAATTTCTGTGGATATCTGCAGCCCATACAATGACTGCAGTGGGACTATTCTGGTACTTAAAGTTAGGAATGTTTTTAAAAGCCTGGTGAATCTGGGCCTTAGTGCAGTGTTTGAAAAGCATAAATAGGAACGTTTGGGAAGTAAGAACACATCCTTTAATTTCATTGTAATTGTTGGACTCTCAGGCTATTTTGCTAGGTAAATAGCCTCTCACTTTTCTGAACTGAGATTTTTGGCAGGTATGTGGAGTGTGCATGCTTGAATTGCCTACAAACAAAGCTTTATATTCTGGTATATGTGATAGGCAGCATATTACTGTGATTTTGTTCCCTAATTAGTATATGCTTTTATAGTGCCTGAAGATCTAAGTACTTGCAAATATTGATAATCATTTAGAAGAGACAAGCTCAATATACTCCATACCATTGTGATTGTGCAACTAGGAAAAATCTGCTGTTTCTGCATTGTATTCTAATGGTTTTTATTTGTTGAAAGCAAAGGGCCAGAATCTGTTGTAAGACATTTTAGTTCATTATTGCAAAATCAAGTTTCCATTTAAAGGCAAAGGTTGTGTATAGATACTATGCTAGAATAAACAGATTCTCATATAAGAATGATTGTTCCTTTCCTGTCTGTACTGAAGTGTGCTGAAAAGCATGTGTGTGCTAGAGTGAAGACTCATATAAGAATAAGTGTTCCTTTCATATCTGTACTGAAGTGTGCTGGAAAACATGTATAAGATAGCTGTGATAATGAGCAGTACAGTAGAGAGAGGTGATTTATGATACCTGTTTCTGACAGCTATAGTGCTGAGATTCCCAGGGTATCTGATCACTGCATTAGCATGCTGACAGCTCAGCATTTAGGACATTATGGTAATTTATCCTGCATATGCTGTCACCTGCACTGTCAGAGTTTCTTTTTAATGATGGTATAACTATTTTGTTTGTTTGTACTGCATTCTTTTCATTTGGCTAATGCCTTCTCATTAGATTGCACCTAGTAAATGAGAGTAATTAAGTGTTTCCTATAGCTCAGATGCAATGATTAAGTTGCAGAGCTGCTGCTGATTATGTTTTGTCATTTATCTCTATTAATCTGAGAATAATCCAGATGATAAACGCATGTAATTTTTTGCTAATGTTCAATATCTGAAATTTATAGTTTCTCAATGGAGCCCAAGCAGTAAGTGTATATTTATATATAAATTGTAAGTTACTGTGCTTGTATTTGTGTGTTAAATAAACATATGATTATCTGTGCAAACAAGGCAAAAAGCAGAACATCCAGGGCTAAGTAGCCTTCATCTTGTTTTTAAATGCATCTTATTGGAAACTACTATTTATAACTTAAAATCAAGTGTTTTTCCTTTTCGTCTATTCTCAGATATCTGCAAAGCAAGCTGTTTTCTAATCATTGTTCAGTTAGTATACTTTGAGTATTTTCTTGCTTTAATGGTTGGTTATTCTTTTATCTTTTGTTTCCATTTATTCCTAAAATAAAAAGTAGTTTTATTGTGATTAAATTACACAAAGCTTATTTTTAAAAATAACCACAAGTAGGTGTCAAATTTATACTCTTCTACAATTTGTAAATCTAACTGTAGAGCGGCACATAAAGACTGAGAAAATGGCTCTTGGTTGTATTATTATTATTGGTTTGTGTTTTATTATTGTAATGCTCTAAGTAGGAATAAGAAGAAGAAATATTAAAACTTGTCCAGAGTAGTACATTGAAGTCCCTTAGTCTAACTGTGTCTCAAAGAAGTTGACTAGGTTATTTTAATTTTCCTTTATAATTCAGTGTAGGTAATCAAATGAAAAGGTCACCCAGTTACCTGCTTTTCAGTACTTGGCTTTTTCACTGAGGTTTAGGGGTTGAAAAAACATAGGTTTAGCAACTGATGCATATCACAGTGAGTATCATTTTTTTGGAAAATATTTGATCTGAATTCTGATGAGTCTATACTCAGGGAGTCTATACGGAGAGGGAAGACAGAAAGATTAAGTTGTATGTTTTGTATGTTTTGTGTATTAAAGAAAATGGAATAATAAACATTTTGTTAATGTGTCAACTGAACAAGAATACTGCATCTTTCAATACAAACCCATGAATGATGTCTAAAATGCAATCTATGAGTGATGCAATTGTCAGGTAATATTATGGAGGCACTTATGCAGGCACTATGATTTAAGAATGTGTTGACATTTGCACTTAAAGAACTAAAAACGGTTTCACTCATTTGCTGGATTTGACATGATGCCTCTGCACAGGACTGCAGCTTCCTGAATCATTGTTTTAGTGAAACAGTGACTGATTTTTGCAAAGGAAACTTTCCAAAATGTTTTTCTTATGTTCGAATTTCTTTAACTAAACAACTACAGCCCCCAGAAGTCCCACATTCAAAAGCTTTCTCTGTCCCCCACCTCCTCCCAATTGCATATGTAGCCCAGCTTCCCTCCCCCCACCCTAATTCCAGCTCCATGTGCACCCACTCTCTCCTCCCACTGCCCCACCCCCTGCAGCACAGAGACTCTGGTATACTGTCCCCCCACCACAAGTGTGGCACTCTCCTCCCCACCTTCCCACCGTGTATGTGCACTTGCAGCACAGGCAGTCTTGCTTCTGCCTTTGGTATGCAGGTTGAGCAGCCCAGCCCCTTCTCTTTTCGCATGTGTGCAACATGGAGCACTCTGGCCCTGTGGCTGGGTACACAGATCAGGCCGCCCTAGCCCACATTTCCGGTGCTGCCCCAGTCTTAGGCATGGGGACAGGAAGTAGAAGCCAGAGGAGGGAGTGGGGACTGGAAGAACCCAGCTGCTGCAGCAGGAGCAATACTGTGGGGAAGTAATGGCAGCTGGGCAGGAGCCCATGGGCCACATGCTGACCCTTCTGGGGGTTTCTGTTGGACAGCCCGAGGTTAGATGATGGAATTCAGGTCCACTGCTGGTCCATGACTATAATAGAGGCTGAAATCCATGCTTTACTTTTACATTATAAATATTTATAAAAGCACAATCTTTTTTTTTTTTTTTTTTTAAAGACTCATAATTTGGGGAAACTTCCTTGATTTTTTTCAAGTGTGGACATTTAGATGTAATACATAAGATACATAAAATTGTTTAGTGACATTATTTTAAGTTATTTGCTAATATGCAAATGGAAGTTTTATAAGGTGTAAGTGGATTGGAATTATATATGTTAAGTAAACCAAATAGCTGTTTGTTGGTAATTTTTTTTGTTTTCTATTTGCAAAGGTATGTTTAAGTGCATCTGCATTCTTTATGAAACAATATTAAGGAATAAGTACTGTTCTGTGGGTCACTTCTAGAGCAGTTGTTTAAAATCCCATGTACTGAATTCTTTTATTTCTCTTGGGTAGATCAGGAAAGCAGTTGAAGCGGTCAGTGATGGCTGCTGGGCTTTCATTTCTTTGTGACTGGTAAATGAAACACATGCAGCCTCACCAAACTACATGACTAATGACAACCTCCAGTGGCTCCTGCAATCAAAGATTAATTTGCTTTATCAAGTTTAAAGAATAGTAGGTGATAAATCATGTCAAAAAGAAATAATCAGTGGCAGGCTGGTGTTCTTCTGCACAGTAGAGGACAGGTGCAATGGAGGATTCATCTGCCATAGACAGTTAATTTTGTTCTCACACTGTTATGTTAGTCTTAATTTTTATTTAGTTGATTTTTGAGTCAGACAGCATCCATTGTCAGGATCAACTAATTTTATTTTTGTCTAAAATGTAGTAAATTGAGATTTTACTTTTCCAAATTACGTATTTTTTGATATCTTACTTGACTACAAAATTAAAATATTTTCATCTTCCTTGTTTAGTAATTGGTAGACATTTTTGCTTCCTTTTGCTTTTTTCAGTTCACAGGGCCTCAGTACAACAAGATATGGGCATGTATAAAAATAAATGTTATACCTGTAAGTAATCATATGTACTTTACAGGTTCCCCCTATTACCATATTTTCTTGTATACAATGTGCACCTTCCTTGATATCCCCCTCCTTTTTATTCCCTATATCCAAATTAGTATGTGTGTATTAAGTGAGGATGCTGGTTTTTTTCTGCCCAGGGTTATAAGCACTCTGATTTGATTCCTGCTTTACAGTGCAGCAGCTGTGATATTATTGTTTAGGCAGCTGAGGGTTAACTTAATAGCTCACTGGTGTTGTTTTGTTCTTTTTTGTTTCTGTTTTTACTCTACAAGTGTTAATGATTGTCTCTCCTTTTTAATGGTCTTGATATTCCACTAATCAAGCTAAGTTTTCTTAGGGCAATTTTGCTGTATACTAGCTGCTCCTGGTTTCTCTGTTTCACCACCTCTTTAGCTCTTTTCATAATCATCTCCTCCATCCATGAAGATCACCACAAGTAGGGTTTGTTTTTAGTTATGCAGGAAATGGAGCATGAGTTGTCTAAATATTAGGTCTGTTTTATGCAGCCATAACTCTGGAAAAATCTTTTTTTCTTCATTCTGCCTTTCAGAAACAAGTACATATTATATTTGGAGGCATTTTGTATGTGAGGAAATACGGGAGTTGTTTCACATATGTTGGTTTTCTGTAGAGAATTAATTCATTTATTTTGTGACCATCATGCCTACAGTGTAGGGGTACTGTGGATTTCAAATAATCTGGTGGAACCTGTAATGAGCATGTCTCTTCCATGGATCTCACAAAGGGAGACAGAAGTGACTTGTTCAAGGGCATACAGGATGCCAGTAGCTGGGCAAGAAATGAAGCAGGGTCTCCCAGCTTCCAGCCCAGTAATTTTACCACTAGAACATCCTTATTCCCAGTATCTGAAGAAATATGATATAGAACTATTGTTGCTGCTGCCAGTACTGCTGTTGATGCAAATCGGAAAATTGCGCAGACCACTTAGGGCTTCATTCTGCAGGTTACTTCCCACCCTCAACTCCAGTAAAAGGCAGTAGAAATTGAGAGGAATGATTATATCACAAAAAATGTTCTATGTATTATAAGGCAGTGTTCTTAACTTGTTTTATGTTTCCATTTAATGAGTCAGTAGTATCTCCATCCTCTTTGTATTTGGTGAATAGAATCTGCAATAAAAAAACCTGTTATTTTTTAATCATTCAACTAGTTAATTTCAAGTATAGAATAAGATACAAAGTTCTGCATATAATGTGTTATACATATACTAATTGTGACACCATAGTAATGTGGAGTTCTGTTTTGCAGTTTTATTGTGTAGCTCATCTTCCCAAAATTTATCACAATTACTCATTTTCTGAGTATTTACAAGTAAATCTGTTAATGAGTTATATATATATGTTATTAATCAAAACTAGATCCACCAAGTGTGTCTTTTCTTTGTCTTGAAGTCTCTTAACAACCAAATAATACACACACTGCAATTTTTTTTGTAGTTTATGCCAACTGGATGGTATTCTTTAAATAGTTTGTGAGCCTTCTAGTGGTCTGTGTGGATGATTTCCATCCCAGCCCTATCCAGGTCTTCTTCACTAGTTTCTGTTGTTTTTCCTCTCTCTCTTCTAAACTTGGCCCCCTCACCTGTTTATCCCTCTGGTGGCTAAGCAGCTCACTAAAGTAAGTGAGAGGCCCCTGTGCCTGCGTGACTGGCCTCACACACCTGGGTGGGGGCTTAAACTCTCCATTGTTCTAAGCAATGACCTCATGGCTGGGAGGGGAGGCAAATGCCAACTACTGGCCTCTGCTGGCCTTCATTGGATCAGGAAAATGAGGTCAGAGGTCTCTATAAGCCAAGACTGCCCAGGAGGAGGAGAGGTAGCCATAATGAAGACACAGAGATGAGCTGGAGATCTTCATCTCTCTCTCTCTCTCTCTCTCTCTCTCTCTCAACACATGGACACTACAAACTGCCTGCCTCCAGAGAAAAGCTCTATCAGTCTCTGGATGATACTTGTGAGTAAGCTACTTCAGATCTAACTAGATATATAGCTTGCAGTTACACAGATGCGTGATCAATGGGTATCCAGCCACCCTGTTTGCTCTAAGGTATTTCTCTGATATTGCTGTATCCTGTACCCTACCCCAAACCTACTCCATGTAATCAATAAAGTTATCTTCTGTACCTAGCATGGGAGACTTATTGAGAGAGGATCTAGATTATGCTTGGGGTCCCCTTGGTTCAGCTGACTGAGGGAGACCACTATTTGTGCTTCAGACTAAGGGAAGCACCCCAAGTTCTTGCAGTGGGTTGAGTACCCTCAAAGATTACAAGGCCTATGTACCCAAGGGGACACAGAGCTTAGAAACAATCTAGACCCTAGGTGGTGGCAGCATTACCCCCAGACTTGCAGTGTGCTCCAGAAAAGGGGTCGTGAGGCACCCCCAGGGAGGCACTCAGAGCCTGGAAGGTGGTTGGGCGCAGTGAGGTGGGTGGCTTAGCGCAAGAGCATCCCCTACTGGCCCACCACAGTCTATGCCAGAGCAGTGGTGAATGTGTATAGCTACTAGATGCCAAAAAACCAGAACTTCTGTCTCATGAAAAGATACCCAGGCAGCTCCTTAGCCTACAAGAAAGGGTAGATGGCAGCAAACCAGGCTTCTTTTGGGACTTTCAGCACAATTGACGTATTTCCATGGAATGTTTTGAGTCTGGTAAATCAGCATTTTCCAGTTGTTTTACTAGAAAAATTTTGACCAGCATCAGTACCTTGGTCTTGCATGTTGTGTGTAGTTAGTAAACATGGTTATTTGGACCTGATGGGGTTAGTTCATGTCATTTTTGTTTCATAAAAAGCAATTGACACAACATTTCCCATGTCATTAAAACTGATTTGCAATGTTTAGCATAGGCTATAATTGAAGAAAGTTGCTATTTTAAGTACACTATTAATAATAGCATGTTATTCCGGTGATTCTACTGACTACAGAAGGACAGGTAGCTCAACCACTCCCCACCCTCCTTCAGTTAATTTCCATACAACAGTTCTATTGTTGTAATGGTTCAGTGATACAAGGGAGACAGATTCACTAGGACCAGTATATTTCAGCTGTTTTGTGTCCCTCTGGTGATATAAAAGAAGTCATAAGTCAAGGTTACCTGACCAGCACCAGGTATTACCAGTGAATCTCTCCTAAAAAAATGTAATTTTATATCTATTTTAAGTTATTAGAAATACTGTGAGCTGGCATTCTTTCTGTATTTCTTATTTAGTCTTTCTATGAGAGTTTTTAATACTTTTGAAAGATAAAGGAAATTTTCAGACTACAATCCGTGTTAAAATAAAATCAAGGTTAAGAAAACCTTCAGTGCTTTAAGAGTGAAAAGCATTCAAGGGATGTTGTAAACACACCAAACCCAAGCATTATAAACCCAGAAAATTCAAAGTTAAAATTGTGCTTAAAAAATGCAGATACTTTAAGGTAAGGAATGCATAAGTGAGACCCTCAGTGATGCTCTAGAAGAGAAATAATAGTGAATAAAGTTTGTAATTTTACTGTTAAAGGACAGCCTCAGTACTAGGCAGAGTAACCTTAACATATTTTTATTTCTATGAAGTATGATCTCAGCTCTGAATTTCCGTGGTTTATGTTGGTGGTTTTGGGGTGATTATGGCATTCGCATGATATCTTTAACTCTTAAGCTACTGGCATACTCTCTCAACCCAGACTCTATCTTCACAGGAGTTTTGGTGAGTGTCTAGGAATAAATATTGTGGAACAGACTTCAAGCTATTTTATATGCCTTCGTTCCACAGAGAAAGAAATCCAAAAATAATTTGGAACTTATGGAATTTTGAACTTAAGTTCAAAATTAATTTGGCTATACTAGAGTTGCTGGGGCAAAAATAACACATTTTTTAATAAAGTCCACAGTTACCAGCCTACAAAAGTTTAGTTAAGACAATCAAGATTTGAACAACTCTTCAAATTAGGTTATGTCCCTGAATAGGAATGGTTTCAATTTGAGAAAATGTTCTGATAGCCTTATGTGAGGTAGATGGTATACCTATTAGTTTGGGACTCTGTGGTTCTTTGCAGTTTGTCATACACATTGAATGTGGAGTGGGAGGCAGAGAAACCTGCTTTGTATGAAGGTCAGTTAAGTGTTTTGAGATGATTTTAGATGAAAACTTCTGTTTTTTACTCCTTTTCAGAAAGGTTCTGAGGCTATCACCATAATACCATAGAATCAAGAATTAAAGCAAATGCTGAGGGGGGATATATGTTACTCTTCAGAACATGGTTGAGTGCACTAACCATCAGTGCCCATTACTCATTATTTGACAGCAGTTTGGGGTTTTTTTGCATACCTTATGTTAAAAAATTGCCTAGTTGTGGCATTGAAGCAGTTCAAATCACCATGCATTGATGCTGTAACTGAAGTGAAATGCTTAACATGAAAGAAGTATTTTCTCTACTTCATTCATCTAAAGGAAAAATACGAGCAAGTTTCTTCATAGTAGCTCTGTATCTCGTGTTCATGTTATCTTAGTCTGTCCCATTTATTTTGGAAATCTTAAGGGACACTAGTGCAGGTACATACTAACCTAAGCGTGTTGGGGGGTGGAAGGCATACTGAAGGACTCATCTTTACACACCTGACCGAGAAAAGGCCAGTGATAGCTGACTGTATAGCTACCTCCATAAGTTCAAGCAATAGCAGGATCAATAGGGAACATTACATATGTTGTCTTAAGCATAGCCATTTTCCTCTGCCTCATGATGATGTTGCAGACTGGACAAAGTTGGATTATTCTTTGCATTCCATCAGTTATTTGTAAAAGTCTTTTCAGCATTGTTTTATTGTTATTGAAATATTCAGATCTCTTATATTGTGCTTTTGTGAGCTTATTGAATAAAACAGCATAGATAGGTATGAGGTACTAGTGTGGATCTGTTATTAGATACCATTTTCTATTTTTAAATTGTTTTCTTCTTGGTGTTAAGTAGACATCTGTTCAATGTTATTTGAAGGGCATCACTTCCCAGGTATCTGGAGATGGAGAAACGCCATTTATTTCAGCTATCTGTGGCATCTAGTTTCTGTCGGTACCTTTTTTGTTGAATTCTGTAGACTATAGTGTGTTCCAAGTCAGTTCTAAAAAACTGAAGATAGGAAGGCCACAAGGAGACTTTAGTATTATTTCTCTAGAGTATTCTCACTCATGATAAGTTGTCACTCCGGGCATGTGGCTCTATGAAGAAACAAACTTTTTGGGGACACAACTAATATCTGAACCAGATTTTTTATGTTTAAGTATTAAATTATTTATGTAGATATTATATGGTATTAGATGGAAAAGCCTTGGTTACCAGGAGGTACATAAAACAAATTGTATTGTGCTATTTTAGATGGATAGAAATTTCTTAAAACCTGAAGACAGTATGCACAGGGAAAAATGTTTCAAGCAGTGTAAGTATCTGGGGGTGTTTTTGAACTAGTTTTCATTAATAAGAATACACCCTGATTTGGTACTTTAAGAGAGTGTTTAGCTCTTAGTCTTTCAGGTTCCCTGATGTACAGATTAATCAGATTTAACAGTATTGCATAATGTATCATATACACACAAATATGATTTTCTTATTTGCTTAAGAGATCAGCAAAATATACTAAAGATATGTTCTATGCAGTATTAAAGGACATTGATATAAATCATATTACATCCCAATTGCATCATGCCAAAAAGGCAAACAAATGTACATGTAGCTACACCTCTGAAGAGTCTTAGCAGTTGAGATCATGCACTATGGTATTTGGCTTATCTTTTGCATAGGGAATGTTGTGACACTCCTTTCTTGACTGACTTTGTGACATGAGCCACTATAACTCATTCTGTACTAAACTGCTCCTGAAAACCATAGAAAACATATGACATTGCCATTAAATTGGCTTCTCATGCTGAATCATTTCAGAAGTTAGTTATTTCACAAGACACTAATATAGAATATTGAATATCTTGCTACTTCACAGTGCAAACATTTTATCTGTATATTTAAAATGACAACATTTCATAGGCCTTTAATCTTCCTTACATAAATATCTGTTATGATAGCAGAATTTATCACTCTTCAACATCAACAAAAAAAATCAGTGTACTGTGTTAATGAGGGTAGATATTTAAAGGATATAATCATATGGCAATCCTCCTTCCATTAAATTCAAAGGGGGTGGGAGTAGATTGATTTACTTTAAGGCTACCCAACTTCTGAGTGGGCTGTCCTGCCCTGCCTTCAGATGTAAGATCAGGGATCTGAAGCCAGAGGAAGAAGGCGGAACTTGGACACCCCAGAAGAAGAAACAGTGGGAGGAGCAACAGCTGGGTAGAAGCCTGCAGGGTAGATGTAAACCCCTAATGGGCTACATGCAGCCCATGGGCTTCTCGTTGGACAGTCCTGGCAACTTGATGACTTAGCATCTCTAAGGCTGCTTGCAGATGTTTAAAAAAAAACAAAACAAATGGTGCTTTACTTTAAATTCAGCACATTCCCATGCGGAGCCCCGCATATGCCCAGAAGAGGCAGTGCCTTGGTTGAACCCAGCACACCCAATGTCTGTATAGATCAGATGTTTTAGTAGGGCTTTTTTGGCACCTTTATCTAATACTTGATTGACTCAGCTGTAGATAAAAGCACCAAAAAGCCCCACTGAAGTGCCTGATGTACACAGATGCTGCAGAGCCAGGTCAAAGTAACGGGCTGTTTCTTATGGTAAAGCATGTTGTTTTGGTTTGGTTTGGTTTGGTTTGGTTTGGTTTTGGTGGGGAGTAAGGTCTGTAGAGAAAGAAGTGACTATCATAACTGGAAAATTTGTTTTCTTGTGTATTCTGAAGTGTAAAAGTTTGGACTTTCAGTATGTTTAAGAAGGTAGCTAAAATAACTGAAGTGGAAGTTAGGAGGTTTGTAACAATACCATCTAAGGGTAAGAAGTTAGACAAGCATTATGACATACCTGCATGAGCATTATGACATACCAGCATGATGTACTGAAGCCGAAATTGTTACATGGCAAGTCTGTTCCTACTTTCTGAAAATAGTAAAGGTTCCAGCCCTAATAGATTGGTATCCTTATGAGTGCTTGCTATCCATATCAATATAGTTGCATTAAAACAGTGGTTCTCAACCATTTTAGATTGAACAAAGGCCAGCTTTTGGTTTTTCACTCATTGTTTTGACTGTGGAAAAGTAATAAAGCAATTGTTCTGTTGAAAGAACTCAGATCACAGCAGGTCAGAAAGTTTTTAATGCTGTGGATTCCTATTTGAAATCTCTGGGTTTATCGTGTAAATCACATTTGCACACCTAACAATGCTAACATTATGTGGCATTCTGTAGCATCTTTGGAGTTCCCTGTCGTTCAGTGGTAAAATCCTTGTCTGCCCCACAGGAGATCTGGGTTAAATTTCTGGATGCTTATACAAATACAGCCATGGAGGCACCAAACGTCTAGCTTCAGTCTGGCCTTTCTTTCTGGCTCAGTGGCCTAAAGTAGGGATGGAAGGTCTGGGCAGCCTCCACTCCTCCAAAACTCCTGCCTTGGCATATGCATCGAAGGTCTGGGTAATGTCTCATGCATATGCTATGATCCGGAAGGATTGACGGTGCCAAAAAACAAACATTTGGCACCCTTGAAAAGGCATCCCAGGGTTCAGAATCACTGCTTTAAATACTTAAAGCTGTCAGTTATAGCCAACCTCATTCTTCAGTTGTCTTGATTTGTTCTTGTCCCCGGGCCTTGATAAACATGTCCATTTCTAAGCACTTAGAGAAGAAAGTGATCAGGAACATCCACCGTGGATTCACCAAGGGCAAATCAGGCCTATCCAATCTGATTGCCTTCTGTGATGAGATGACTGGCTCTCTGGATGCAAGGAAAGCAGTGGATGTGATGTACCTTAACTTTAACAAGTCTTTTGATATGGTCTCCCACGACATTCTTGCAGGCAAACCAAGGAAGCATGGGTTGGATGAATGGACTATAAGGTTGATAGAAAGTTGGCTGGATCGTCGGACTCAATGGGTAGTGATCAATGGCTTCATGCCTAGTTGGCAGCCAGTATCAAGTGGAGTACCCTAGGGCTTAGTTCTGGGGCTGGTTTTGTTCAGTATCTTCGTTAACTATCTGGAGGATGCGATGGAGTGCACCCTCAGCAAGTTTGCAGATGACACCAAACTAGGGGGAGTAGTAGATATGCTGGAGGGTAGGGCTAGGATTCAGAGTGACCTAGACAAATTGGAAGATTTTGTCAAAAGAAATCTCATGAGGTTCAACAAGGACAAGTGCAAAGTTCTACACTTAGGATGGAAGACTCCCATGCACTGCTAAAGGCTTGGGACCAACTAGCTAAGCATTAGCTTTGCAGAAAAGGACCTGGAGGTTGTTACAGTGGACAGTAAGCTGTATATAAGTCAACAGGGTACCTGAGGGAAGTAATTGTTCGCCTGTATTCTGCACTGCTGTGGCCACATGTGGAGTACTGTGTCCAGTTTTGGGCCCCCCACTGCGGAAAGGATGTGAACAAGTTGGAGAGAGTCCAGCGGAGGGCAGTGAAAATGGTTAGGGGACTGGGACACATGACTTATGAGGAGAGACTGAGGGAAATGGGTGTATCTTGTCTGCAGAAGAAAAAACTAAGGGGGAATTTAATAGCAGCCCTTAACTACCTGAAGGGTGGTTCCAAAGAGGGTGGAGCTGGACTGTTCTCAATGGTGGCAGATGGCAGAACAAAGAGCAATGTTTTCATAGCAGCAAGGGAAGTTTAGGTTGGATATTAAGAAAAAAGTTCTCATAAGGAGGGTGGTGAAGCACTGGAAAAGCTTGCTTAGTGAGGTGTGGTAGAATCTCCATCCTTGCAGGTTTTACAGCCCAGCTCAACGAAGTCCTCGCTGGAGTGATCTAGTTGGGGATGGTGCTGCTTTGAGCAGGGGGTTGGACTAGATGACCTCCTGAGGTCCCTTCCAACCCTAATTTTCTATGATTCTAAGGGAACAAGGTTGACTCAGCACAAATCTTTCTCGCTATAATCCATTTCATGCACAGGTGCTTTTAATCTCATCTCACCTTTTAATTTTCTTTTACAGTGTTGTGACAGTAGATGAGCAGTGAAGCATCAGGCATTAATATTCTGGAGGCTGTAGTTTTAAATGTGTATATAATGTGCAGACTCAAAACATTCACTAAAGGGAAAGGTTACTCACTCTGCAGAAAAAGTGTAGACACACGGTGAACAGCTTTTTGCTGCTATAAGTCATTTATTCAAGTTACCCCTCAAAAGTAAGGAATAGGTATAAACCAGTGTAAATTTCACCAGCATACTCATCATGTCTCTGATCCCCTCATCATTTTTATCCTGGGGTAGTAATTTACTCAATCCAAACTGGCTCCCCTGCCACCTAGTAGCCAGCTGCTGTAACAGTGTCTGTTATGTGGAACCAGCTCTCGAGAATTGATTATGGATCCATAGACAACTCGGGATATAAGTCATTCTCTGCTGTATTGAAACAAAAGTCAAGTTTGACGTCCACCTGGCTGATTTGTACAGCCATTTTTTGTTATATTACCTACAAAAAAGTGCTTGGAATATTACCTGCTTCACATTTCCTTTGGTCTTCCCACCACAGCTAATTGTTATCCCATTATAATGATGAGAATAATAAGAAAACTAAATATACTTCTTGAATATGCCAACCTAGAACAAACAAATAGTTATGAACAGTAATATTTCTCACCTTTCAGAGCAAAGAACTTCCTTGGTTAATAGAAAATTTCCCAAAGGTGGAATTCCCATTGGAGAATTGGAGAATTGGCTGAAACTCACTCTAGAGAGGAAGGTCAGCATAGGGATCTATTACACCTTCTTTTGGAATGATTATCCCATGGAAGATTGTAGAGAGCGTATCCCCACATGCAGGGGCGTGTGCTTGAAGTGGGGAAAGAAGTAACAGCACAAATTTGTGCCACTACTTTTTGCCACTGCACCCCTGCATGTGGGCTTCAGTGTGGGGTAAAATGTCTCACCTCTGGGAAACTGCTGTTTCCCAGCTCCTCCTGGCTCCTAGGATGCTGGAGGAGCCAGGGTACAACTAGACGAGGGGAGACGCCTTGCTCGGCTGCCAGAGCATCTCCTGGGAGAACCAAGCCTCTGTGCCTGCTGGTACACACTCCTGGAGCATATGCTGCGCCTTTTTTTTTTTTTGGCACAGGTTTTTTTGCTCCCGGGATTTCTGCAAATTTGCAGCTCAGGGCAAGTTTTAATGTGCTGGGTGTGCAATTTGTGGCAGCGCACAGATTTGTGGTTCCACAAACCACATCTGGATCTGGCCAGAGAGGCTTATGTCAGTCATGCTAGTCAACACGTTATTGTAAATAAATTAGTTTTCCTGAATGTGGGCACAAATGGTTGCTTAATTAGCATAAGATTATCACTGTGAGAAGTGCCATGCGTCAGCCATGACAAAAAACAGCTGATATTAAAGATAACTTGTGATAAGATCTGGAATATACCATCTCTCAGATATCAAAGGAGGACAAGCTCATTACCTTGTTTTGTTTTTTCAATGCTCCTGTTAGGTAAGATCACCAAAGCTAGAAAGGTATTATTTGCAAACAGGCATGGAAAATGCAATGGCTTATTGTTCCTGGGGAAGTACTACAAGCAAAATCTTGTTACAAATGTCATCTTTCAACTCCAAATAAGAACAACATTTACTGGTTGTGACCCCACTCCAGATATTGACATGTGATTGACTATAACATTATCAGGCAAAGATTCATTAATGAAGTCAGGATTACCAGATCCATTGCCTTATCTATGCTACATTCAGTATCCATGTCAAATTACCTACAAGACTTCACTACAAAGACAAAAGCTTCTGAAGAAGCTAAATGCTAGGAGATTGAAGACTGATACTATAAAACATGGGCTAATGGAGTGGGAAGGTAGCTAAATATCACTAATACAACTTCTGGAAGCATTAGAACTGACTTCAAGTGCTTCACGGGTACAGTCTGTAAAGCCACTTTTTACAGGGTTCAGTGGTTTTGAAACATCAAGATTGGTTTGATGAGAATACAGCGGATATAAAGAGATTGCTTTATGAGAAACATTGCCTATATTTATTCTAGATGACTGAAGACATTAGCCTTCAAGAAAATCACTTTTTATGAAATGCATAGCATTGTTCAGTCTGAACTGAGAGCTAAGTTTAATGCCTGGTAGAGCAAGAAAGTAGATTAATTACTATCATATTCAGCCAAAATCATATGAAGAGGGTCTGTCCCTTTTCTTAAGACTGTGTGTCAGCATTAAAATTATTTCACCCCTACTATGAGTGCAGATGAAAACATCCCTCTGAATGAAAAGAACCAAATTCTAGGAAGGTGGTCTGGCTGCTTTAAAAAAATTGCTCATCCTCCATCAGTGATCAGGTCTGTGATCAGCCTTCATTGTGCCATCAATAACAATCTTATCACTGAACCTCCTGTCTTAGAGACAGAAAAGGCAATTGCATTGTTCTAAAATGACGAAACATCTGGCTCTGGTGCTCTTCTATGTCTGGTGGGGAATATTTAATTCAGTATCTTTATA
>NW_005841844.1:5110717-5113399 GCF_000455745.1 Alligator sinensis | reverse complement strand
ACTCTTTCAGGTGATGTGGCAAAAAGAGAATTGGTCTTCCAAAAACAGACAAAGAAGTGAAATTGCTTTATATGCGAGTGATTGGGAGATCTCCCTTTTGGTTGCTGGGACACACATATTCAACCACTTAATATGCAGTTTAGCTGAGAAATGTTTTCTTGTTTAACCAGTGTTGTTTCAGGGGAAGACAGGTTAAAACAAACATGATTTTTGCTTCATGTCTAACATGAAAGAGATTACAAGAGAAGAGTAGTGACCTCTATTTTGTCTTTGTTGATCTTACAAAAGCATTGGACACCATCAACAAAGCAGGCCCATGGAATCATCTGTCTTGGCTGCCCTGACAAATTTATTGTAATAATTAGGCAATTAGGCAGTTTTATGATAGGATAATGACTGGAGTGATAGAAGCAACTCCAAACCATTTCTAGTAACAAGCCAGGTCAAACAAGTATTCGTTCTGGCACCTACCACTTTAGCATTTAGTTTGCTGCTGTGTTGTTAGTTTGTTCCATGTTTAGATTCAGATGAGATGCAGGTTTGATTGAAAGCCATTTAATCCATATGGCTGCAAGGTTGATGCGTGAAAATTTTGTCCAGGAATTTGTTTGCTGATGTCGGTGCCTTGACTGCTTATCCCCAGGAAGGTGTGCAAGTCATCACAGATGGCTTTGTTAGGGATGTAAATACCGTTAAAAAATTATCTGTTTAACCTCCTCTAATTATATCGGTTAAACATTTAACCAGTAACACAGCAGCTCCGACACAGCTGCTTCCTGGAGCTGCTCTGGGGCCCTTTGACATGGGGTAGGGAAGAAGGTAGTGACAAGCCTTCTAGAAAACACAGCCCATGTGAAACCCTGGGGTGCAAGGGAGGGGGTACCTGTGAAAGAGCAACTAATTGTTTAATTGATGAGGCATTAGGCTGTTTCCTCTTTAACCTCATAGGCTATGGGTGTTAGTCCCACTCGCCCCTCCCACTTCCCTCCTGCTTGCCCTGCTGCCTTCCAGTTCCTGCTGGGGCACTGCATAGCTTTCTTTCCTCACTTACTCATCAGACTGAGCCCCGCCCTGTGCTAAACAGTAAGCTAGCTGGTTATCACTGGGCTTATTGGATAAATGATTAATTGTTCAACCTTTCACATCCCTAGGCATTGTAGCAACGTGATCCTATTTTGAACTATTCGCCTTACAAAACCAGAGCCTGTTCCTGATTAGCCCTACATACCAACAGTTTTCATCATTAGTGCACGTGTGCCTCAGATGATATGTAGATTCATCTACCTAGGTACACTTTCTCACAGTTTTTGCATTGACAATGAATTCTGGCAGAATTGCAGTTTCTGGAAAACTACATGAACATTTTTGGCATACCTTTGCGGACAGAATTGAATGTCTACAGTGTGGTACTCCAGACCTCCTGAGTCTGGAGTGCTTGTACAACTTGGGCAGCATTCAGCCATCATGTTCAGAAGCTGAACCATTTCCATCTAAGTTTTATTAGAAAGCTAATGAGAATGAGATGGCAAGATAGAATCCAGTATACTGAATGCCTGCAGCGAACCACTAATATTGTCTTTGATTATGAGGGGATCACTAAAATGGTTTGAGCATGTAATTAGGATGTATGATAACTAGTTCCCCAAGAAAATCCTCTGAGGAGGATTTGATCTTTGCCCTGGCAGGTGCTCTCATGGTAGGAAATAGAAAAGACATAAAAAGTTCAAAAACAACCTTGAATCAATCCAGTATTGATGTTCAGTGATGTTCAAAGCTGAAAACAAAAATCCCAGGAATGCAAACATGGTGGAAATTGGTGTACAGTAGAGCAAGTGGTTTTGAGAACTGATACATAAGGGAACACAGAGTACAAATACTACAAAAGCTTGAGTGTCAGGATCAGCCTTCAGTGTCCACAACATGTACCATCATCTCTCCATGTTTAGCGTTATATTTCAAGTGAAAATCAGACTTACCAACTATCCAGGAACTCATTGCTAAAATGAATGAATTCATTTCTTAGCTATTAAATTAAATGTAATTGTCTTTGATCGCAAAGGACAGTGACTGTACCATCCTTCCAGACAAAATGCAGCTGTGAAACATCTTCCTTGTTCATAGTTTGTACTACCTATTTTAGTTTAATCTCCTGCTGGCTTTCTGATGTTCAGTGTATCCAAATTCAGTTGGTCAGCTGATCCATTGAAGTTAATGGTAGAATTCCTGTTGACTTCAGTATGTTCTAGATATTAACATTTATCTTCATGTTCAAAGTCCTGCACAATTTAATTTTTATATGTCCCTGTCCATTTC
Source organism: Alligator sinensis (assembly GCF_000455745.1). Lineage (NCBI taxonomy): Eukaryota > Metazoa > Chordata > Crocodylia > Alligatoridae > Alligator > Alligator sinensis. Next base: position 5,111,086 of record NW_005841844.1, on the reverse strand, counting down.
TCCGGTGACACCACTTTCAGGCTAAGTACAGACATTTGTGGGGTTTAAGAAGAGGTTCAATCACATTACAAATGGCCACCTGATGTAACTTTGTTCACTTAGATGCAGACCTTACACTTAGATCCCTAGTTAGGTTGATCTAAGTACAAACTGAACAGAAGTTCCAGGAAGGTTAGGTCAGTCAAATAATGGCCAACTTGGCCCAAGTTAGTCTGTTTGAGATCAGGTTGACTATTTTTAGACCAGTCTAACTTTCCCAGACTTCTGTACAGTTCCCAGTGCATCCCTAGGACTGGGAAAGCCCAGCTGCTGGTCCCATCCCAGGGCTGCACTTTTCCTCCCCTCCACTCTGGCACCAGGCTATTTGGA
>NW_005841844.1:5098739-5110615 GCF_000455745.1 Alligator sinensis | reverse complement strand
ACCCCCCCCCCCCCCCGCCCCCAGCCTGCAATCATTCCTGGTGTCAGTTTTATCAGCATTTGCCAAAGCCAGGAGCCAAAGAAGTAAGTCCCGATGCGGAGAGGGATGGATGTGTAGGTTCACTGGGGAGTTGTGGGGGGGCTAAAGGTAGTCCCTGGTTTTCCCCCTGAAGCCCTTCAGTGGACCCTGCCTACTAAACTTTCCTGGACTCCAGGACCCCTCCCCCCCATAGACCCCGCCTGATCCCCTGATCCCCCCCACATGGATACCACCTATACCCCCAATTGCTCCCACAGATCCCACCTATACCCCCATCCCCCTGCAAGAGCCTGCTAGCCCCTCCCTGATACCTCCCATGGAAGTCTGCACCCCCGATCCCCTTGCAAACTCCACCTGTCCTCCCCCCAGCCCTCCTGCTAGCTCCCCCATCCCAACTTACCTTAGATCAGGTGGCTATTTTTAACTTGATCTAACCTCCCCAAACATCTGTACTTAGCTTCAGTGTCCCCTAGGTTTCTTTTTTCATGTTCTGTCTTACACTTCTTCTAAAACTCCGCTAATACAAAGAACACCCTCCAAATGTAGCTGTTCCAGTCTCCCACTCTCTTTCTCTTTATGTTCCTCCTTAGGGTTGCACGTGTTTGTGATCCCCACAAACACCCAAAATGTTTGTGTTTCTTTGTCCCTTCTCTGGGACTCCTGATTAGTTGCTTCTCTTTTTATCAACTAAATAACAAGCACTTTAAAGGAAAAGCTTGTCTGCATATTCATATCTTGTAGAGTCTCAAGCACATGTGTGGCACGTAAAGAAATAATACATACCATTTCAGAAAGCCCTTAAGTATTCCAAGGAGTGGTGGCTCAAGGATTAAGGAAGAACAAAAATATCTTAAAGCTTTCTCAGCCATCTCATTTTGTACCAACCATAGGTCAGTCAGTTAGAAGGATCTGCCCCAGAGCATCTCCATTAAAAATGATCAGTAGTCATGCTGGTAGTATTTCTTATAAGGAATTTAGGATCATGCAGTTCATTTACTAATATTCAGTAGTTTGTCTTTTTCTAAGGAAATCTGTAAGAATACTATATGTGTTTGTGTGGGTTTCTTGCGGCAGGGGCAAGGAGAGAAAGAGGAGCCTCAGTGTCTTTATACCTAATTAAAAATAAATTAATACTTTAGAGGTATTACACAGGAAAAAACCTTAATGTACAAAGCAATACCAAAGCCACAAATATAAAAATATCAGGAAATGGAGGAAATTAATAATAGGCCAATACTTTATAAATAAAATATCTTGATTATATTGAGAGTTAAAAAGAGTACAGTTCTTCACTTAATATTTAGAGTCAAGAAATGAAGAACAAATGTATGAAAATAATTTAGCATATCAACATAAAAATAATATAGTCTAAAATATAGGAGAATAAAATATGCATCAGCATTATATATGGTTTAGATATAATTGCTTATACCAATTATAATAGGCCAGAACATTATTTAAGAGCAGCTTTTAATGAGTTTAATAGATCTATAAAACACAATCTTATTTCATTATCTGTATACCTTCAGGAAATGCTTAAACTCCATATGTATTTTAAAATCTGTTTTTCACCCAAAAAGTACTTTCTTAGGGATCTATAAATGTAATTAATTAAAAATAGTACTACTGTTTTTTGCTGCATATGATATAAATACATATTGCAATTATTACTAAAAACCCACTGGAATCAGTATATTTAACAATAAATGACTGCCAGTTATGGAGAGTATAATTGAAAAATTAATGAACCTTTTTTCATCAAGGTGGTTTGGAGGACATCTTTAGAAATACATTTTATTTAAACTACTTTGCACACAAATGATTTTGCCAAGCCTGCCACCAAGCTTTTTCATGAAATTGTGTATATCTTTAGAAAAACTTAAAATAAGGAAGCTATTCTCTGTTTTGTCTTACTTATAACCTGTTTCATGCTCAACTGTTAGGTAAAGGGTCAGATTTTCCTTGCTTGGCTAATAGGACATAAATATAGACATTTCACATGATGTACCATGTAAATGTAAACCTTTGTAGTTACAAGTTTTTGTAGCTAGAGAATTGTTTTAAAAGGCATGTAATTTATTAGCTATCAGTAGCTGCTTTATTGCCTTGCCGCGCTGCAGTAATAAATAAAAGAAAGTGAACTGATTTTACAAATGGCACACAAGGTGCACATTTTGTGAAAAAAGTCTTTTTTTAAAGAATTGGCATTAAATCCTTTTTTTGTGATGACAAAGAGGCTAAGAGTGCAAACTGTATTTTCTGTTTATCGAAAACAGAGTCTTTTTTTCTCGAGGGCATTTTTTCCTATGATCATCAAGGGATTTCAAAAGCAATAAAGTGTGGAATCATTGTTCGACTTGAACAGTATTAAAACTTAGGTTTTAATTTCAGTGAAGTAATAAGATTTGAACCTGTCTCACATTACAGCACTGTAAGGCATTTAGCAATTGTATTTTAAAGGAGGTTTTTAAAATGCAGCTCACTTGTAAGCTAACTGTCTGTCTAGTAATTAATAGTTTCTCTTCAACAGAGGCTGTTGTGATCATACTAAGAAATCTCAGGTTTGTTAATAACAAATTATGATAATTGTAGGGATGTTAATTCCTAATTAGCTTAAACCAAGAACAATTTTTTGCCCTTCTCCAATTTATTTTAGACTGAAGACAGAAAAGTAAAGTTTAAGGGATCTAAAATTATGTTTTAGCCTCCTTTTTTTCATGTTATTCTACAGCTACCAGTAAATTTCAGGAAACTTTTACTGGTTAAGGTCCTACTTCAGTCTCCTACCAGGAATTAATAATATATCTATATGCACTAATAAATCACAAATTGCTTTTATAATTAATTTTGTATAAGAAAACACTCAGAAAGCTAACTGTTCCCTATACTCAGACATTGAAGTTTAGCACACTTCAGCTTACTTTATATAGCTTTGTAAAAGACACCTAGAGTTTTAAAATACAAATATTTCTTCCAATCAGTTTGACAACATATTGGCTGACGCGACTGTATTGACCATTGTAAATTGCACTTGGGAATAATCACAAATTTTGTTTTTAAAAAAAAGTTTATACACAGGTGCATGTTCAAAACAGTCATCAATGTTTAACATTTGAGTTGTGAGCTATGATCTTTCATGATGATTTTGAACAGTAACTGCCTCCATTAGCCATAAGGTTTGTTTCTTTATTTTAGTAGATGGCCTAGACTGTAAATATTAGAGGTTCTAAAATAAATCAACATATTATCCTAAGGATACAAAACGTAAGAGCTATTTGTGGTTGGAAACCTTTGACAGATAGTTTGGATGAAGCAGATGATTGCCCGCCTCTCGTATCTGGCCTCCATTGCTATGCCTGCAGGCAGTTTAGTGTTATAGTTGTATATTGATGTCAGGGTTACTACTGAGTGGCTAGCAATGACAGATGTCTATAATTACAGGCAATGCTTCCAGTATTTCAGAAGAGCCAGCCTGTGTTGAACAATTATCTTATTTCTAGCTTGCCAAAGAGTGCTGTTCAAATTGCTAGTCTTAGCTATGGTGGCTGTAACACTTCTAATGCTTTAGGATAAACGTGCAAAAAAAATCTTATTAAAACATGTAATAGATATGCAAAGCTTGATGCTGAATGGTGCTGGGTACCCACAGCTACTATTTGAGGTCAACGGGAAATTCCAAATGTTGCACACTTTTAGGAATAAACCATTACAAATTATATTATTACTACTTTTATTATTTACATTTAACTGAAAAAACTCTTTTTCAAGTATACTTAAGTTTTAACTGTATTGAATTTAAGCACATGTAATAGAATGTAGTCGCATAATATTTTTATAGTTTTCACTGCAAATAAGAATGTTGAAATTTCTATCCATGTCTAAATGTTGTTATTTCTCCTTGGAATTGTCTTACTGAAATAAATTTGTTCTCATATATTGGTCCTTAAAATATTGGTTAATCTTAATCATTCCAGGTTTTCAGTACAGTTATGTTTTTGTCATTAAAAGAAACACCTGACTGCATACAGTGTTTCAATCTGTGCAGTGTACTGTATGGTACTGATTACCTCCTGGAGACTCCTACCACAAAACTGGATTCTGAAAGCCTGTGAATGTTAGTGATAGTCAGGGACTGTTCTAAAATTAAAACTATAGAGTTTTTAGTGAGAACCATTACAAATATTTTCTCAAATTCTCACCATACTACTACTAATATCTGGAGGAGGGAGCTAGAGAAAAAAAAGACAAAATACAACTTAAACACTTAACTAGAACTTTATTTAAAAGCAATGGATTTACACAATTTTTAAAATGAAGCATGTGCATACATGAATGGTTAAAACAAGATCTAATGAATTAACTGAAATGTCTAGCAAGGAAAATAGAAAGAAAATGAAACCTAAAGTTATCTTTAACACAAAGCATGTTTGAAGGGCTGCAGATGCACACCTAGTCTATTGACCTCCAGAACTGCCTTAAAACTAGTAGTTGCTGGCATCTTCAGTTGAATCAAGTAAACCTTTTAAGAATTTAGAATTCCTTACTTAAATCATAAGCATCCACATTATTTTTAGGAATTTTATGCTAAAATCAAAGCAGAATAGAATTTGATATACGTGCATTTTATACTGGGTTAACTGCTTCTGTAACAATACATCCCTTTTTTGCAAGTTAAGTACACCAAGTAATAGACTAAAATATCTATTGATATTAAAAAACTATTAAAAGACTAACAACAACCCAATGCTTTCACATTAGGTACAGCTAGAATACAAATCACTGTCCAAAAAAATCTCATTCTTCTCCATGTACTTCCAAAATAAGAAAATGGTGGATAAGTCAAAAGAGGTTGGGGAAGAGAGAGGGAACACTGAAGACAGGATTAAAAGAATAGATGAATTTCAATTTTCACTCAAAACAAATTCAACCAAATAAAAGAGCAATTCCATTAAGAAAAATGTATCTAAAGTGTGACATGCACTTTATTTAAAGAGTCTGGGGTTTAATCATCCTGTGAATTCTATTACTTGAGCTAATGAGAGTGGAACATCAAGAACAATTCTTAATGGTAGTATTAAGTGCTAATATCACCTTAATATGAACATATGAGCACAACTCTCCAGTGTTAATAGAATATTCTGTCTGTCTTGCAGGAGAGGGCACCCATTGTGCAGATTTTGAATATATGGGTTATTCTCCACATACTTACAATATGCTCACATATAACCTAGAGGCAAGGATTTCTTAGGGTGATATTTTTTATTGGACCAACTGTGTAGTAGGGATAATGTTAAGACAGGCTATCAAATGCAGAGCATTCTTCATCAGGTCTCATTTAACCTGTGATGTTGAGTTAAAATTACAATACCCTAATTATTATAGTCTGCAAGTACTTTTTAAAAATGTTGTCTCATAGAATGATTGTCATGATAAAAATATCTCTGTGCAATATTTTCAATCAAGTAGACATACATCCAGGCCCAGATCCTATTCTTCCTTTGAGACACTTAAGACTTAGCAGCCACTTGATGGCCTGGGAGGTACATAGCTATTTCATTCTTATTCTGGGAAGACTTGTGTGTCTCCAGAGCCTAATTCTGTTGCTCCCTGGGGAGGTGCATAGCTCTCCCATTTTTTCAGTGAGATGGACTTAGGGGGAGCATTTTATCCACTTTGATCATGTCATGATCCTGCTTGCTCAGAGATAAGATACTTACTGGAACTTTCCCTTATACCAGCATCTAACTTGCTCAATGCTTACTTGAATTGATATATCTAACTGACAACAGCACTGACTTCAGGGTAATTGGGTAGATAAGGAGAGCCACCCACCTTTCGCCCAGTAGCCTAATGAGTCTAGGTCCTACTCAGCCTAAAGAGTTTTAAAACCACATTGCCCACTGCCAGGAAAGTGCCTGAAAAACTATCCCATTTTATCCAATGACTATTTTATTCAAATGCATAAACAGTTTTGGGAATAGAGACTATAGCACAGGGCTCCTTCCTTCCCATGGGAGTGGCCTCCTCACTAGACCAGAGTAGTATTTCTTCCTGCTTTTCATCCTTTTGCCCCATGAATGTTGCACTCTTGGCTGGAAGAATAGAGGATGTTCTCAGTCCTGCCCAAGCCATTAACCTGCTGATTCAGAGATCATCTGGGAAGGGCAAGATGTGGATTCTGACCCCATCAGGCTGAGGAAGGATTATAACCCAAGCCTCCCATTTTCCAGGAAAGTACTCTCAAACTAAACTGTTGACAAAAGATGGGTGGGCCATCCCCTTCTATCCTCCATCAAAGTATGGGTGATCGCAGCTTCAAAATGTTATTCATTATAGGGTTTGTTTTTTTTCCTCCAAGGACATATCAGGACTTAAGCAGAGTTAATTTGCTTCCCAAGTGAATCTGGATTGCAACAGAGCTTGATGGAATTAGCTGCTCATGTCAGTGACTTGTTTCTGAGAATACTAAGTCGCCCAAGTCTTAGTCACCTACGGATCTTTTCAGGCCAGAATGGAAGTGCATAGGTAACCTAGAAATTTTCGTGATTTTTGTGGCTGTTGCACAGAGTGAAAGAGAATTGCACTTCATGACTCAGTATCTGATGACAAAATGTTTTAATGTTATCTTCTATGTTAGTTCTCTGCAGCAAGACATGGAGAGCTTTCAGGATGTTATAACATCTTAAGCACTGATGGTATGCCTCAGGGTAATAACTTAACTGCAATTTTCTAAAGATTCATTATCCCAAATCTTAATTCATTATAACAGCCTTATGAAACATATAGAATCAACATTTTCTTCTATTCTCTTATTTGCACAGTGTGAGAGATTCATTGCTCTGTTTTAATTTGTTTCATGTGGTGCGTTTGAGTACATTCCATACAGTGCTGTTATTGAATTTCTGCGACTGTCATTATATAGCCATACAACCTTTAAGAACTCATATTCTGAGTTTCCCAGTTCTGTAATCTCTTTCACATTTAAGGATTGACATAATTAGGTTCTTCAGAGTTATAATGATAGTACAAAAAACCCAAAGCTAATCCTATGTAAGGCCAAAGAGTAGATGAACACAGAGAAATAAAACTTTAATTTTTAAATTGCTTACCAAGTTATTTCTCTATGTTTTCTTAAATTTTAATTACATTAGAATTGCTTCAGAAAATTCTGTCTCTGTTCATATATTTATATTTCACTGTCTCCCTCCTTGTTATGTAGTGTAGTAAATGAACCTCAGATTAGTGAGGAAGAAGAGTATCTGTATGTAATTTGAGTACATGATGAATTACAGTATTAAGTGCTAATGAGTTATTTTAGTTGTACAGATAAAGGAAGTGTATTGTGACATTGGTTCAGAATGTCCTCCACCCACTCTTGCCAAGATGCTTCACTAGTTACTTGTCCTTTCCTTCACTATTACATTCATTTTCTTCTTTCTTATTATTGTATTATTTGTGACTTGCTTACTGGCTGTAGTCATGGAAATATTGGTTCAAACCAGAACTTTTTATATGTACCTTCAGTTTCTGTGGTCATGAGGAGCTGCTAGTATTGTAGGCTGAAGTAACTGCCTGTCCAGATTTCCATGAATTTGTCCTTCATTCTCTTGAATTCCACTTGCAGAATTGAGTGGAAAACCTCAAAAAAAAATTATGTTGCATTTTCTTTTTGTGAACTTCAATCAAGGCATGATTTGAGATAAGGGGCAAGGAAAGGGACATAAATGGCAACAAAAAGGGATTCTACAAGTATGTCAAGAGGAAAATCCAAAAAACTGTAGGGCCCTTACAAAATGTAGAAGCCAATCTAGTTACAGATGATGCAGAGAAGGCTGAAGTATCCAATGCCTTTTTTACTTGAGTCTCCACAAATAGAGGCAGCTACTAGATGATGAGCACAGTGGGCAGCAAAGATGGGGAAGGAGACAACTTAGGGTAGTAGAAGAACAGTTTAAGGATTACTCAAAGAAGCTAGATGCTTTCATGTTAGCAGGGGATGTACCTTAGGCTACTGAAGAAATTAGCTGAGGTAATTTCAGAGCCATTACTTATTAGGACTATGTGAAACTTCAGCAGCCATTTTGTTTTAGAGGTGTTTTGGCCCATTTTGGTGCTCGAAACGCTGAATCCAAAATGAAATGAAAGGCTCTAAAACATCTCCGAAACAAAATGGACCCATCCAAAATGTTTTGGAATATTTTGGATGTTTCAGAATGTTTCGGAGGCGGGCTTGAGGAGAAACAGAAACTCAGAAGATGGGGGAAGAAGGGGGGGAAGGACTGTTCTGATATTGACATCTGTAGCTGGCCAGTGTCTGTGATCTGTCCCTGGGGTCCCTTCCAATCCCAGTGCTCTGGGGGAGGAACGGAGAAAGAATATATAAGGCTGTTTGTGAACTACTGTCTGCCTTTTGTGAGATCTGTCTCTTGCAACACGAGCAGCAGAGCACAGCATCTGAAGCGTCTAGGCTGGTAGCAGTAGGTAGTCTGTTGCTAACAAGTTGTAGCAAGCCATTAGCCAATCCTTTTGCACTTACCCTTGCCTACCATCCCTATTGTTTGTTAATCCCTTTCAAGTATTTCTTCCCTAAAAATTCTGTTATTTATTCTTCTTATTTGTTTTCACCCCAAACGAAAAGAAAGCTGTACTTTGCCTGGCAGTGTCTCATCACTGTGCAGGAAAGCACTACACAGATACAGCACACAGACACACATTTTCTAGCACACCAAACATGAAGTGTGCTGGAAAGGCAGATACTAGGTCTTCCGGCATGGGGAGCAAGAGGAGGCAGAGGGAGAGCTGTAAGTTTCCCTCCCCCCAAACTTAGATGCACCCTCTTTTCTACCAGGCATGAGACTTCTGCTGCTAGTGGTAGCAAGGAGGTGGGAGCAGTGTGTGCACCTGCCCCACCTCCACTAACACTAGCAATAATAATAACAACCCCCAGGACCACAAGCATTATAGTCTTCTACACCCCAATTTCAGTTCCCAGTCTGAGCCTTCCAGTGCCAGAGAAGGAGCTGGATCTGGAACCAGGGGAGCGCAGTGGCATAGCCAGAGAAGTTCTGGGGAAAGAGGGAGAATCAGAGTTTGTGCTCCACACCCCTGAGTTCCCCTAGAGCCAGGTCTCCTTCTCCAGAAAGCACCTCGGAGGAGGTTGAGGTTGTGGGAGCCAGTGGACTCAGCTGAGTCAGCTACTCCTGTTGTTGTGCCTCTGCCTGCTGAGGAGGGGAATAAGGCAGGATCCCCACCCACACCCCAGAAGCGAGGAGGACATGTAGTGTGGGATCATTTTGAGGTGGCAGATGATCCCACATATGCTATCTGCCTGCACTGCTGATGCAAGACCAGCTGCGGCAAGGACAAGAAACACTTCAGCACCACAGGGATGCTGATGCATCTCAGAAGGCACCAGCCCCTTGCTCTTTCTCCTCCTCAGCCTGGCACCAGTGGGAGCATGCCCAAAGGGAAGTTCCCTCTTGCTTCAAAGCCCCCGTCCCCCAGAAGCAGAGGCAGGCCACCCTGGACCAGTGAGGGGAAGGCAGAGGGAAAGGGTGACGTATTCCAAAGACAAGCAAGGTCACCCAGAGTACTGGGGAGATGCTTGCTCTGGATGGCCAGCCCTTCTCCTTTGGCCAGTAGCCAGGGTTCAGGCAGCTCATGGCGCTCGTGGCCCCAGGACAGTGGTGCCCTCCCTGTATGAGGCATGCAGGGAGTACTTGAGGAAGGAGCTGCACAAGGCAGGTCTGCAGGTGGGCAAATGATTCACCTCAGACATCTGGAGCAGCCAGGGTGGAGATCATGCCTACCTCTCCCTCACAGGGCACTGGTACAATCAGTCAGGCCACCAATGGGCTCTCCTTCAAGCAGAGGCGATAAATGAGTCCCACACGGCAATGGAGATCATGGGATCCATGAACCACATGGTGCAGGGGTGGCTCATTGGGCAGGGCGAGCTCACCTGCTGTTTCATGGTCACTGACAACAGGGCCGATATGGTCAAGGTAGTCTGTGATGCCAACTATGTTAGCATCCGCTGTGTGGCACACAAGTTCCACCTCAGTCAGGGATGCCTTGGAGGGGGACAGAGCTGCTGGTGAGGGCGCTGTCACAACCAGCCATCTCATTTCAAAATGCAGGAAGCTGGCGGGCTAATTCTACTGGAGCATCAAGGGGGGCAAGATGCTGCAGGTAAACAGGCAGAGCTGAGCATCCCGCAGCACAAATCATGCAGGATGTGGAGACTCAGTAGAACTCCACATACTTGATGCTCAAAAGGCTGGTGGAGCAACTGAAGACCATCCATGAGATGGCCTTTCTCAGGGAGATTGGGATCAGTGGCCCCCTTAACAAAACAGAGTGGGATACCATCTCCCAGATCTTGGTGGTCCTCAAGGCCTCCAAGAGCCTCAGCACTGGCAATGCCTTCCTTAACCAGGTGATCCCTATAGTGTGGGAACTTCAGAACCAAATGGAGAAGTTCCAGGGGATCAATGTTTCTGGCTGGGGCAAGCTGCTGTCACCAGAGGTGCAAGCACTGGTGAAGCAGCTGAAGGAGGGCATCAAGAAATGGCTGTATCCATTGCAGTCCAGTACGGTCCATATGCTGGTGGCCTTGTGTAACCTGAGGGTGAAGGGGAGCATGTATGCCACCAAAACCCTGGATCACCGGATGGAGGTGCTGGTGAACAGAGTCAGGGAGGCAGAAGGGCAGAGGCAGGGGGATGTGGAAGAGGAGGAATAACTGTCCTGTGCCAGCACTCCATTCACCAGCCAGTCTCCTCCACCACAGGTGCTGCCAATGTGGGCCAAGGGCATGGCTTCCATATTGGGGTCCAGAGGCCCCAGATCCCAGCATTGGGCAGGTAGCGCCAAAGCCTCAGTGGCTACCTATCTCGCCGAGGAGGTGGAGCCGCTGCTCTGCGACCACTTGCCCTACTGTGCAAGCTGCAGCCAGATGTGGCAGGATGTGGCCACAGTTGCCTGGGAACACCTGTCCTGTCCACTGATGAGTATTCCGAGTGAGGGGGTGTTCAACATTGCTGGGGATGTTGTGATACCCCACCACACCTCCTTGGATCCTGGTTTGGTGGAGCAGCTGGTGTTCCTAAAGGTGAAACTCCTGCTGCTGGAGTTCCCCAAGCTCCAGGAGTCCACACGTATTTCCTTTTTCATTTATTTTTTTAACCATTTAATGCCCTGCTCTCAGCGCTGCAGGCTGCACTCACTGTATCACCAGCCAGCAGGAGAAGAACATCTCCCTGCCCGGCTGAACTCCCATGCCAGGACAAACTTAAAGGTGTGGGCCAGGGCTATGGAGAAGGAGAAAGCCGCAGGTCCTGGGAACAACCAAAAACTACACCCTATCAGGAGGCTGCAGGAGGCCTGGTGGGGCTGTTGGTGGCACAGCAGCCCCCAAGAAATGCCAGGACCACAAACCTCCCTGGTGAAAGGCGGGTAGGAGGTGCCTTATAACCTCCAGCCACCACACGCACACACAGTCCTGGCTAGAGAAAGTCCAGACCTGTAAGAGCTTTGAGAGGCCTGAGGCTTGCTGGTTGCAGTGGAGTTGTGAAGTTCCAGGTGAGCTTAGCTGCCTGGGATGCCATCTGCGAGGCATGGTCCACAGCGTAGGGGAGGTATGGAGTTGCGGAACGGATGTCATCTCTAGACATCAGGGGCCTAAGCGGGCAGCCTCCCACCTGGGTAGCATCTGTATTGGTTTTCCATCAAGGCATGGCAGATGAAAGAGGGGCGGGTGGTTGCCCCAGAAACAGGTGGGCAGGCCGAGATCTCACCCACACTGGGAAGGCCTCCTGTTACAGGCTAACATTTCT
>NW_005841844.1:5090980-5098729 GCF_000455745.1 Alligator sinensis | reverse complement strand
TCATCCCGCTCTGCCTTAACACAGACAAGGTTCTTTGGGCCAGTCTGATATCTTTTATTTGACCAACTGAATAGTTGGAGAAATATATCTTTGAACGCTTTTGGGTTTAAAACCATTTGTCAGGCTGAGGAAGCATCTGTAGTTGGTGTGTGTGCTCTTCCTGGATGGAAGGAATAGTAAAGAAGCCAGAGGCTGGCATGCAATGCAGGCAAGAAAGCCAGTCAATGAAAATGTAAATTGAAGTGTTGGGGTGAGGGACAGGCTGTGGTGGGCAGGGAGGGGAATGTAGCAGGGAAAAGTGAAGAGGTACCTGAGGAGTCAGATGTTGGGCAGGTTATAGTGTGTCATAAATCCAATGTCTATATTGAGTCCATGAGTTAGTGTATCTAGGAGGTTGATGAAGTGAAGTTCATAGACTCACCTGGCAAATAGAAGACTGAAGCAGGGTGGGGGGATTTTATAAAAGCCTTCAAATACCTGAAGGGTTATAGAGAGGTTGGAAATGCACTTTTCTCTGTGGCTATAGGAAACAGGACTAGCAGCAATAGACTCAAGATGTAGCAAAGAAAATGTAGGTTGTGAATTAGGAGGAACTCTCACTATGAGGGTCAGTCATTGGAACAGGCTGCCTAGAGAAGGTTGTGGAATCTCCATCACTGGAAATTTTCAAGAGCGCGTGGAACAGACACTTGGCTGAGATTGTGTAGTCTGGGATGATCCTGCCTTCAGTAGGGGAAAGATGGGAATTAGATGGAAAAATAAGGGATGCCATACTTTCCTATAATACTATGTTATGATATTGGCACACAGTGGTATGCATTGATTCTGTGACCCCTTGTGAAATTGCAGATACTGCTGTTGAAAAGGTTTAAGAATAATTATGTAGAAGCTCTACAGATTCTAAAGCTGGTGCTTTTAGCTTAATATAAAATATTTCTTTATAAGATTTTTCCAATTTATGGAGAAATCCATTTTATTTAAGGGATCTAAAGGCATGTGAATGTCTCAGAACTTGCATTTTCCTGTTCTGTGGACTGGTTTAGGATTCAGATACCTCAGAAAGAGCATCTCCATGCAGTCCCTGGAACTCAGCCTATCTGAGCACATACATTGCTCCTTTGTTTGTGACCCAGTGATATAAGCCAAGTAAATCTAACTTATTTTTAAATTAGAAATGTAAAACAAGAGCAGTTTCTGCGCACCTGTCACACACCCCTGTAGTACTCTGTGTACATTCCCCTTGTTAAAATTGTCATATGTTTTATGTCCAAAAATGCTTGCATTCAGCACTCCCGGTGCCCAAGAACCATGGCATTTCTCAAAGCATGAGAGTATTGTCTTCTTGGTAATGATGTTTTTTATAGATATTTACATTTCTTTACAATTTTCAGAACAAACTCAAAATGCAACTAAGAATGTATATGTAGCTCACAAATATCTCCTACACAAATGGTTCTTAACGTTTTTGAGCATGAGGCATCCATCCATAACTTTTGTGAACTGAGTGGCAAAACTACCACTCAAAACTACCGTATTTACCAAAATCCAAGACAACTTTGAATTAAAGATGATCCCCCAATAATTAGATTCTGTAGATGGAAAATTTATAAATGAATTATAATTTTCCCTGTATAAAATCTGATTATTGGGCTGTCATCTTAAATTCATGTCTCTCCACCCATTGCAGCAGGGGAAACAGTGGCAGGGGGGCTGGCAGCAGGGGGAGTCAAATGACTCGACTTCTTGCCCTTGCTGCAGCTTGCCTCCTGTCCCCTCATTAATGACACCCCTCTGTCTCCTACCCCCCACTGTTGCCTTTAACTCCTGTGCCAGCCCCCTTGTGCCACTGCCCTCCTGCTTGATCCCCTTGCCACTTACCCTAAGTCCCAGCTCTAGCCCCTACCCAGCCAGGCTTCAAGGGCTGTGGCAGTAACAATTTGCAGCATTGGTTGGAACTAGGGCTGGAGCTGCTGCCTAGTCAAGAGAGAGCAAAGGCTGCAGGGAGTGTGGCAGGGACCCCAAGCCCAGGTTGGGACTGGAGCAGCAGGAGCTACCTTGCCACCTCTCCACCTTGTACTTGAATTTATGATATTGACTGGGGAGAAAACCCTCTTTGGATTGAGTAAATACAGTAATTTGTATATAACAGTAGTTACTTCCTTGCAGAGGAGCTGAGCAGTGGGAGTGGGGAATTGGCCAGACAGAGACAAGCCTGAGCCTGTGCTTATCTGCTTATCTCCTCACACCTTGCCTATCTCCTCATACCTTGTGTCACCCTTCAGAGGATCTCAGCATACCCTGGTTGAGAATCACTGTACTACACTGTCGGCATGTCTACATGTGCATTTATGCTGGCTTGAATTTACTGTGCAGTTAATTACTGCACAGTAAACGGGAATAGGCCAGTATCTACATGTGCAGGCGTTAAAGTGCTATAGTCCCATGTCAGTTCATAGTGTTACTATATAGTAAGGCATCTACACGTGTAGATGTGCAGTAATTAATCGGGCATAAATTTGATACCTGCATGATGCAGATATCAAATTTACACTCAAGTTGGTGTAAATTGCCATATTTACTGCACAGTATGGGTGTCCACGTGTAGACATGCCTGTACTGCCCAATTATTTTTATTTCTGCACTGTAAATGTGCATGTGTAGACGCACCCTGTATGAGGGAATTGCAGTATTTTCCCCAAATACTTGACTGAGAACAAAGGATTACTGAATTACAGAAGGCAATATAAAATGTAACATAAGGTACATCTCTACCCTGCCTTGTGCCATGAAAGGTAACATAACAGTTACATTCTCCACAGATTACATGGAGAAGGAGGAATTGTATGAATGCAAGAAATGTTGAGTACAGCTAAATCTGATTTTGTTTAGATTTTTCATAGTAAGTGTTCAAGTGTAATTAAGTTGAGCAGACTTATAGTTGTGACTGTCACTTTTATACCTATATTGCATTGTATTTGTTGTAGATGTTTTCTAATCACTTCAATATCATGCATTTTTGCTAAGAATTTGTCACAAATGTGTAGGAGTCTTTAAAGCAAACAGTGTATTCATACCCTGACTTAAAATGACCCTGTCACATGTGCAAACAAATCAGATTGTTGCTGTTAATGAGCTTTTCAATTTACTATTCAGTGGATCAGATAAGTGGATTTAAGAGGTAATGATCCTGTTTAGCACTCACCCTTGGCTGTCAGATCCTAGTAGTTGAGGGGAATCCCCAGGGACACAAGCGTTGACACAGTTCTTGATGGGATAATGGGAATCAAAGCTAATGGATGATAAAAGGAGTAGTAAGAGTTATAAGGATAATTGTGGATTAAAGCACTGCTCTTTGTCAACATTGACTGCAGTTCCAGTATTTTATTTTATTAAACTTGGATGTGGTGAAAGCCTAGTTTGACAACATAACCCAATGATAGTAAAGCAGATGCTTGTTCACATCCAGTCTAGCTTTCTCTCCCTCTTGTTAGAAAGCATTTGAATATCAGTGCGTGTTAGTAAGGAATGTAAAACTTTCAAAGATCAGATATAAAAAAAGTAGGAAAACAGTTAAGTTAAAACTTTTTGCAAAAGTCATGTGGTTTTCAGAATAAAAATCCAGGTGCTTAAATGTTTTAAAAGAACATTTAAGTATGTTATTGTAAATATTTTGAAACCTGTTTAAATACCAGTACTATAAATGATAATTCCTCAAATATTTTTGAAAATATAGAGAGAGATATTATACTATTTGTCAT
Source organism: Alligator sinensis (assembly GCF_000455745.1). Taxonomy (NCBI): domain Eukaryota; kingdom Metazoa; phylum Chordata; order Crocodylia; family Alligatoridae; genus Alligator; species Alligator sinensis. The sequence goes on along the minus strand of NW_005841844.1, from coordinate 5,094,971 downwards.
CATACTTTTATTATTTATAAATGTCCTGTTCAGTGTACATTTTTATCATAACACAGTATAATCTTATTAAAATTGACTTTTGTCCAAAACTGTAAGTAAATATATCCTTGCTGTTGAGCTTTGGTGTAGTCTTTCATTAGAACAAAAATTGGATTGAATCATGGATTTATTGTATTTTGATTAAAAACTGTTGAAATGTGTAGAACATGAATATATGATTGTCACTTGCTCCATCATAGTATAAAATTCTTTTTTCAAGAATAACTGAGAAGGTGAGCATCACTTGAAGTGATAGAATTTGCTTTAAATAAATTTAGTATCTTAAGAGATGTATTTTAAGTCTGTAATTCTGTGTAATTTATAGTGTGATAGTAATGGTCCAGAATAAAATTGGCACTAGATGGCACCAGCCTTTCATTACTAGGTAGCTTAGGTTACACATGTTCTGAAATTGTTTCTCCCATTTTAGATCTTAGTAGATACTTGATCTGATCACATAATATGGAAGGTTTAAATATTTGACAGTCCTTGTTCTGACATCAATTAGGGTTAAAAGAGACTAAACTGAGTTGCACTAGCTGATAAATCTGTCTTTAGTCCAGGTCTTGAATGAACCTCAGAGATTATGTAGTTTGGCAAGGTATGTTGGCAGAGCAACAGTGAAGTATTTCACAAAGCATCTGTTTTTCTGGCTCTGTCAGAGTTGTACGAAGTAATTAGTTTTATGGTTAGTAAAAATGTCACAACATCTTGTAAAGACTATCCAGTAAATCTGAGGTATAATGCTACAAGTCCCTTAGCCTACTCATTGATATAAATGATGTCACAAGAGGAGTTAGATCTGACTGGTGGAATTTTAGGACAAGAGCAGTAGTACATATCCCGGGACAAAGGGTTATTAGAAAACATGTCTTCAAGTTAGTTGACTGCCAAGAGAAAAAAAAGTCCAAAATTGAAATCTAGGGAATATCTAATTCAACCAGATTTCACAACTGGCTGTGTAACAATCTATATAAATGAAAGCTGAGGAGCGTTGTTTATGCTCATGCTACTGATGCTAGATTATGGTGGACAGTACATCATATGCACTATGCCTTCATTATAATAAACCCTTGGTTTTAATAGTCCCAACAACAGGAACCATTTTTTTCATAATTAGCATACAGCAAATTAGCTAACCTTAGGATAGCAAACACCTTTTAATGACCTTTTCTCCTTGTGTCATGGGAGTTCATTATATTGATGTTGTACTGTGTTGCTTTTCTCTACCCATTTGAAGCTGTTTATAAAGCACCATTACCTCCTTGAAAGGAGATGGTTTGCTCCCTGAGCCACAAAGTGAGGGCATTGTTTATGCTGAGTATTTAAAGTTTCTGTATGGGAGGATATGTTTATGCAATGGTAAGTGAAAATCTATCAGCCCCAAATTCCTGAATCACTGCCTTGAAGGATATGAATCATCCATATGCTGATTTAGCCAGGGTCAGACAGACTGAAAGAATAATCTACATTCATGCATGTGCCTCTCTTCAGCAAAACCGAACTAGGAAAGGATTAATGTAATTTTAGAATAAGTAATATTTTGTACTTATACATTTATATAATATGCTACTGTTGCAATGTTTATTTTCAGGTGTATGCCCGAATGTCAGAAGTCTTAGGAATAACAGATGACAGCCATGTTCTTGAAACATTTGTGGCAAAAATGTGAGTCTGTGCTATTTTTTTCTTTTGCTTAAATGTTGATCTAAATTCAGTTTTAATTCACAAACGTAATTTTAATTAAAAAACTTTTAAGTCTTAAAATTTAAATGCATCTTTAGGCTCGTAAATGTGAATTTTCAGAGGGGGTTTAAACTACAAATACCTAAATCACTTTTGAATATGGGATAAAAGAGCTTAAATTGCATTGGATCTTTTCAAAATACCATTAGTCTTAAACAGGTCATTATAATCGTGAACTGTGGATGTATGGAGAATGTACACATGATTATTTATCTTTGCGGTTGGGCCTAGAAGGCCACATAGTTTTCCTCTCACTTGTACACTGGTAACAGCTTATAGGTTGGCTACATCACTCTTACACTGGTAAAAATCAAGGAAGACCATCATCGAAACTGAAGAGCATCATCCACACTGAAGTTACTTTGTTCTCCTTTGCACTAGATTGCCCTCATTTCCCTAGGTTGATGCTCATCATTGTGGAATACACATGCTGGAAGGTACCTGTTGAAACACGCTTACAGTCAGTTACACACTTCAGTTTTCAGAACATAGCTAGACGTTGAGTTGATTGGACTGAATTCTCTTCCTTAAAATTATGGAATCCAGAAGGCATGAGTTCATGGAGGACCTGGGAGCAGGAACGCAGACAAGAATAGAAGCTGCAGAGATGTGGGGTGGAAAATTTTCCAGTGCTTTATTTTTCCATAGGAAATTTTCCATTTAATTATTGTTTTTCAGGTGATTATCCCTAGGAAGTGAGAGAAAATAGATATGTTTTATTGATTTGTAAACAGGAGGGTAAATACACTCACATAATAATCCAAACCAAAAACCAAGTTATGAATCCATGTAGTTGGCTGCGCAGGTCAAATCAAAACCAAAGCTAACATTCTTATTTCATCTCAGACTGCAAGTGAAACCAAAGCCAAAACTAAAACTGTGATTAATTTTTGTTTCACTCTCAGTTCAGCAAACATGCGGAGCAACGTCTCATTTCTTTCCTTGAGTTGGGGAAGTTGGAAATGTTTGTATAAGATCCGTTAGTTTTTTAGTGCTTTTGCGTTGAAGTAGTCATAATAATGCCTAATCAGAAAAAACCTAGTGTGTGGTATCATTATAGTGAAGTTAAGCCACTGAAGGAAGGAAGAAAGTTGGTAGATGTAAATTCTGTGGGCAGGAGTATGCTAACAACGTAACAAGAATGAAGAAACATTTAATAACATGTAGAAACTGTCCTGAAAAAGTACAAGCCATATACAAAAAGCTAATACAACGAAGTGGAGGAACAACATCATCTGAGAAAAGTCTACTTCAGGAATCCTATGTAAGTAAACAAATTAATTTGTTAAACAACACACAGTATAGACTAGCATCTATATTGTTTTAAAACACTATAATTTTAAAAGTTGTTAATGCAACTCTGGACTATATTTATTTATTTAAAATATTTGTATCCTGCTTTTCTGCTGGCTTAGGCTTAGCAATATATTTTTTTAAATTACATAATAGATAAATAGTTAACTATTTCAATCCAGCAGAGTGAGCTGAGTCCTCTGGCCGGTGGCAGAGGCCAGACTATACTTCCCTTTAGCTCTGCAGTCCCAGGGCAACTGAACAGCAAGTTGAGCAGCGGAGTGATCTTTCTGGCAAGAAGGGGGGAAGGAAGCTTCCTGCCGCTTCTCCTTCTCCTTCTGATGGATGAGGCCAGGCTACGGATGAGGCCAGGCTAAAATAGACTAAAATAAAAACCTTTTCCCCCTTTTGTTGCAGGAACTTCGTAGCTCAAGTGAAATAGCCGATTTGCAAAAAATGGAAAATGAAAATGTTGAGCTACCAGGTCTGGGGGAAGGAGCAGGATCCTCACTTTCAAGATCACTACCAGCAGATATGCGATCCACCATAAGTGGCTGTTCAAGACAGTCAGGCTTTTTATCAAGATTTGTGGACAAAATGTCAAAAGAAGATCAAGAAAAAGCAGATAAGACATTAGCTCAGGGTTGGGCAAAATACGGCCCGCAGGCCAGATGCAGCCCACGAGGCCATGCTACCCGGCCCACGGGGCCTCTAAAAAATGTAGAAAATTAATATTTCTCTGCCTTTGGTTCCTGTCAAAAATGACAGGAATCAAGGGCAGTAGGACACAGGGGAAGCCCAGCGGGCTCCAACAACAGCGGGGCCTGCCCAGCCCCGCCCCCCCAGCCGGAAGCCCCAGCCGGGGTTTCTGGGCTGGGAGCAGGTGGCTGCCCTGGTGCAGGAAGGTCAGGGA
>NW_005841844.1:5083103-5090875 GCF_000455745.1 Alligator sinensis | reverse complement strand
GCCCTCCCCCCCCCCGCCGCACGCAGCTTTTCCCTGGGCTCCTTCCCTGCATGGAGAAAAGCAGCACCTCACCCGTCCCATGGCCAGCGCTCCCTGCTGCAAGTGCTCGCAGCCCACAAGGAGCTGTCTGGAGCAGGCACAGGCAGCCCCAGGCAGGCTGCGAGCAGCTGCAATGCGGGGCATGGGACGGGCAAGGGGCTGCTTCCCCTCCCCCGCAGCGGGGCAGGTTACAAGCTGGTGCTGAGTCTGGGGAAGAGTGGCCCGTCACTCACCATGTGGCCGGGGCCCTGCGCTGCAGCCACTCACAGCCTGCCTGGGACTGCCTGTGCCTGATCCAGACAGCCCTGCGTGGGCTGCGAGTACCTGCAGCAGGGAGTGCTAGCCATCAGGTGGGTGAGGGGCCGCTTTCCCTGCGCTCAGCAGCAGCTTCTTCCCTGCCAGTGAGCAGGGGGTTGGAGCTGTGCACTGCCCCCCGCCTGTACCACGGGGCTGGGGGTCACTGGCTGTGAGTGGGCGGGGAGCCAGTGGGAGCACAGGGCCCGCACCAATGCCCTGGGGTCAGTGCCGGCAGGGTTCAGAGCAGGGTGGCAGGAGCGCAGGGTCCCAGCTGGCAGGGACTCTATGGAGCTGGGCCAGCTCCCCCTCTCCCTGCTGGTGCAGCCCAGCCCAGCCCAGCTCCACAGACCACTGCCAGCCTGTGCCCCACTTTGGACCCAAACATTGCTGGACCTGGGACATTGGTCCCAAGATGGTGACCAGGGGGCGGGGCACCTGTTAAGGGGTGGAGCACCTTTCAAAAGGCGGGGCTACCCATGCAACCCTTGACAGCCTGCCAAAACTGGGTAAGTGGCCCTCCGCCCAAAATAATTGCCCACCTCTACATTAGCTTGAGCTATATTTGCAAGTGGTACACCTCTTTCCATAACTGAAAATCAATACTGGAAGGAACTTTATTAACTAATTTGCCCGTCATATAAGTTACTGTCACATTATTGCTTATCACGTTCTCTTAGATAGAGAGTATGACAGAGTTCAAACAATGATTATTCAAAGGATTGGTCAAGGAAATCCTTTATTGAACATTATGTTAGCAACACCTGAACCAATATTCCTGAAAGCAATTGCTACCAAATTTTCTCATCATATAGGTGAATATATAGCCAAATTACCGAGTGAAGAGATTGAAAGTGCAGGTCCCTCCAGGGTCCAAGCCCTTGTAACTAATAGTGCGAGTAACATGAAAGCTGCATGGCAAATATTAAAAGGCAAAGTATCCTCATTTAATAGTATTTGGTTGTCTTGCTCATGGGTTGAATCTTCTGGCAAAGAACATAGTAAGTGTAAATACAATCAAGACAATATTGGCAAACTGCAAAGCAATTGGTAAGGTTTTCAAAAATCATCATGGTGCTAATCAGACTTTGAAGAAATTACAAAAAGAGAAGCAGTATAAGGAAAGTGTACTTTTATTGCCAGGAGAAACTAGATGGGGCTTGGCTACAAAGTGTTTACATAGTTTGCTGTGCACAAAGAACTGTTTGTAGTGTGCTTCAGTAGATGACACAGTATGCCAGATTATTCCCATGAACATTCGGAAGCAGATTCTCAACAAGGATGTGTTCTGGGTCCAAGTTCAAGGAGCATTCAGTTTGCAACTACCGGTTTCAGTTGCTTTCAAGAAACTTGAAGGAGATACACCAAGCCTTTCAAATATTCCAGAGATATTGAGACAACTGAATGAAAATATAATTGAGCATTTGCCTTCTTCACCTCTATCCAGAAAAAGAAGTAAAACAAATGTTTACTAAGAGATCTAAGTTTTGTTCTCATCCAGTTCATCTGGCAGCAAACCTTTTCGCTCCTCAACACAGAGGACAACATTTATCAGAAGATGAATTATTTACAGCCCTCAGCACAATTAAAGAAGTGGCTAAGAATGTCCCCAACATCAGTGAAATAGCTGTGATGGCAGACATTGCCGAGTATCACGCAAAAGAAAAACTTTGGAGCAAAGACATCATTTGGCGGGCAGCAGAGAATGCGTCTCCTCTCACATAGTGGAAGGGTTACTGTTACACCTGACTGTTGTCTAGGATTGCTTTAAGGATCCTAGGAATTCCACTAACAGCAGCTTCTTGTGAACGGAACTGGAAGGCTTTCAACTCAATCAAGACAAAGTAAGAGGCATAGACTAACAAATCTATGCACCGCTAAGCTTGATCCTATTTCTCAAAATCTCTTGCTTCTGGAGTTTCAGTCAGAAGCACACTTAGTGAAGAATATGCAGTGTGATGATAAGTTGCCCTTGTCCGTAGATTAATTGGTAAAACCATCCTTTAGCGAAAGAGACTGTGGTTCAAGTAGTTCTCAGTCAGATTTGCCTCGATCTGATTCTGAAATGTAACTAATAAGTAGTGCAAGTGATTCTACAGATAGTGACAGTGAAACTGGAGGTGCCGCAATGACCTCAGTGGAAGAGAGTTAAACTGTTGAAGTAGATGAATGGACAACCACGGCATATCATGCACAGTTCTTTGGGTGTGCTAAAACTAGTGTCTCAACAGTTTTCAGTACCTTCATTTTTTTTTCTTAAATTTAAACAAACAAAGTAAGGGAAGTACATGCAATTGTGTATTGTCTTTGCATACATACAAGTATTCCAATAAAAATAATTTATTTCCACATAAAGCTTTGAATGTGTTTGAATATAACATTTAAACCACTTAAAGTATGCTGTATTTAATTTTTTTCCCTAATCACATATTTCAGTTCAAACACTTGTGGCTATTGGGAAATAAAATTAACATTTTAGTTTTGTTTACTAAATTTAAGTCAAATAAACATGCTAAATCAGTTCATGCTCTATTTAGGGCATTGGAAAATTTTCCAATGCCCTAAATTTTCCAGAAAATTTTCCAATTCAAATTTTTCCAGAAAACTCACATCACTGAGAAGCTGTAATTCTTGCCCTCTTTTCTCTGATATTTATCCAAATAAATCAAGTCTACCAGGATTGCAGTATTCAAATAGATTCTTTTATTCTTATTATTCCTAGGAAATAATTACAGAGAATTTCTTGCCTCTTGTCATGGCCCTTCTCTGGTCTGCTTGGGCATGCTTGTCTTTCCCCCAAGTCTAACAAGCCTGAGAGAAATTTTAAAGGTTTTGATTTTTGCAAGTTATACCCTTTTTTCCCTATATATCAAGACTTGATGTTATCTCTTATGAGAGAGGAGAACTTTCCTCTAAATCTGAGGTTTAACTGCTGAATTATGGCAAGAGAGTATCTCTGGAGATTTGGACAATCTGTGAAGAAATTTGAAGCCCCTGAAGAGAAATTATTTCTCTGTGCTCTTGGGAAAAGAGAAACAAGAATGTACTACCTATTAGGGTTGTGTGAAGCAGGCTGTATTCAATTCGGATTCAGCCCGATTTGGGGGACATTGATTCAATTTGCTGATTCAGATCACTGTCCCAACTCGATTTGGCCGAATAATCTGAAGATTCGATTTTGATTTGGAGAATCAGTGATTCAGCCATAGACACAGCTTTATATGTTTTTTCTACGTACCTCAAGGTACCAGGCATGGCTCGTGAATGCTGAGATGATAGGGCAGATGGAGCATCCCACAAGAGTGCAGGGGGGCCCCCCTTGTTCTCGGCGGTGAACCTGGAAGTGGACCAGAAGTACTTCCAGTCCGCTTCTGGGTCTGCCGCTGAGCGCGGGGACCTCTCCCCTCACGCCCCCCCCGGATTGCTGATCATCCCTGCCCAGATCGTCCCCCCCACAGACCCAGGAGGCATCAGTCACTGGGGAGGGGGGGGGTCCCCCGTGCACTCCACAGCGGACCCAGTAGTGGACCGGAAGTGCTTCTGATCCACTTTTGGGTCCCCTGCACTCCCATTGGACGTTCCATCCACCCCACCATCTCAGCGTTCACGAGCCACCTGTTACCTTGAGGTATGTAGAAAAAACATAAAGCTGTGTACGTCTGAGGCTTCCAATTCGATTCAGAGAGATTAATGGGTCTCTTGATTCGATTTGGATTCAGAGATTCGGCCGCCGAATCTCCTCCAAATCAAATCAGTGACCAAAGATTTGCACAGCCCTACTACCTATCCATGCTTCCAAGGGGAAAAAAAGTGAATGGTGCTGCCAAACTAGCTTCCTCTAAATCTAATCTGCAGACTTTCAAATGATCTTCAGTAGATTTGTTTTTACTGGAGACAAAATACTGGAACAATTAGGTTAAACATGACAAGTTCACACAATATTAAATGTAACCTGTTTCTGGCTACCATGACTACAAACATTGTGTTAGTTTCTATGATTCCTTAGGGACTTTTTTTAACATGACATAATTTTCAAGTGAAGACAAGAGCTAAGTAGTTTCTTCCCAATAAGATAGAAGCAGCTGTAACATTTAGCTTTAAGAAAACTCCTGCCCATCAAATCTAAGTATTTCTCCAAGAAAGTCTTGAAGCTAGAAAGGAGATTTTTTTATATATATATTTGATCTGGAGTGACACAGTTCTGTACAGGAAATTCTTTCTTTCTGTCCAGATTAGCTGTCCATTGGTTATCTGAAGTCCAGCAAGATAAGGATTTTTGTCTTTTCCTGACTCTCTCTACCTACCTACATAAAGAGTGGGAGTAAAACATGGAATGAAAGGCCTGTTGTTTCCCAGTTGCCTTTTATGTTATGTTAAGGGCAAGCCATATCCTTAAAAATAACAAAATATGCCCATGTATATCCCTTTCTTCCGTCCCCAATTCTCTGAATTGACTTTATTTATCTGATTTGTGTGGGTGTCTTGACAGTTAACTTCCTCTGCTGCACTTGGATAACTTTTTGCTTCTAAACATACATACCCACACAGGGTACTTTAAAATTATTGTAATTAAGAATTCTGTGATCTGTGCTTGAACAAAAAAACCCACACATTCTTTTTTTCTGTCATCTACAAATTATTTGCAACTGAATCAGTCAGCACAGTGGCCCACTTTGATGGATGCATTTCTTGTGATTTCTAGAAGCAAAGCTCATCATGGCATTAGAAACCCTCCTCTTTTTTTGTTTTTTGGGTTTTTTTGTTTCTTTGTTTTGCTGAAACTACAGTGAAATTGGGAAACTGAGAAAGAAAGACCATTGTATGACATTTTGGAGACTTCAGTTTGATTGGCTGTCTTTCCCATCTGTTGTTGTCATTGAAAGGAAACTAGGGTGTGTGCATATCATCCAAGTCAGAAAAATCATTTCACAGGTTACAAATACTACTATATGCATTAGATTTGACATGTATGTATTTGCATCAGCAATTTAAGCTAAGCAGTAAACTGGTCCTGCATATATATTTACTGAGCATATGGAACATTTCTAAAGACTAGTTTGTTTAAAAGAAAACATTTCCAGTTTAGGTGGTGTGTTTGATCTTTAGTATTGGATTTTTTTACATTTGTAGTTTAAGTTTATACGAAAACCTTGTCTTTGTTTTTGAATACTATCCTGGAGATCATTTTGGTGTCAAAAAGGAGCATTTTTACTTAAATTGAGGAATAAGCAGGACACACATTTATCAATTGACAATAAATCCATTATCTAGACACACACTTTCATGTCCCCATCCATTTAAATAAACTACCTGCTTACCAGTGATAGGTTGTTCTGTGAAAATTGGGACTAGAATCTATGGGGGCCTATACATGTGCTCCGGGGGAGGAGGGAGGTAGGAGGGCATTTTAATTCGAGCAGTCTATGTAGGCACTCTAATTAAAATGCCCCCAGTGTCTTGTGTATTCAGTGTCCCACATTTAAAAATAGCCACAGGAGCACTTTAACTAAAGCTCATTAGACAAGCTTCAGTTAAAGTGCCCCCCACCGCCATTTTGAAACATGAGATCCTGAATACATGAGATGCTGCAGCATGCTGGAGCATTCTAATCAAAATGCTCCAGTGGAATCAAGTCTGCTCCAATAAGTTCTAATTAGAACGTGTCAGAGCATGTGTATAGGCACCCCATAATGTCCTTCATTCTTACCACATTACTGAGCAAATTCTGCCAACTGTGACAAGGAGTACTATAACTAGCGAGATCACCAATCACTTTTCCTTGTAAGCCAAGTTCACGTTTTAACAAATGGTTCCACAGTAGGAAAATATTAGCCTATACTTGTGCTTAGCCAAAAAAATCCTTTTTTTATCTATGTAAAATAAGAGAAAATGATCATGACAAATATTGCTCTAACACTATATTCATCAAAAATAACAGCGACTTTGTATCTTTAGTACATTTTTAAGTTGCTTTATAGTTAGAAGTGATCCATTATGGTTGCTGCTTTGTCAGTGCATAGTGTTTTTTGAGATACCACAGTTATTTTCAATTTTAAAAAATCACACTGCCTCATTAATGACCACCACTGCTTTTTATACCATAAATTGGTAAAAACACTTTGAAAATATTGAATCAGTAAGTCATCACTATACCCTACCATTAGAATCATTTCTTACTTTGAGGTGATCCTATAACTACATCAAAAAATGCTTTACATCTAATCGTGACAGTTAAGATTCATAGAAAAAATATTCTGTTTTTAAATGCTGTGGGAGAAACATGAGGAACACATATAATATTTTGATTTGTAATGATCAAACATGCAGTAATCCTTTGTGACATATTAAAGAATCTGGTGTTAGAAGACTTACACATCCTATTTTGTGATAGTATGCTGTTTCGCATGGAAAACATAGCTTCTGGTTTCCATGTGAAGCACTTTGTGAAGTCTGGTATGAGTTCAGTGATCAATGACAGGGCAAGTGAATTATGTTTCTCCTAGATTTGAAGATCATTGTCTAAAGTATCTTAGCTACACCTAATTTTAGTTTCTTCAGTGGGCCATTCCCATGTGAACACTTTTAAACTGTTCCCTTTGAATTCTTTAACACAGGCTCCACAGTGCAGACCTGGTCAGCAATATCCATTAATAAGTTCTTTTGCAACATTAATAGTGAGCGAGTTGTATTACATGTCTGATACCTTCCAGCAGCATTTGTGATATGAGAGAGTTTGTCACTTATTATTAATGAATGCATTAGAGCTTATGTTGACTAGATATTCATCAAAGCCAGAAGTTTTCTCAGAGCTTAGCCACCATGAATGTCTTGTAAATATTCTGATTATGATTTCAATTAGTTATGTCTCTTTGTCACAAAATTGTAGGCCTTCCATCCATGTTTTGTTGAAAATCAGAAATAAGTCTCCTGCTGAGCATGTGAACAATTATCTCTTAAGGTCTGAGCCTTTATTCTTCACATGGACACCCATGCAATCGTGATTATTAATAATTAGCATATGGGCTCACAAAATATTTTTTCAACTATTTGGTATTTGTTTTATGTGATTGTAAATGAATTCACACAGTATTGTTTCTAGTCCTTAATGGGATAACAACAATATGAGAAAAGTAAATGTTGTGTAATGCATCCAGGATGAATGTTTGGCTGAACATAGTGGGCGCATCCAGACGAACCCACACGTGCCTCTTGCAGCATCTCAAACCCCTTTGAGATGCTGCAAGAAGCACATGAGGGAACAAAAAAACATTCCCCCTGCTGCAAATTTGCAGCCGGGGAGCAAAATTAGACCCCTGGGTATCGGGTCAAACAAAACCCTGAGGGAAAAAATTGGGTCAGGGCATGGTCCCAGACCATGCCCTGAGGCAAACGGAGTCTCAGTCCTCCAGAGAGATGCTCTGGCATGCTGCCAGAGCATC
>NW_005841844.1:5045801-5083093 GCF_000455745.1 Alligator sinensis | reverse complement strand
ATCTTTGGGATTGGCTGTTTCCCTGGTCCTGAAGCACACTGCCTGCCAGTTCGGGCAGGCAGTGGTGCAAGCTGCAGGAACCTGGACCCAGTTTCTGCCAGGTAAGTAGGGCATTGGTGGCCTGGAGGAGTGGGGAGGGAACCTTTCCCAACTCCCTGTTGGTTCCCCCCATCCGCATTTGTTCTCCCCAACCCCCGTTTGTTCTCCCTGCTCCTGGTTCATTCCCCTAGCTCCCGGCTCGCTCTCCCCACACCCCCATTAGTTCCCCCTGCCCGCTGTTTGTTCCCTTAGCTTCCCACTGGCTCTCGCAGCCCCCACACACTCACCGGCAGTAGTAGAGAATGAGCAAGAGGCTGGAGAGAGCAGGGGAATGTCTCCAGCTCATTTCCAGGGGCTTGTCTCTAGCCTCCTGCTGGTCTCCAGCCCCCTGCCCATTCTCCTGCTCGTCTCCTGAGGAATGAACGGAGGACAGGGGGAATGGGGGATGGAGGGAATGAATGGGGAGCAAGGGAACAAATGGCGAGCTGGGGGCACCAATGGGGGTGGGGGGAACAAGCCTCCTGCTCATTCTCCTATTCTCTCCAGCCTCCTGCTTGTTCTCCTGCTCATCTCCAGCCTCTGGAGGCTGGAGAAGAGCAGGGGAAGGAGCAAGGGACTGGAGACCAGCAGGGGAGCTGGAGGGGGATCTGTAGCCCCTGGGGGGTGGGACCCTGCAGGCAGGATAGTCCATGTGCTGTGGGGTGGTCTCTGCCGTGTGGGAGGCAGGGGACCATTGGCGATGCATAGGGGGTGCACACAGGTGCACATGTACCCCCAGAGCATGGCGGTGTTAAAACATTAAAACATACAGATATTTAGGATTTATTTTATTATGATGCTGGAGACACTGGTAGGCTTCCAGATGCCTTTAACATTGTAAATATAGCAATAAAACATTGCCCATCTGATTAATCCCCCTTTCTCTCCTTCTTTTGTTCTAATTGTATAAGAATGTGGATTTGGGGGTATTTTAAAAAGTGAATTTGGAATGCTGCTTCAGCAGGGTCTAGTATCCCCAGTTACCAACTGGCTGGGCCCCAGAAGCTCCTGAGGGCAAATAACCCTGAGCTGCTGGCCAGGGCAGGTTTTTATACTGCTGGGGACAGCACAGCTGCTGGCCCCAGGCTCTAGCTCCCCCTGGCTGCAGATCCAGAAGGAGCCAGGCAGGGTTATTTTGCCCCAAGTGCCACAATTTGCTCCACAGCAAAGTGTATGTCCAAGCATGTGCGCTGAGGCAAAAAGCCCTGGCTAAAATTTGCACTGCTTCTGTTTGAGCTGCTGCAAGCGGACATGCTTGCATGTGTGGATGCACCCAGTAATTATTTGTTTATTTCTCTCCATATATACACGTGCTTTCCTGTAGGTCGTGTCATTGTATCTAAGCTGAAAACATTCACGGCACATTTTGGATATATGAACATTTTTACAAATACCCAGCAGTCTTCCAGACATTCATGAATAATCAGTATAATCCTTGAATCATAGCATACTAAAATGCAGCACTTTTTTTAAACTTTTCACCTTTGCCCAGTTTTAATGAAAGGTATATATCCAATCACTGTCATTGGGCCACAGAGAGCTCTTCATTTTAAATTATGATGATCTAGAAGAAATAATTAAAACATGACTGTTGAGAGAGCCCTGTTGCCAACAAATTGCCCTCTGTTCCTTGTTACTGGTATATAAATACCATGTTATGTCTGAGATGTTTTAAAAGTCTTTTATGGGATTTGGGTGCCAGATCTTATACATTTTAATGGGAAGTATCTATACAAACCCTTTAGACAACTTTGAAAAATTTGGCCTAAAATATTCTATTATGACTTTATACTTCTTTGAATATTATAAACATTATCATGTTGTGTAAATATAGCCATAATATTATTCATTAGATTTTAAATATATCCCTTGATTTTTTACTTGAGCTTTTCAACTGGTTTTGGATCAAATACTTCTTGTTCATAATTCAGCTGCTTCAACATATTGTCTCATGAATGTCCACATAAAAATAAATGGCACAACAGATTCATGACATAAATGGCACAACAGGTTTCTAAAATCCTCTTCTTCATTTAAAATGAAAATTAAAAAATAAGGCTTTGTCATATCATAGCAAGAAATTACATGCAGTGATAAATAGAGATGATACCTTAAATGAATAAAAAAGATTTGCTTCTTTCTTTCTCCTTATACCTCTTCAAACCTTCACCCTTCCTTTTTCCCCACCCTCATTCCTTCTGTGGTTCTTCATTCCCCTCTCATGTCCTGTTTTTTATTTCCTACTCATTCCATTCCTTCTGAAGCAGGAACCCCTAGAGTTATCATCTTCATTGCAGATACCACCAAGTTCATTACAGTCAGTTTGTCTGAAAGATCATCATGCAAGAGCAAGCTAAGGTGCTGATAGCAGTAGCATGGATTTGGGATTCTGAGCCACATGTATGAAGAGCGCTTTGTCAGCAAGACTTAGAAAGGATGATCAAAAAAAAAGAAACATGGTAGAACAGTGTGAAATAGTTTACAAAGTCTGGAGGAAATCACCCTTACCCTCCATCCTTTATCAGTCCTCATTAATATAATATGTTTAGGCCCCAACTACACATTACACTTAAGGCATGATTAGCCAGTTAATCTTGCCTTAAGTCATTACCCAGCTACACATTCAACCAATTAATGTCTTGCTAAGACAAACAATAAGCTATAAAGTTATTCCACAAAAAAAGGTGTAATAACTTTGTAGCTTGTTCTTATCATGCCATTAATTGAGTGTGTGGCCAGGTACTCCCTATCAACTAAGGCGCTCCCAGCCACAGGGGCACACTACCACTGCAAGCCCTGCACCTGACAAGGCTGCAGCTGATATTGTTCCTGGCAGTGCCCCTGCTGTGAGCCTTGTCTGCAGCAGGGCTCACAGTGGAGACAGCAGGGAAGAATGCTGCCACCACTGCAGGCCTCAGTGGTTTGCAGCAGGGAGAACACTGCCACCACTGTGAGGTGAGCTTCATCAGGTCGGGGAATAAGGGGACAGCAGGGAGAAAGCTGCCACTGCTGTGAGCCTCATCAGATGTGGGGCTTTCAGCAGAGACAGTGGTGAGAGCACTGCCCTTACTGCAAGTCCCAGCAGCTGTGGGGCTTACAGTTGTGCAAACCAGTGCAGGGGGAGACCAGGATTGCAATGCACGTGTAACACGGCAGGAGGCACAATTGTGTGAATCGGACATTAAATCTCATTGTGCTTTTTCCTGCAAATGTAGAAGGGCCATTAGTTATACAAACCCTAACAACAAGCATTCCCCGATCAAAATCATTTTAATTAAGAAGACACTTTATATATGTAAGATAGAGTAATCTTGTTTTGTTTATGATTACAGGTTGAAGGAGGAACTGATGGATTATTTTCTTTTTATTCTAGTTTATTTTTTTTAACACAGGGTCTATAATAATGACAGGTAAATACATTTGAAGGCATCACCTTAGAAAAAGCATGCATTTGGCTCTGGCAAATTCATGTAATTAGAAAAGGCTTCAAAATCATTTGGATGGCTCTAAGGCAGAGAACCATGAGAGCCTCAGCTTTCTTCTGATACTGCATCTGTTGGCTACAAATGTCCAACTCGGGATCCTTAAAATTCTGGTTTATTAGGCGGATTGAAGCACTGTAATGAAGTTAAATCATAAACCTTGGGGCTGGTCCCCACACACACATGCACACACACAGTAGCAAGCTACAAGAGTCAGGTATACCTATCCCACAGGCACTGGAGTCTGCCGTTGAGGCTTCTTTCAGCGTGGTGTTATCCTCCAGAGGGGGGTCGCCAGCTGGTCCTGGCTGGACAGGTCTGGTCGAGTTGGAGATCAAGAGGGTGCCACTGAGGGTCACTTTTCACTGCTTTTTATCTGTCCTTGGCAGACTTTGGTGACTCCCCAGTTTTCAGGTTTTCCCAATCCAGGGGTCATTGACCCTCGTGGGACTTCCCCCTCCCCCCCCTCGGTGGCTACTGGATGGCATCTGTCAGCCCCAGGGGTCATCCACATGTACGTGCAGGTTTGGGAGTCCGTTGATGAATTTTGAATAGGGCTCTGGGAGCGGTCGATTTGGAGATATTCAGCCCAAAAGTTGGTCCTCGGCGTTGATTAACTCAGGCCAGGGCTTCTAGCCCTTGATCAGTGACGTTTAGAGATGTCCCGGTTGCTACATTGTCTTCTATTGAGTTCTTCCTTTGGTTGATCTGCAGTTTCCTTAGGTGTTAATTGCTGCCTGCTACCGTGTTACACATTCAATCACTGATTCACTCGCTCTTTCAGGGGCCAGCCTGATACAGGGAAGGGCAGTTTGATTCCTGCCCTTGTTAACATTGTTACAATGTATAACTTACTTATGAAACTAAACACATTTAGTTGAAAGTTGAAAGGTGAGGAGTATAAAATATAAGCTACGAAAGTAATGCCATGGCACACAAATAGATAAAAATACCAAAATACAAGGGGAGATACAAAATGCGCACACACAAATTTCAAAACACAATTCCTTATCTTAAAGTGAAAGAAAGAGGAAGGAAGAAAAGGTAGAAGAGGAAAAACATATCCAAGGAGGGGAGAGCAACTGCAGGCAAGAGGAAAAGGGGCTTTCTGCTACACATCCAAACTAAAACCAAGTCTTCGTGCTTTTGCATAATCTGAAAAATAATACACTTTTTAATTTAAATATGATTTTTCAGTTTATTATTGAAGCACTGGTTAGAAACTATCTCTTTTTGAAAATGTACAGTGTAGTTCTTTGCTTTGAGTGTAGTTATAAGGAACATCTGTAATCTTTTGTTGCCATTTTGAATATTTGTTTTAGACAAAACTACTACATAAGTTCCTGTTCACCTGACATTGGTAATGCTATTCAGTATAATTCTTTACTCTGCCACTTGAAGCTTCCTGATTGGTTGCCTTAAATCTATTTTATTTGTAACATTTTTAATCAATAAGCCACTTGAAAGACAAGAAAAAAGGAACCAGCACTTAGACTCAAATGGTAGCTTGCTTTAATGTCTTAGAGCAGTGAGCATTTTTCTCCTGTATCAGTGCATAGGTTCTCTCCCTCAGACATTAGAAGAATTCTTGTGTGTATTTTATACAAAATATAAGAAGAATTGGTTCATTACTTAATAAGGGAAGGAAAATAAATATGATATAAAGAAGGCTGAAGTATTCAGCCTTGTATGCTTTAACTTTCCCCCAAAAAGTTAGTTGTGCTCAGATACTTAATTAAATTAATTCTAACAACAAGATAGGAGCATAGGTGAGAATAGGGGCAGCCCAGGTATGAGTATTTAAAAAAGATAGATGTGTTCAAGTTGACACAGCCCAATAAACGTCATCCTAAACCACTTAAAGAACCAGCTGAAACTACATCTAAACTGTTAGTGATTTTTTTAAAGACTTCATGGTGGCTGGGAAAGGTCCCAAAGTACTGCAGGAGGGCAGACATAGTACCTATCTTTATAAAGAGGAAAAAGATGTGAGTTAAAAAACAACAGATCAGTCAGCCTAACTTTGATATCTGGAAAAGTACTAAAACAAATTATTAAACAATCAATTTATAAGTATCTAGAGGATAACAAGGTAATAAAAAACAGCCAACATGGATTTCTCAAGAACAAGTTGTGTCAAACCAATATAATTTCCTCCTTTGACTAGATAACTGGCCTAGTGATTAAAGGGGAAGCAATAGAAGTAATACAGCCTCACTTCAGTAAGGTTTTTGACAGTGCCCTGTATGACATTCAATAAGCAAACTAAAGAAATATAGTCTGGATCTAATCCCCAAAAGGTGGTGCACAATCGTTTATAAAACTGTTCTCCAGAATAGGGGATAATGGTTTTCTGTTAAACGGAGAAAGCATCTTGAATGGGGTTCTGTGCCTAGTTTTGTTTGATATTTTCATTAATTACTTGTATGACAGAATGTAGTACATCTAGAATTTGCAAGTGACGTAAAGGAAATTTGTCCTCTTGAGGAAAGCCATCACTTCAGTAAAGAATGGTGGGGAGGATTATAGTGCATAAAAAAATTAATCTGAGTCAACAGGACAGTGTTGTTGCCAAAAAAAGCTAACTTGATTCCAGGATTTATTAATATTAAAATCTGGGACGTAATTATTCTGTTCTATTCAGCACTGGTGGGAGCTCAGGTGAAACGTGCCTGTGTCTGCCCTTTCCCCCCATCCTCCTTTACTTCCTGCTCAGGCTCCAGTCCCTTCAGCCCTGACCCAACCCAGCCAGAAACTGCCACTGCTTCTCCTTGGCCAGGCTGGGCTGGAGCTGACTGCTGCTGATTGTTGTGATCCAGAGCAGAGCTACAGTAGAAGGTAAGGAGGTGGAGGGCAGGGAGTAGGGGTCAGACACAGGAGTGGGGTAGACAGGCACAAGACAACAAGAGGCATAGGGGAAGGGTGCATGGTGTGGAGCAGGCTGCTGGGGGAGAGCTAGGGTGGCCACTGACAAATCCCCAGGATACAGGACATCCCCTTACTGAGGGGTGCCCCCCCAGCCAATCAGCAGTGAGGGGTGGGGCCACTGCCTTGGTCAATCAGCAGCAAGGGATAGAGCTACCACAGAAAGGCCACCTCCTTCCCTCCCTTCATGGCTGGGAACCCTGCTCCTCCTGGCTGTGTATCTCCCTACCTCTAGACACAGCCAATAGAATTGTAAGGACAAATGATTGGCGTGTATTTCCACTAATGAACTGAAAAAACAGGAATTTTTGCAATCTGTTCCTTATTGAGAAATTGACAGGAGGTAAACAGTAAGGCTATGCAAAATTTCACCAGCTGTTTCGATTCATTTCAAGCTGGAAACAGCAAAATCAAATCAAAACAAAGGGCTTTGAAACAGTCTCGAAACAAAACAAGGCTAGTCAAAATGTTTCGAAGTTTCGAAACATTTTGAGTTTTGAAGCAGCCAGCAACCAGGTGGTGGGAGACAGGGAAGAACCAGGGCTGCACTCCCAGTAGTAGCTGGATCTCTCAGTTCCCCTCCCCAGCCCTTTGATTGGGCTGAGGGTGAAAAGTCAACCCAGCTGGGCTGAGTTCCTTTCCCCAGCCCAATCTAGCGCTGGGGATGGTAACTCAGCCCAGCTGGGCTGAGTTTCTTTCCCCAGTCCAATCTAGCACTGGGGAAGGGAACTGAGCACCTGGGCTCAGTTCCTTTCCCCAGTCCCAGGCAGCAGCACCTGGCTTCCCTCCCTCATCTGGCAGGCAGATCAGGGGCCCACAGCCTTCCTAGGGTTGCGGGCCCCCATCTGTCTGCCAGATGAGAGAGGCTGTTTTGAGCTTCCTCATTATAGTGAATGGGCGAAACATCAAAACAGCGTAGAAACAGCCTCACTGTTTTGACAAAGCGAAACGGAACAGCTGTTTCGAATCTAAATGAAATTCAAAACGCTGTTCTGTCAAAACCTTGAAACTCAAGTTGAAATGGAACGGTGCCATTTTGCATAGCCCTAGTAAATGGGTTTAAAAATAGGACAGTCTGGTATAAACCAGGACCAATGGCCACCCTAGGGAGAGCAGGAGGTGGGGAAGCAGGGAGTTGTGGGGCAGGGTCAAGCATGGAGGGGCAGGTGGCAGTAGGGTATGTGACGGGGGGGATGTATGGCATGGAGCAGGTATGGGTAGGGATGGGCACAGGTGCCAAGGGATAAGGTGCAGGAGAGCCAGGGGCAAGGGTCTGGCCCATCCCCACCTCTGCTTTCCCCACCATAGGTCAGGGGGGGACAAATATAAGACAACTTTCTCTCTGTAAAATGACAACAAATTTATAATTTTTCCAGGTGTAGAATCTAATTATTGGGGGGGGAGAGGGGCGGGGATCATCTTAAATTCAAAGTTGTCTTGGATTTGGGTGAATTCAGTAATATATGGTACCATATATAGGATATCTGGTCATTTTCATCATCTAAGAGTTTTGTAAACATCCACTTGCTAAATTATACATATTACAAGACAGGACTGTCTGGGAAGGCATATTAAGTGATGCCAGGAGAAATTTTATGGGCCTGATCCTATTCCACATACTAGGTGCCAAAGTATAATCCTGTTCCACCCTTATCAAATCCCTGAAAAATGTTAATTCAGTGATTTTTATAACATGACATCATCTTAGCTTTATGGCCAAGTCACAGGCAGCAAACAGGGGAAAGACTTTTCTATGAACTCTTTTTCAAGGACTTGAGTATCATGGAATGGGGTGATAGTTGGGCACTAATAGGTGGAAAAGCAATGGACCCTATTCCTTGATATATGTGTTGTACGAGTATAATGGAAAAATGAAAGGAAGATACAACTACATTAGTTCTGCCATATTTCTACAGTAGCAGTTATCAGAGATATCAAGGAGTAAAAGCTGAAAGGGACTGAGGACTGATCCCTGTAAAAACTCCTCAGAATGTGTAGGGAAATGTGGTAGATCTAATGTGTCTGAAATGCAATATAGCATTTGATGTGACACCAGATGAGGAATTCCTGAAACTGAAGCAGGAATTCATTGCTACCCGATTTATAAGGTACAATTTCAGTGGGAAATATCTGTGAGTCTAGTCCACAGTATCTCTCCCTGTTGCTGTGCAGGGATATTAGCATTTCTAATGTCATGGAGATTGGGAGGATAATTGGAATAGACTGTGAAGTGGTTAGTGTTATTGTGACAGGGCTATATAAGTAACTAACACAGGTAAAGTTATGCTTGGATTGACACATTTTACCATTAAATAATGGTGACAGAACACTAACTGGGGATTACTGATTGATTATGGAGGATTATGTGGTAGGGTACATGTGTTGTAGCTGTGACATTCCAGGAAATGTGCAAGAGGTGAGAGTTCTTTCTGCTGCTTAGCTCAACCCGGATCTGCTTCTCCCCGAGACCTGAGGAAGGTTTTTTTGTGCCCGGGAGCTTGTCTAGCTTCTCTCCCAAATATGCAGTTGTTCCAATAAAAGATATAAGAGAAGAACTCCTACCTCTTGAATTACCATGTTTTTTGTAATGATTCCTGTCTCATAAGCATTAAAAAAATAAAGGTTTGATTAGACAGGTTTATTCATAATATCATGTCCTGGTAACTTCTGTTTGTGTGTGCGTGCTTTCCGTCGTCTTATAGAGGGAAACACTTACTATAAATTCTCTCTTTTTTTCTTATTCTAGTGTTACAAACCTTAAATATTGGGGAAGATGTGAGCCTGTGATTTCAAGGACTCTTCAGTTTCTAAATGATCTTTCTGTTGGATATCCTTTTTATTGTACATTCTACATCCTATTAGGTTATAATATAGTAAAAAGTGATCATAAGAGTTATTTTTCTACTTATTTAACAGTGAAATGATTTAACCCCTTTGAGAATATTAATACTAATTTAGTTTGCTTTACACTTTTTATGTGTAGTGCATTTTTAGGAAGTTTTTCCAGGATGATTTCTCATAATTATTCTCAATGGAATAGAATGCATATGATGAGATCATTAACATCACTGGTCCTGTCCAGAATCCTTTTGAAGTCAATATCTCATTGACTCCAAAGAGAGCTAAACTGGGCCCATTTTGGCCTTGATTCACTTTAAGGACCTGCATGCTGCTCATGTGCTCCTAGTATCATGCATGGACTTGGTGAATTGGGACCTTTTTGTAATTAACACCATGATGATCTTGTGGGAAAAACAGAACGGGGCTCATTGCTTTTTTGCTCTAATAGTTAGTAAAAATCCAGTGTGTTAGTTTTATGATTTGTTGCAAATTTTCTAGCAAGGGCTTAAGTCACATCTTAATCACAAGAAAAAATAAAATACATTTTTGCTTGTTGAGTTTCCAAGTCAGGCAAGATAATATGATTTTAAAGAAAATTAAGAATTTCCATATTTTCTTGCATATAACGCGCACCTTTTGTCCCCCAAAAGCAGCCCCTGCAAAATTGAGATGCATGATTTCGGAGAGCTGATTTTCTGCCTGGGATTCAAACATCCTGCTTTGATTGCTGCTTCACAATTCAGCAACTGTGTTATTACTATTCAGGCAGCTGAAGAAGTCAATTGACTTAATGGCCCATTGATGTCCACTCACAGGTGTTAATGACAATTTCTGGTTTTTTTTAATAGACTTGATATTCCATTAATAAAGCTAACTTAAGGCAGTTCTGCTGTCTGATAGTTCCTGGTCTGTCTTCTCCTATTTTATAGCCAAAGCAGGACATGGGGATAAACTATCTAAGGATTAGGCTCTATCCCTGGTCTATGCTGCCATAACTCAGGAAAAATCTTTTTTTTTTTCGTTCTGCCTTTCTAAAACAAGGTGTGTATTATGCAAGAAAATATAATAATTATTTTGCCATATCAAGATATTTAAGTAAATATAGGCAACAGAAAACAAAATTTTCAAGACTGAATGAAAAATTGTATAAGTGGATTCTTTAAATATTTAAATAGTAAAAGTTTTAGTTAACCTTTTTGAGTGAAGAGATTAATATTTTAGTCAACCAGAAAGGAAAAGAGGGTGGCCATCATTTTATTTTGTCCTTCAAGTTCTGGTCATCTTGGAAAAATTGTATTGTATTTCCTTTTATTAAATTATGCTTATTGTTTTGCAAACTGAATAAGGGTGTTTTGTTTAGGTAAAATTATACATTATTTTGCTTTTTTTTATACGTAATTGCTCTTAAACCAATATGTGAGATGTTAAACCTTTTAATGTCACCACACATGTAGGACACACATGAAACTTAAATATTTCTAAAGTATTTTACAAAATCCAAGAGGGAGGATATATTGCATTGAATGAATAAACATCTGCAGTTTTTAATGTGCAGTTGGGTATGCTGTAAGTCTCCTTTTTCCCCTCTAAAAGAACCATGAAAATCACATTTCATTTATACATGGGCTTGACCTATAATTAGGCCCTCTGCAGTCATTACCTTTGTACTTGCAGTCTGAAATACCAATCCAAAATCTTTTCATTAATTTTATTTTTAGTATTTATAGTTTATTTAATCTGTTAGGTCTTTTCTTTGGTTATTTGATTCTCCTATGGGGTTTTGTAAGTGCAATGATAATTCAGAGTTTTGATCAGTAGGATTGACTTCAGCAAGTATTGACTTGTATTAGAGTGACCTTGAAAATATGGTGGTGGACATATGTTGAAGGTTGGCCTACAACTGAAAAAACAGAATATATTTATGTGTGTCTAAATGCTGTGCCCCTTCCCATCGTAGACTTTTATTTATTGTTATTCATTTTATTTAGGAAGCTAATATTTGAGGTATAGAAATGTGAAGTGTGAATGACAAATGTCTTGCCATCCTAGCCAAAAGTTGTGGGTCGGTATGCAATATACATTATTGACACATCTAATACTTGTTTTTAAGGCTAAAAAGAGACCTAGAAATACACTGATGACTAATAATTTTAATTTTATTCTGGACTTTGTCCAAAGTAGCTGAGTTGGTTCTATATGATTTGGATACAATATAACATGATAGAAAGGAGTACATGTTTAATGCCCAGAGCTGTCCTGAAGAACCATTTTGTAAGGAAAATTGTTTCTGTATAACAGCTTGTGTTGCTAAGAGCTCTGATGAAAGCAAAGCTTTGTGGGGGGGGGTATGTGTAAAGGTATGCAAAAGTAGCAGTAGTATTATTTATGACATATACCAAATATGTATCAAACATACTTGAGACTTATGAAATAGTAAATATGTATGCAACATACTTGAAAATTAATAAAAAGAAAATTAACTAAAATGATAAAGATAAAAATATATTTAAGTACTATGCAAAAGAAATGTCTTTCTGAGAACAGTGGCATCGTTGGTTTAGATTGGTGGGATAGAATAGAGATAGCTCTAATACCAGTTCACTTCACTGTGATGTGTTTGTATTAGTTAAGTTTAAAATTGTGTTCCTTGGCAAACCATAAAAGATTTCAAAAGTATTAGACACCCACTTTTGTGCTGGAATTTAATATGCAACTTTTTATTGGAAAATAATCGTCCTTGTCTGGCAAAATCCACCATGCAATATTTCTGTTAGTAGGCATAATGCAATAAAGACAGGGAGGGCTATTTATCACTACAAATTTTGAGGATTTCAGGATTCTTTTTATTATTTTAATATATTTCTTTGGTATTAAATCAGAAAAATGATAAATTACACCTGTCGAGGCTGTTTTTCCTTTTTTGCTGGAAAATGATGTACAACCCAATTTCACTGGTCATTTTGGCTTTTAAAGATATGTATTTTTTTTCTTATAAAAACTGTACCAATAGGGTTTTTTTTAATAATAATGCTGAAGTACTTTTTATTTCAAACATATGAAGTGGTTTATAACTAGTTCCTGGCATTGCAAACTTTGGCCTTTTCACACTGTATTATTTTTTTTTTAAAGGTTTGAATATACATTGCTTAAAAAGAAGCAGTATGTTTTTAAGAGACTGGATCTAGTGGGTCAATTTTTAGCGTATAATATAAGTTAAATTTGATTGGGTTGAAAGGTTAAACAATGTGTTTAATTTCCACACTTGTCCAATGTTTAAGTCAGTCAGTCAGTCAGTGTTTGCATGTTCTTAGAAACTGGATTTGTGTTTGTATTATGTCATCATTCCTCAAGAGTCTCTTAGAATTAAAAGAAAAATCATAATTCTAGTAAGCATTCTACATAGCAGCCAAAAGAAAAAAAACTGGCATTTTTAACAACAAAAGGAAACACGAGATTTGTACTAGTGTCATATTTTACATTATTTTAACAATTATTCCATGTTTGCATATTTAGAAATATATTATCCCAATTTGATTTTAAAGCTCAGTTATTTGAATTATAAATCATTATGTCCCTTCTAGCTGGTCAGTCATGAAATATCTTTGAATTCATTTACATAATGGAACATGTTAGTGGTTCCTTTATACCAGTACAATCATAGTGTTCCCTCATGTATGTTTAGTGCTTTCTAATAATTAACTTTTTCTGTGTAGATTGTCTATAACAAAATAATTATGTTTTCATTGTTATTCTGTAAAGCAACTTGCTGCAAAATATTTAGTAGGTTTTTTCATGCTTTGTGCTGTTATGAAAGAATCTCTCTTATTAATAGGGGAAATTATATACCTTTGCAGTGTAAAAATAATTAATTATTACCAAAATGCTGTAGATTAACCAAAATATAGCCAAAAGCTGTTCTTAAAAACTGTTATCAAACTTGCCAAAAAATAGTTATCTACTCCATCCACTTGTTTAGGACAACTGGATAATTTAAAAAATAGTTTTGTCAATTTAAAATAAAAATAGATAATTAATAACTCCTACAATAAAAAGACCTTATATTAAAAGAATATGAACATTGCCTGTGCAGTCTTAACTCAAGCACTTGTGTATACACATAACTGTACAGACTGAAATTACATGATCACATGCTATTTTTTTCCACAGGACCCCTGCCTCACTCAGTGCAAGAGCTGAATGATGCTCAATGAAAAAGGCAGCTGCTTGTTGTTTTTTTTATCCTCAGTGTAGAACACGAGCCCAAGACTCATTTATTTTATATTATCCAAATACCACATGAATAGGGATTTTTCTTCTTTTTATTTTTTTAGATTTGTTTGTGGGGTTCATAAAAAGTAATGAATAACCCTTGATGTCAGGAAGAATTTCTTATTCAAGTATTAAAGATCTAGAACTGAAGCACACATAAGTGGTTCTCTCAGGATGACTCACAAAATCTTGGACAAAAACAAGAATAGTAGAACTCCTGGGTCCTGATCCATTACCTGAATGACTAAATCATTCGTCATTTTCCAGTGCCTCCTGCCGACACTGGTTACTCGTCACAGAAGCACTTCAGTAAAATAGAAGTATAACAGACCCATCTTCGTTCAGAATATGCAGTACAACTGCAATCAGTGTAGAAATAAAGAGTATTTAATGACATGAATGTGAGGGGCAAGAATTTCTTGGGATGATCTCTTCTATTGGACCAACTATGTAGAGTTAAACAAGCTTTCAAATGCAAGTAAAGCTGGGAAGGAATGTCTAGAATTCAAAAGCTTGTCTTTATCCCAACTACATTGTTGGTCCAATAAAAGATATCACTCTAACAAATCCTTACTTCTTACATAATTCTGGACCATCACTGCTACAAAATCATTCTTACACTACCCTAATTACATGAACACATACTGTCATAATTCACATAGCAAGGACAGGGTTAACTTCTGAATGATTCTTTAACTGAGTTTTGCAACATTCATTTTGGCTTAATACTTTTAACAGGCAAATGAAAAAATTAAATTCTCCCACGTTCAACTCTTTGATAAATCTCTCTAGAATATTACAAGGAGTAACTAGAAATAACGGCCACAAGTTGATTGAGAGTAGGTTCAGGCTAGACATCAGGAGGCACTATTTCACAGTCAGGGCGGCTAGGATCTGGAACCAACTTCCAAGGGAAGTGGTGCTTGCTCCTACCTTGGGGGTCTTCAAAAGGAGGCTAGCCGTGGTCATTTGACCCCAGCATTCTTTCCTGCCCAGGGCAGGGTATCGGACTTGGTGAACTGTTCAGGTCCCTTCCAACCCTATCAACTATGAAACTAATATTCTGTTCTGCACCCTATGTACATTCAGTAAAGCACAGGAAGTTATTATTTGTTCAGTACACACTTACATATAAGTTACTGAAGGTAACTGCAGGTGTGAACCTTTCTGGATAGTCTGTAATCACCTTTCTATGAAAACTGATAATGCATTCCACTTTATTTTGCACAGTAGAAAAATCTTTAGTCAATGCAGTCTAGAAATATGCCTTCATAGGATTTTTCCTTATAGTATATATACATAGGCTTTGTGTTCTCAGTGGATTATTTGGAGCCCATTTATTTTAATGTTTATTGTAACCTGTTGCAAGTGTGTGAAGGGTGTGTGTAGGGGGGAAGCACTTATTTTTATAACTCAAGCAGTTAAAATCAATTTTCTTCTGTCCATTGCTAAACAGCTATGACCTAGAAACTATCATCTTCCAGATTGCAAGTTTTCATTTTATTTTCAAAATAAAGTGAACCATTCAAAAAATGTCAATTTTCATTCCATTTATTTCATTTTCAGTCTTTACATATAATTTAACTGCATGTGATAAAACTTTTTAAAAAAGCTAGAGCTCCCTGCTCTAGTATAAGTATGCCAAATAACAACTTAATGGTAAAACCCAGTCAGTTAGAAACAACTAAAATGATACTTTTTATGTAGGAAACGTATAGAAAAGCTTAATTATGTAGTTACACATATCACCCATAATACTTCTGCTCTATAAACAGATTCTCAACTTCCAGGTATGTGAAAGGGTGGCATAAATGGTCAACCATGGGTTCTTTTGATGGAGGAAGCTTTAGGGACACTATAGTGATAGAAGAGTCAGAAACTGGGTGTATGTCCTTAGCCAGAGGACAGGACAGCCTAAGTTCTAGCTAGTACAATGATCCCTATGTTACCTCTTCAATTCGCATAATTTAAAGCAGCCCATAGAGCAGCCTCTCCTCTATGTTCTGCTGATGGGCACTGAGTAGCAGGCCTCACTGGGGACTCATTGCTAAATTACTTCAGTCAACCATGTGACCTCAAGAGTCAGTGACAAACAGAGTTTGCATACATGCATTGTTTGTGTTTTGCTTAGAATGGAATTAGACAGCAAATGCGCACATATTTTTTTTTAAGTTTTTGTTTTTAAGAAAGCTTTGCATATACATTTTTAGTAAACAGACCTTTAATGTACAAGATTCATTCTGAGAATCATCTTCTTTATTCCTTCCATAAATACTCTTTTGTCAAAACATATATTTCTTTTTCATTAACACTATGGAAAGGGGAGATTTTAATTACTTATGGGAGTGTCCTTATATTTTTTTTAATTTATTTTTTTAAAGGTATATTTTAATATATATACTAAACGTACACCATAATTTGTGTCTGTGTATAGATATCCTGTTCAGGTGACAGGAAATACCCTGTTCATAGAATTCCAAAAAAGTAGGGCTAAACGGGATCTTTGTAGGACATCTAGTTCAACTCCCTGCCTGAGGCAGAATCATTTCTATCCAAACCATCCCAAGCAAATCCTTGTCTGACGTATTACTAAAACTACACAGGCAATCCTATCCCACAACCAGAAAGCATAATAACATCCTTATATGCCATGGGTAAAGCTGTCCTTCTGCTGCATATATGTATCTATAACTTGTCTGTTTACAAAAGAATCCTAATAGGATATTTTCCTAAAAGATGTCATGGCATACTAATTTCCTTAGCTAACTAGTCTTCATCATTTCATCGGGTCAGACTGTAAGCTTAATTTAGTAACCTCCTTGCCAATAATAGGAAATGTTTTTAAGGAAACTAGTAAAATGTAATTTCTTCATTTAAAAAAAAAGTTTTTTCTTCAGATGGAGAACAGTGTGAGTATTTAACAACAACATTTTAAAATTAAAAAGATAAGCAGTAAATGATAATGTGTTACCATATAAATTTATCTTTTCCCTTATTAACCACATGTAATCTTCCAGAGGGTCCTTACTTTTCAGAATTTGTAGCTTAGTGTGTTGTAGTGTTACACCTTGTTTTCATTTATCTACCTTTCTTTTGTAATGATTCTGTGAGACAATATGATCTGAAGTTGTGCATTTTAAATTGGCTCTGTAAGGGTGGTCTAATTCATTCTGTAT
Source organism: Alligator sinensis (assembly GCF_000455745.1). Lineage (NCBI taxonomy): Eukaryota > Metazoa > Chordata > Crocodylia > Alligatoridae > Alligator > Alligator sinensis. The sequence goes on along the minus strand of NW_005841844.1, from coordinate 5,066,322 downwards.
CTTCTTACCATTGTCTTTGAGGTTTTAAAAAACCCATGGAGACTAGGGTGTTCCATCACAGTTTTACTGACCATCATGCAAGATAACTTCAGAAAAGAAAAATTACAAATAAACAGTATTCTGTTCTGTCCTTTCATTTAAGGCTACCAGTCAACCAGTCCCACTTTCCAATAGCAACCTTTCAGCAACAGGAAACTCCATTGGCTGCTACTATTACAAAGTAGCAATATTTTCTCCACAAAGCTGATAATGTGGTGCCATGTGGAAAACCAGCACCATTTATTATAAAAGAAAACTTTTAGTTTAATTATAAAAATCCTTTAGTTCATTTGTCTCTTTTGTGACTATAATATATGACATGAAAAGTAATTGCTTTGGTTAATAATGGATAATCTTTTTTAATGTTCTAAAGAATATTTCTGTGCTATATATTTAAGAAATTCAAGGTAGTCTTTGAGAGAAATATTTTTCTACTTCTAGTTAGCAGTTGTATCATACATAAAAACCAATTATATAATGATGAAAGTTTTGCAGAAAAATGCAAATCTCACCATAATGTTTTAAAGGCAGATTTTCTTTAACATCTGTTACTTATATTCTCTTAAAAAAACTAGTGAAAATAGATGCTGTGAAATTCATGCTTCAGACTCACACAGTAAGTTTTTTTATTATGTTCAGATATTTTAGATATAGCCATAATGTTGTAAACCATTTTAACTTTTAATGCATTTCTATTTTGTCAGAGTAAACACTTCCCTTTTTTGGGTGTCAATGATAATTACAGTCTCAGCGACCTTAGGTGCCGAACAACATTCTATACGGCTCTCACCCGCCTCCTCATGGTAGATCTAGGTAAGAGTCTGCTTAAGATGTTCCTCAGACATCTTGATACCTTTTGTAAGCTTACCAATTTTAGTAACAGAGCTGAAGTAGTTTAAGAATATTTAATGATAGGTTAATGCCATTAAAAAGCTCAGTTAATAAGGAAGCTACATTTGATCTTGATAGTATTTATAATATTGCAAATCAGCTTTTGAGGTTTGTGGCTATTTAAATGCAATACTTTTTTTTGTTTGTAACCGTCTGTTATGAGCTCTACAACCAACCTCAGTAGATTTTTCTTTTGCAGAGAAGGCCTTTACGCACTGTTACTCAGCTAGTTATTTATATGATCAGAGTCTGATCTTATGATGTGCTGAACCTCTTCGGCTCCGAGTAGCATCAGTGGCTACTCCAAACATGTGGGTTTCAGTGCTTACTTTAGCAAGGATTAATATTACTTTGTATAAATTCTCACTGTATAGGAAGACTTAGCGATTAGATTTTGAGTTAGAATCAGATTATCAGATCATTGAGCAGTTGTGTAACCCCAGCTGGAGATCCCACAGAACTCAATGAGATTTGCTGTATGTGTAAAATGAACTGCATACTTTAAGGGATAAGATTCAATATGGAATTAGGTGCCTAAAAGTTAGGTGTTGGCCCTGAAGTAGAATCCCAAATGCTGAGGTTCAGTATCAAGACTCCTTATATGCTACAAAGAGAGTTGGGCTCCTCAAATTGGGACCCAGAATAACCCAGGCAGTGACCACAACCATGCCTAAAGCGAGCTGCTAAGAAAAATGGAAGAATTGTGTATCTGAAATTCCAGTTCTTCTCAGATTTTGGACACCTAGCCAGGTCTGCAGTCAAGTGTCTGTATCCAGTCTGAATACCTCTTCTTGAAAGTAGGCACCCACATTTCTTTAAAGAACTGAGCAGAACTTATTCTTTTTAAAAGAAAAGACCTTTTTTTGTGTAACAGCCTAGCAATTGAAGTGTTTGCCTAAGAAGGTAAAGACCTAGGTTCACTTCTCTCAGTCTTACAGAATCAAACCAACATCTTTAACCTCCCAGCAAACATGCTCTACACATCCCTCCTTGAAGCTGTGCCATTGCGTAGAATTAAATTCAAGACTTTGGGCAGAGAGAGAATGCAAAAGGGCACAAGTTTTGGTTGCCTATCACTTAGGGCAGCGCTGTTCAGCTGGAGGCCCAGGGGCTGTATCTGGCCCTCAAAGGCTTAACCTTTGGCCCTTGGTTTTCCAGTCCAGCTGCCACTTCCCCAACTGCTCCTGCTGCCATGAGAGTCCCCTGGCTCCCTCTCTCTCTTTTGGCTTCCAATTTCTGCTCCCACCCGTGGGACTGAGGAAGCCCACAGTGGGGGGACCTGGGAACTCGGTGCAGGGCAGATGTGCTAGCATGGTACATCAGGAGGAGAAGACATGCTGTGCAGTGGGGAGAAGGCACCTGTGCAGTGTGGCATAGCATAACACAGCCCAAAAGCATTTGGCCTTCTGGAGTGTGCAGCCTGCATAGAATATCTACTCAGAAGTTTGACAGCCTTAATTTAGGGTATTCACATGGGAGTTATGATGCTTATGTTCTGGTTTTTAATGGAAAATCTGTTTCTGTTTTATCCAACAATTGTTTAATGTAAAATCTATAAAGAGTCTGAGGTGCATCCCTTAGTGGTGAGGGAAAAAAAATTCCTTAAGCGCTCTATAGCATTAATCGGGTTCTTATCAAGTAAGAATGACACCTTTTCAGTCAGCTTGTAAGAACAGATGTCAGCTTTTGATTTAGCAAGAGGTGGTTATATCCTAAGGAAGACAAGTAACAATACCTCAGAACATTTTCTAAAATCTCATAATATGGTTTGCAAAAAGTAATGGGCTATATCATCTGCTGTCCTAGCCTTGGAGTAGTGACGTTCTGGTGTTATAGCCCTGATGGTCTGGGAAATGTACATGGTGCCAGGGTTTGGGGAGGGGGGTATTTATTCAACCAGCTGCAGAATTGGGCAAGAATTTTGATAAGCTTTCAGGCACAAAACACCATTCTGCAGGTCTTGGATTAATAAAGTCGTAATAGCTATACTAATTTATCAGCCCAGGAGCTGGCTACTATATGCATTCATTTGCAGACATAGTATTCTTTCTCTTAAATATTACTGTATGAAGGTACTTTTCTCGTAAGAATAATGGACTGCTAGTTTTCCTAGGTAGATACCACACTTCTTTACTAAAAATATTTTTTCAGTTGTTGGCATCGTCTTCCCTGCTGTTCGTTGTTTTTAGTGTTAGATAGAGATGATGAAAAGAGGAATTAGACATGTAAACTGATTTTCAGGCCCCTGCACAAGGGTTTAGGCAACCAACATATATGTGAAATAGGTTCACCCTGAAGCCTGTACCTACACTAGTAAATACACCCACTGCTGATTAAAAAAAAAAAAAAAAAAGTCAGCAATGAATGCAACTGAACTGGGCCTAAACAATCTAATTGCAAGAAAAGACTAATCCATATTCAGCTTCATTTTGTTTCTAAAAGGTTTCTAAACATAGTGACTCCTGTTGCAACTTGCAGCTAACGTTTTTCAGTGCCCATTAAGCTGCATGCGTTGCTGACATTTATTGAAAGCAATAGATACATTTCCTGTATAAATCAGAACCTGCAGCCTCACTAACCTTTTCTATGGGGAGAGGAGAAAGAATAGATGGAATGAGTCCGTCTAATGGCCAAAAATCATGCCTTTAAAGAGAATTTGTGCGAGCAAGTACCATGCTGCTTGATAGCTCTAGTCCAATGTGGGCCAACCCTCTCAGCAGGCTTACCAAAAACTAAACCCTGCTCCCTCACCGAGTATTGCTCCAGTCACCTTCCCCTGCCCAATACGCGCTGCTTCACTGTCCCTGCCCTATCTGCCTCGGCTGCCTGCTTCTTTCCTAATCTGCCATGTGCCACACAAGAGACGGACTGCCACTTGCAGCATGTGTGCCACAGGTTGGCTAACCCTGCTGTATGCAAATGAAATGCAGGACTAGGAGAAATGTGACTGCACAAAAACGAATATAGTGAAATTGAGTTTTGCTTGATTCATCTAGGTTAGCTGCTAGAAGACGTGTTGCGAAACATTAGTTTTCATTCAAAGAGAACTGTTTATATTGCCTGTCATCCTTTTCAGGATTTATAAAATAAAATATAAAAAGGATTTCTTTATGAAGGTGTTCATACTACTGACTATTTAAAATAATGTACGTATAAATAAAATTAGGATAAATGTTGTGGGATTTTTTTAAGAAATAGGGAGTGTGCATGTTCAAATTGAAGTGTAAAATTCACTGGAAATCTGTCTTAAACAGTACATTTTAAACTGTTTGTATTTAAACCATGTTCTTTGGAGTGATTCAAAAATACAAATCAAATATGGGAAAAATAGCAGTAGATTAATTGGTATTTGCTTCAAAATGCACTTTGGTTTCTGTTCAACAATTTGAACCTTGTTTGAATTTAATTAGACTTTGAATTCTTTATATGCCCCAGGTTGTGTCTCTAATGAAAACAGGCTTTTTGGCAGTTTGTAATTGTACCATTTTATCACAATGGTCCTTGGCCTGAGATTTCTAAGTAAACTAAATATTCATTTGTGTAAATTATGAAGAAAACTGTTATAGAAATATGAACAAAATATTTTCTTTAGATAAAAGTTTTGAACGATGTTAATGCTGTTTAATAAATTCAATTTTTCTTTTAATTCTGGTTTACCAAAGATTTTACAAACTGCCATGCCAGTCAAAGTGAGTCCAAGTTCATTGAGGATAAGACCATTATTACAAACCACAGCCAGGTCTACCCAGTAGCATACACTTTTAGCATGCGCAAATCCACCAAAATATAGTTAATAGATTTTTTTATTTCAAAGTGCATGATGAGGCTATAAATATAGGCAAAGGTAGCTTGGATCATAACAAAAAAAGCAATTTGCAGTAGTACTTTGTTCATGGAATAGTTTGTTCCTTTTCCAGTTAAAATTGATGTTATCATTTAACTTTCCTTTATTGTGTAATGATAATGCATTGGTACTTTCTTTTACAGCTTTTTTTAACTGAAGTAAAATATTTTAGGAATGAAATGTTACTGTTTTGGTTCTTTAGCACTGCTTCTTCCTGGGCAATGCAACTGTACTGAACTTTAAAACAAAAAAGTGCTGAAGGTACCTTTTCATATTGAAGAACTACTTAGTTTTCAATGAAAAGTGACTTGTGTCCCAACTTGTCACACAACCTCTCTACAGAATGGCACAGTAGAACTTTGTAGGGCTCCTCCAACATGGTTCTTTTTTCAAGATTTGGATATTAATTTGTTTGCTCCAAAACAAATTATAAAAAAAATAAAGAAGTAGTACCTGAACAATGTGTAATCTATCTATGAAATTAGAAAATAACTTTTAATGAATATAAAAGAATAAAGAGAGATTATAGACGTAGATATTTGCATAGCTGTTAAGTAGTTCCTGATGAGTGAGCATTTTTAAAGTTTGCATCGTCTCTGACAAATTTAACTTTTTGAAAGTTGGCTTGGTAGAAAAATTGTTTGATCGGTCATTTCTTTCTCCAGTCACAGCAACAGCTATAGAATCTGGTAGCACTGCATGGTTCTGTACTGCCAAGTATTTCCCTCCATAAGACCTTTTTTTCCTCTTGCTTATGACTGCCAAATTGGTCTAACTGAAGTTTTCTGTCAGATAATTTTAGCCAAAACATTTCTGCCATGTATATAAATGAAGCAAGAGAAAATTCGTTGTGTTGCCCATGTTAAAACTTCTAATGACTTTTTCTTTAAATTGCTCTAGTGCTTCGATATCATGGAGCAGTAACAAAAAACTTGGCAGAAAGGTGGCCTTTGTGTCAAGGATGTCTTTTGCTAGCCTTGACAAAAACACCCAGATTTGATAAAGTGATCAACCTTTGAAAAATCTCAGTTTGCAGATTGTCAGTGGAGATTTCTTAGATTATTTTAGCTAGAATTCTGAGGCATCCATCCTCACTGAGAATGCTAGATTTTCTCTGTACAGGAGGGGGGCAGAAGCTGACATTAAGGAGCCTCTCTCCTGTGCTTTCTGTGACCTTGCTAGTTTCCAGGCACTAGGATGGAGGAATCTATCTTTCCTAAGTCAGAGGGAACATGGGTTATGAGGAGGAAAAGAGCCTGATGACATTTGGATGAAGGTGGGGAGAAAGACTGTTACTGTCACTAGCTGAGAGAAGTGGCTAGAGTTGGTGGGGAACAGAAGGCTGGACCTGGGCGATATGGAAAGTAAAGGGAGTCTGGGACTGGGAGATGAGCAAGAGACTAGGACTGAGAGCTGGAGTGAGAGAAGACTGGGAACATGCAAAACTGGGTGCCAGAAGGCTGAAGAAGATGGAACTGCTGAGATCATAAATGAAGCTGAAGAAAGGAAAAGCAATTAGGATTTGGACTGACAAAAGACACTAAGATTAGGATGGGAATAGGGGTAGAAGAGAGGACAGGAGTCTATACTGACAAGAAACTGGGCTGTGGGAAGGTAACTGAGACTGGACTGGTTTAGCGACAGGTGGCTGAGGCAATAGAGTCTAAGACTGGATTATTAATTTGTGAGAGAGTAGATTAGGAACAAGGGGTAGGTCAGGGAACAGACAGGTCAGAGTCAAGTACAGGTTGCTAGGCATGGATGAGAAAGGGTCAAGCCCTTGGGGGTAACAGACATAAGAATAGCAGTGGTACCTTCAGAGCCTGGTCTGGAACCCAAATTCCCCAACTTATACCCAGCTCCTTACAGTTATCAAGTATCTGTGAAATGTGCTGGCAAAGTGTCTCATCCCCTTCAGTGTTGGTCCACATGGAAGATCACAACTTACTCTTGCCACAAGTTATTCCCATTAGCTCAAAAGTGAGTGGTCTGGGAGGGGATCTAAAAGTTTCAGTGCTGATGACAGTCCAGTGGGTGTCAGTACAAAGCCATGTGATGGAGTGTCTTTATTCATTTTACTTTTTTTAAAACCTAGGAAATCAAAAACAAAATCCAGTATTAAAAGAACACGGTTAAGGTTACAAATACAAGCTTACAAAATGTAGGAAATGCTACAATTCAGATGGCACAATTAGAATTTCCTTCGCTTTGTGCACATGAATCATGATGATACAGTTTTCATTTATATGAACAAATATGGTGTTTTAGATATGATCCCTGCCTTATTCATTGCAAAAGATGGATGGTCTCACTTCACGAGTAGCTTCAGTATTTTTTTCTCTTCATTATTCATCCTGTGAGTCCATGTCTTACTTTCTTTGTACACTATTTAAACTCTGCTCTGAAGGCAGAATTATTAAATTTCTCCAGAACTTTTCTCCTGAGCTTATCAGACCCGAGTGCTTCACAAATGATAATTAATTTAGCTTCATGACATGTCTCTGCAGTCAGGGACTATAATTGTCCCCATTTTACAGATGGAGAGCTGAGACACAGATAATAAAATGAAAAGTTTCCACTAATTGTGCGTGCCAAGTTTTGAGACAACTTAAGTCTGATTTTTTCAAGTACTTAGTACTTTGTCAAAGCACAACTTCACCTGAGTTAACACTGCAACTCAGTGTGCTCAGCACACTAAGCAAATCAAACCTCAAGAATTCAAGTCAGGCACCTGGGAAATGAGGGACACACAATTAGTGAACACCTGTGAAAAGTTTGGTTTAAGTGACTTGTCCAGCATCACATAGGAAGTCTTTGACAGGTAAAATAAGGCATAGAAGTCAGTTCTCCCCAACATCATTTGGTGGCCTAACCTTGAGGCTGACCTCCTTTTCCCTGCCTTGTTGTCTATGCACCTTCCAACTTGTGTAACAAATCAGGCAGGAATCCTACAAACAGAAATCATCTTTATTATTCAGCCCTGATTTTATCCTCATCATGTGCATGAAAATGAGGCAGGGGCTATATGGAAGAAATACTGTGTGATTGTGTCATTTTTTAGACATATGCTCATACACAGAAGGTTTGCAAGTGTTTGTACAGGCATCCTTTATACAAAGTTTTCTAACTGTAAAGTCTTGACTTGCCAGTCTTTATAATATTTCTTTAGTATATTTGTAATACACAAAAATAATATTATAAATAAATAAGGTGTTTTTATTACACATAGGTGTGCATACACACTACTAGATTAGTAAAAAGAATAGAATTATAAAAGGGAAAAGAGAGTAGTCTCAATTTCAAGTTATTTGCAGTAAATAACTTGTATTTTTTTTAATTCAATCTGTGTGCCTTAGTGAAAACATTTTAGAACTAAGGGCCTACTCCTTTTGTTCTTAGCTAAAGCTGCCCTTCACTAAAGGTCAGTGGGGGTCTTGACCTTTAAAGGTGTATGGGATTGGGTACTGTCCTGCCAAATGGCAGTATGAAGATGATGTGATGCTCTGTTGTTGCTTTTTTTTTTTCCCCCCTATAGGTGAAGATGAGGATGAGTTTGAAAATTTCATGCTTCCCCTCACAGTTTCATTTGAAACTCTAACTCAGATATTCAACAATAGTTTTAAACAAGAGGAGGCAAAGGTAGGTCATTTCATTTATAGGGAAAGAAAATATTTATTGGTAAAATAAGTTCATTGTGATGAAAATATTTTGCAACAGATTGACTTTTATATTTTCATCTTTGCCACATACGTTTGTACATATATGTATAATTTTCTTTATAGTATTGAGCTAAAAAGTCTATATTTGATTTCCCATAAAAGTAAACGACTTTATAAATGCGCAATTAAGCCATTGGGATTTCGTAAGTGTTTTGCAGATGAAGTGATCTCATTTGAGTCACATACACACTCAGTGGGACAGATATGCCTCTTGTGGTATTTGGTGTGTTTCATATATGAGTCCTTCTTTCTGTGTGTGTATCTTTTTATATGCATTAACATATTTATTTGGGAGTATAAGAAGAGATGCTGTAATACACTTGATAAAACACTGCATCTTTAAAGTATTTTTTCAAACAAGAATTTAATATATAAATCAAGACTTTATTAAATGGCTGGGCATATATGTATAAATAGGAACTGGTCTTGAAGTATTGCATCCTTAAACTGAACAAAGTGATTAGGATAACTGATAGCTAAATAAGGTTTTTATGTGCCTGTGGGAGCCATATTAGGATTGATTTGACAAGTCAGTTCAGCTGTGGCAACAGTCATAATATCTAACACAACATTATGTTTTATTAGTAAAATCCTTAAGTGTAGCAAGCTGTTTGTGTCAAAACAACAGTATATTTTAGGCAAGAAAAAGACTTGCTAAATGGAAACAGCATCATCAGAAATGATAATACATTAGAGCAGTATTACATTAAATAGATTCCTTTCTCCCATTATGAAAAAACAGTTAACAATGCACTCTAGAGTGCCCATTCCAGATACATACTATAATCTTCTAAAAGCTCTAACAGTAATTTTTAATTTACTATTTTAAAATATGATGGAAACCTTCACACTGCCTCACCATCATTTGTCCTCTTTCTTTCCTGGAAATATAAACAGTAATCAGAAGTGCTATCTGTCATACATCTTTGCATTACTAGTGGATATATAACTCATAATACCCACTTGGATTAAATCAATATTTTAGAAAATATGAATGGAATGGAAAATCACATAATCTAGATTCTACATTTGTTGTTGCTTAAGTATTTAATTTGTAAACTGCTTTTCATACATTGAATAAATATAATTATGATGAGTTCTTTTGCTTTTTTTTGTTACTGATTTTAAAAATTAGAACTAAGACATCATTCTTTTAGAACCATTCTCTTTGTAAGAAATTGCATTTATCTTATTTGAGGATACTGTCGTATTAAGACAATTTTGATGCAGTTATTTCTGGTTTGATAGAAACCACCTTACTGGAGACATTTTAATGGAGTGGAGTCATATATCCCTAAACTAGCAAGTTCTTAACAACCCTAGAAAGTGACTGCTTGATTACACTTTAACGGTATTTGCAAATAAAATCACAAGTAATTAAGGGGAAATCTCCAGGCTTTTGAGCAAGTTTGATGCATGATAACTGCCTGATTCAGCTTCATCTAGAGTAATGCTGTGTAGACAAGAGCTACTGAGATCAATAGCAACATAATGATAGTGGCAGAATTAAGTGAGTAACCTGAGAACTGTGTCTTCAAAATGCATGCAGCTGCCACAAGCCAGGGCCACACAGTGCACTCCGTGCTTCCGTCCTAAATGTTCATCAAAAGACGCCCTGCAGGAAAATGGAGTTAGATGCTCTTTATTGCTGATCGTGTCTCTTGCCACATTTATCAGGGAAATTGGATTAGCAGTTGGCAGCTGCAGGTAGACAAGGTTCTGCAGTGATTAAATATGCAGCTTGGCTGCATTTGTTGTGACAGACCTTTAGTAAATTCTACTGTAAGCACCATCTGTCTAATTTGTATAAAGAAAACTTGGTGCTTTGAGCTACCAATAAAGAACTAAATCTGTTGCTTTATTGTAAACAAAACTTTTGCTCTAAATTCTTTTAAACATAATTTATTTGGTTGAAGCTATTTTTCTATCATGATGAATAAATAATACATGCAGAAGTGCTTTCAGGTACTTTTTTCCCCCAAGTACTGGGAGAAAAACAGTTCAGTTTTGTGCTTCAATAAAATGTTTAGCATTCTGATCTGCAGGGAAGTGACATGGTTAAAATATCACTATGAAAATGGCCCACAACTGCCAAATTCATTTAATTTGTGGTTTTTACTAACAGTTTCTAACTGGCTGTTTTTATATATTTTTAAATTCACAACTAAAAAATAACCACAGCCAGAGAGCTCTTGTTGAAATACATTTGCAGTTGACCAAGCTATATGTAAAACTTATGCCTGGGTTTCTTTTCTGGTAAAATAGAATATAATTGAAGAAGACCTAATCTGTGTCATCGGCTTTTTTCCACTTTGAAATGAATAGGAAAAAATCATAGTATTAAAACAATTGCCAATTCTTCCCTTCAGATTCTCTGGATTTGCCCTGACAATCCAGCTAAGTAATATATTGACTAGCTAGCCTGAACCTCAGTGGTACTTTTATGTTAGTTATGACATCATCAGTTTGAATAGAAATGAATGAAAACATGTATCTGAGGGGAAAGAGCAGTTAAATAGCAACATGCTATCTTTAGCTGGTTTGTAGAAACTCCATGCTGTTAAATTATTTAAAATCCTTGATTTTCAGCTTGCACACATTAAAAGTTTTCACACTAAGTGCCAAATGTTGCAAACAGCACTTTAACAGAATGATTTTGCTTTGATCCCTGTAGCAGTTCCTGAATAATTTATCACAGGTTATTGCCTTAATTCTGGAGAGGGATAGAGCAATAAAGGCAGATGAAAACACTCCAGTTGAAACACCTTGGGGCCTGCTCATTCCTCTGACACGGCTCTTTTGTTGGAACTATTTAGAGGTTATTAAGACGTGTCTCCAGAATTAAGAGTATGCTGTAAGGATGAAGACAGCCATCTTAATTCTAAAGACAAAGCGCAATGACCCTTCACCTTTTTTTTCTTTGTTGTTATTATATAGTAGAATTATGAGGGTAATATTATAGCTGCACCCAATAGTGCTACTATAGTTAAGGGTCTGTCAGACTTTCCATTACAAAACCTGTTTTGGGGGTGGGTGGTGTGAGTGGTATCTCGTCTGTTTCAAATTGCATTAGTCAGAAACTTGGCACACATTGTCAAGTCACAATTCAAGTTTAGAGTTTCTTCCTATGGATGCTTAAATGCTCAGTTCTTTTCCAGTAACAATGCATGAAATATTTTTTTTAAGATTAGACAATAACGTCATAATAGAAAAAGCAATCTTTGAAATTCATTAAAAGTAGACTTAGCACCTTTTGGTTTACAGATGAAGAATATTTTGAAACCAATCAGTTAGTGCAAAAATTGGTATAAAAATTAATATATGTGAAAGCCTGTGTTGTCCCTCTCTACCATCTATTCACCATGTCTCTTGGATACACTGTTCTTTACTTATCCTACATCCTTATGCATTGTTGCTGAGTACTGCTAAACAGCTGTGATTTTGCACCCCAGAGATGACTGCATTTCAGTGGTGAACGAAATGTTCCCTTTGTTAAATTACTTAGATTACTATGTTAAATTCGTGAGATACTCTTCAGTTCTTAAGACTTAAACCCCCAAAGGTGATACCTAAATGTATCATGTTATTTACTATTTTTCTTAACAATTTTTATAAACACAAATACCTTTGAAAATTCATGGTCTAACAAGTCTATTCCACCACCCCTTGGAGAGCTCAGTGAGCACAGGATTCAGAGTGAACCCTGACCTTATTGAAGTTAGAAAAGTGTTGTCAATAACTATGATGCCAGGGTTTTACCTGGGGTATCTGTGTATCTAGCATTGAAAGAGCAGTTCTGGCCTCAATGTCTGTAAGCCATGTTGTCATTTTATAAAGTAAATTGCCAATAAGGAAGTATTAAACCAGTGAGTTCAGTATGACGTGTACGAAAATATGTAATTTTATAGATCACAATTTATATATAAAGAATAGTATGCTTAATAGTGGTTGCTGTTTAGATAATAATAGTTTTGGAAATCATTGTTATAAAGCTAAAGAAATTAATTTTCTTTTCTCAGTTGCTTTTTGATACAGAAATTCAAATGGCAGATGAAATTACCTTGTTCTTGCAAAGCTCTGTAGTACAAGGCAGTGTCATCAACTAAACTGTGTTGTACACGTACATTTAGGAGTAGCTTCTAAGTCTCACTACAAAGACATGTTTTCTCCAAGGAATGTTTTCCAAAAAACAGTTACTTTTACAAATAAATGGATAAGAACTTTAGGGTTGGTGGGTAGATTAGTTATGTGTATGTAGGCCCTATCCACCACCTGACCATGAGTTATTTCCTTCTGTGCATGTTCTACTGCATATAAGAAAGGCAAGTTCTAGGTGCTAAACATCTTCCACGTCTTTCTTTGGATTCCTAGTTTTGCCTTGTTCTCTAGAAATGTCTTAGCTTTTTATTTCTGTAGCTAGAATGGACAAAAAGCCAAGATTGTATTTGAATCCTCCTATTTCATCCTACCTTGAACTTGTTGTCACATATTATGGTACAGACAAATACAGCAATTTTATTGATATCAGAGGATACTGATACAAGCTTTTAGAATGCAACTGCTATCTCTGTTTGCCTGTAGCAATACAACTATAGCAAAATGCCTCTAATTATAACCTTTCTTAATTCAGGGTCAGTGTTAGGGCAATGTAGCTAACTTGTATCGCTACAGGATCATTCAAATATAACAGGTAGATCATAACAACTGATGCATATGCTCCTGAGCAGCAGCTCCCCGCATCTTTTTAAACCAGCTAAAAAAAAATTATGTCAGTCCATCTGTGTCAGTAGCACAGTTTAATAGTAAATGAAAAATGATGTGAAACTTCTCAAATTCTTTCCACTTAGAGCACAAATCTGCTAAATATTTATTTTCTACATTATGGAACAAATGCATCAATTGGTAAATTGTAGATAAATGCAATGGTTAGGTCCCAGTCTTCTATGGGTTGATTGTTTCTTGGCAGGTGATCTCTATTATTAACATTTGTCAGGGTTCAGGGCACTGAGAATCTTGCAAGGTCAGGCCATGTCCCCAACTCCGAGGAAATCCAGCTGTTAGGGTGCTCATACCAACATCAAGTTACCAGTTTTTCGCAAAGAATCCAGTTTACCGTCCAATAAATATATGCAACTCCTACTGAAGTTAATGAGGTTAATGTATCTGTATGTGGAAGCAGAACTGAGCACTTGTATGAGATCCTAGTTAGACTCCTGAATGTAATCTGCTGCACTCCATTTAGTTAGTCTGAGGGAGTTTCAGCCGATATGTGAACCTTGTCTTTTGTACTTCTTCACTTATAAATATTTTAACCTTGTCACCAAATACAGTAGTCTTGAAGATGTATTTCGATATCTAGTTTTTTAAAGAAAGAAGAAAAGGCTAAAGCATTAATCTTCCCTCCTGATTCCTCTGTATGCTTCAACAGTTTAGCCAATCCCTGGAGTTCTTGGTATTTCATAATGAAAAAGGACTATAAACCACATCTATAATCCATAACTAATATTAATATGACATATTTGTTATTCAGTAGTCAAGTAAACAAAACATAATTTATCCATGAAATATTCTGTACATTGAAAAGTAATTTTTCATTCACTTAAAACTATCAGTGAGGATTATCTACCTGGAAAATTTCATCGACTTTTGAGTTGTTGCATCTTCCTTAAAAAACTTTAAATCTTTTGTCAGAAAAAATAATGTATATTTTCACTCTTACACAATTAGCTAAAATGGGGGTGCACAGAGTTTGTATCAACTTCCAAAAATTCATTTTTTGGCTGAAAACTTAGAAAATGACATCCCAAAAGAGTTTTCCAAAAAGAGATAAGCATGTGAAAATGAAAAATAATGGAAATTTTAATATAATCTTAACTGTAGGTTTAGTATGAGGATCAATTAGTCTTATACCTCACATAAAATACTGCAAGCTTGAATTAACATTTTATTACTGATATCATTCCTTTAAAAGTGCTTCTTGTACTAATATATTAAACTTATATGTGTAGCATCCACACCTTATGTTTCTGAGTTTGATTTATTAAAAGGTACAGAATATATTGAGTAACCTGAAACATTCCCTAAGCATTTTATGTTGCTGCCATAAACTTGGGCAGATTTTGTTTGTTTAAAAAATCTATGGTTTTCTATAGAGAAGGATTTGAAAGAGACATTTAAACTAATGAATCAAAATCAGATATGTGCTCATTATTGGCTGATTATTACTCCATCTGCTCTGCGCTAACGTGAAAATCAATTACTGTGTCTCTTTCCTACTGACAGCGTATGTTGATCGGGCTGGCAAGAGATCTTCGAGGGATTGCCTTTGCACTGAACACAAAGACCAGCTACACCATGCTGTTTGACTGGATGTATCCTTATTACGCTATGACAATACCAGCTCTGTGCACAGAGGGATACCAGGCCCCTTGCATTAGTTTAATAGTATGGCACAGTGGGGAAGAGGAAACAAAGCTAAATGAACTAATGTGTAATCAGCTAAAATTACAGCACAATGGCAACCATGCAGTTAACTGAGACAGACCATAGAGAGGTCACTTTTTGTTGGTCACACTAATACCCTAGAAAATATCCAAGTGGTTCCCAGTCCCATTGCTAGCCCAAGATGTTTTGTTAAATATATGGTGACTTTAATGCAAAAGAATAATGCACTTAAAGTTGCTTTAAAAATTATCTGAAATACTGATGCAAAATTTTGCTTTACAAGTGTTAATTTGTGGGGGATTCCTATATCTAGCTTAATCTGGTCTTTCTTTGAGCCAATAACTATGTTTTATATCTATTTTATTAATATTATGACATTTTTCTTGTTCAGAAAATAAAGATCTATCTAGATTTACAGATTCCCTCAATAAGTAAACTCCAGAACTACTGTGTTTGCTTTAGTATCTTAGTCTTCTTTCTTAATGATATGCTAATGTATCTATTAATACCTAATGGTATTCCGTTTATACAAAGGGAAATCTTTGGTATTTTTAATAAGTGCACAAGTCACGAATTCTGTCACATCATTTATAATTAAACTCACTGTTTTAATATATAATGGGAAAGGTATAATATAGCTTGAGTTAGATCTGCTAATACTCTGCATGATTTCTATGAATTTGTTTATAGCATACATAAAATAACATACAAGTTCTGTTTTACTAGGAACAAGGGTTATTTCAACAAATACTAAAGGATACTTATACAAAAATTATATATCTGGAGAGCATTCTGTCATTATAGTATTATGATTAGGAATATAATGTAAAGGAGGAAAGGGCAGGAATGTTAAACCATTTACAGTCTTATCTATGGCCCTGTGCAATCAGTAGATAGACTCTTGCTGAGAACTGGAAAGGCCTTCTTTAAAACTTTGCAGGTCTGCAAGTGACTACTTAGATTCAAGCCCCACTTGCATGGGACTACTTACAGACCTGAAACAATAAGAGAAAGGATTATTTAATTTCAGTGACATAGGAACTGCAAAGCGGTTTCTGGGACCATGGCTGGTGGAAGATGTACTACAGGTAACTGATTTCCTTTCCACTGTGCAAGGAGCAGATCAATTTATGGGAAGTCCACTCCATACTGGTCTTGAAGGTACAGAACACACGATTGTCTCCATTGTTCCTAATGTCTTGAAAACATATGAAGTCATTTATAAGCTATTTTTAATCAACCATTGACTTCAGATTTGGACTGCCAAGAGACCTCCCATTAATCTGCATTAATACTGAAATAAAAGGCTGATATATATACCCTTTGAGTGAAACTTATCTGTCCAAGGCCTTTTTGATTCCCATCATTTTCTATATATTTTCTCTCTTCATACATACCTGTACACAGATACAGATCATCCTTCCCCTGCCACCTTTGATTTGAAGAGCAAGTGCCTGCTTCTTCTGCTCAGTGCATTTAATCTTGGCTGGGATGCAGCCCCCTGCTCCTATTGATCGAAGTATTATAGCAAAGTAAGCTGTGATCATATAAGCTCTTATTTGCTGCACATAAAGAATAAAACTAAAATTGGTAAGTGGAAAGGGGTGGAGGAGGCTTTTATTTACATTCTGAGATGATAATTAACATTATAGGATGTAAATTAATATCAGTTACTGGGTGCCTATATACGTGCAGGGAGACTGCTCCAACACTCTGTAATCACAGCGTGTCAGAGCAGACTCGAGTAATCGTGCGGTAATTACCATGCTCCAGCAGATTCCAGCGTCACATGTATAAGCATCCCCACACTGAAAAATGGCAGTGGGGGCACTTTAACTAAAGCTCATCTGACAAGCTTTAGTTAAGGCGCCCCGCCACCATTTTTCAGCATGGGGACTCTGATACATGGGATGCTGATACATGTGACAGTCCCTCCCTCCTCCCCCCAGAGCCCACTGCTGTTTCTGTTTTATAGACTGAAACCTGTTTTAACTGAAACTGCCCAAAATTATCTAAAATTTTTCAGCATTATTTATTTTGAAGAAAAATAGGTTTTCCTTTTTCTTTTATGCAAACAAGTATTTTTAGCCCTTCTGGTTCAGCGTTGGAAAGTGGAGTTGACTATAAACAAAAGTGAAACTGACATAGATGATTTTCACTGCCTTAGGTAGGGAGAAATGCAGCAAGTAAACCAGCAGTATAAATCAACAAGAAAAAAATGTTCATTTTTAATAATAGAAGATAGTGTCAAGTAAGATAGATAAAAGGTAGTTGTTTGGAAATAACAATTTTAAATCAGTGCTATTAGAGTACACTGGACAATGTAATTCTTTATCTCAAAAGCTGGCTGGAAATGTTTTGCTTCTAAACTCTTCCCATTGATTTCAAGAAAACTTCACATTGTGTGGACTTCTCAAGATCAGATCTTTAATTTTTAAATTGTTCAACTTGTAGGTCCTAGTTTTCCTTATTTCTTATTGAAATAAGTATCTGGATTTTAAGTTTTGTCCAGTAGATGGCAAAAATGAGTAGAAATAAATTCTTGTAAATCCTTTGATTCTGTTTTTGATCTAGAAACCGTTGTGTTCTATATTTTCACAAAGAAGTTAAGGTTATTAGGGTCATGGTTTGGAGGTGAATTGTCAGGTATGCTAAAGCTGTGTTAGATTGCCAAATAGGGCTGTTTTGTAATAGCCTTGCTTATACTAATTGAGTTTCTCTAGCAAATCAGGCTCCTTGGAAAAAGGCCAAAGGCTTTTCATAATTGTATTGACAAGAAAATGAATATGATAAATGGTGTTCATTCAGTGGAGACAAGATTTATAGTTTTCCTCTGGGCAAGGGATGAAGAGCAAATATTTATAATAATAGTAAAATTTGTTTAAAAGTTGTATTATCTGATCTCTCAAAAGGCTTTATTAAAATATTTCCAAATATTTTTAAGTAGTTTCAGGTGGAAAAGTGCAGGATCTTCCCAGAGTATTCCATTAATGAAAGATGAATAAGGAGACAATACAAAAAATCCTGGATATGAAAGTCATTTATTCTTCCTGAAATATTGATATGTCAAGCTGTCAATGATGATTCTAGTATTACTACAGCTACAATATTATATCTTTGGAAAGTTTATTTGCCTTTTATATTCAGGAAATGTGGTCTGTGTAATTTGTAGGGCAGGTCTGAACATGCAGGTATAACTTCATATAAAATTGCCATTTTAAGTGAAATCAGAATCCATTTTTATTAATTAGTGTTATTCCACTGATAAAATAATGTCGTGTTTTGATATGTTTTTCAAGGATACTTTTATAAAATGTAAATGTGTTGTCTATGTTTCTGTAAACTGACACCAGCCTAAAGTTTAATGCCCATGATCTTGCAGTCAGTTACATCTATGAAGATCCAGGACCATAACCAGTTATCTCTTAACTCTCTGCTGTTGTCTTAAAATTGGATGGGAACACCCCTGGTAAATTTTCACCTATCTCTGCCAATTGGCACAAAGTTTTGAAGCCTGAAAATAGGAATGTTGCAGTAAGAAAATATCTAGACAGACTTCAGTTGCCTTGGTAGGCTGAGAGTGGGCTTTATTTAGCTAACTAAATGTAGCCCGATTCTGCAGAGGAAAAGAGGTGTTATGTGGTTTTATTTTCAAAAAGGTAATCTGTTGTTGAAGCTTCCTGTCTAGTTATTTCACAAAATCCCAATCCACTGTATTAGTTTTATGTTTAAAAATGTACTTCATCAGGCTTTAGCAGGTGTGGAACACCTTTTCTTAAACTTCGGTTCGAAAAACATTTGAAGATTCTTCTGCATCTTTTAAAAATATCACATTTACAGGAGCATGTGACACTTCGGTATTAGTCAAAAGGGCAGTTTGTTTTCAAGATATTATATTTTAGTGCAGGGATAGGCAACCCCCGGCATGCATGCCAGAGTGTGGCCCCCATAAAGCATTTTGCTTCACACACACGTGCCTCAGGGCAGATGGCAGGGGAGCTGCAAGGGGCCTGATCCTTTTTGCGGCAGTGCAGCCCCAGCCCCTTCCCCACCATCTGCGTCAAGGCATGTTTGCACCCACTGCTGGCTGCAACCCAGTGCAGCTACTTGAAACTTCCTCGCTTCCTGCTGTGAGAAGCCTGGGCTCTGTGGCAGGTGGCAAGGGCCTGCCCAGAGTCTGGGCCAGCTGTGGTTGGCAGCCGCGAGGCTGCAAGTGGCTGTACCAGGGTCCACAGAGCCCCGGCCCAGCTCATTGCTGGCAGCAGGTACACGCACATCTTGGGGTTGACAGCAGGGAAGGTGCCAGGGCTTCACTGCCACAACAAGGATTGGGCCCCTTGCAGCTTCCCCATTGTTTATGCCTGGCATACCAACATCTTAGAAGTTGAGGTTGCAGATGTTTTTGGCACTCTGCCCAAAAACATTGCCAAACTCTGTTGTAGTATGTTTTTCAAATGATTAATAAGTGTATTACCAAATTTGCATGTGTGTCTCAGGGTTGACAGCAGGCAAGATGCCAGGGCTTCACTGCCACAACAAGGATTGGGCCCCTTGTGGCTCCTCTGCTATCTGCCCCTGGTACGCCAACATATTACAAGTTGAGGTTGCTGATGTTTTTGGCACTGTGCTCAAAAACATTGCTGACCCTGGCCATAGATAGTTAATATTATAAAGGGCATTTATTGAGCTAGAGCACTAAAACTAAAATATATTTCTACAACATAAAATATATTTCTAAAAACTTTATTAGTAATTTTAATTTGCAGTTTAAATTCCATGTTTGAAAATAGACTAGTCAATTTCACTTCACGAATTAGCTGAATTCTGCATTTTTTCAGTGTTGAGAATTTTTTAAAAAACAACATAAAAGCTGTTTTCTTTGTAACTTTTAAAAATAAAATATGGAAGCATTTTGGTTGGCTCCAGTTTATGCAGAATTTGGTTTCTGTTGTCCATACCTGCCATTGACTGTAGACACGTGGTTGAGCTTTTGAAATATGACGTCCCTGTGTATTTAAAGGATCTCCAGTTGTTTTTTATCTCAAACATGTTGGTTGAAATAGTTTTAAAAGGCTCCAAAGATTATGCAGGTATTTACCTAAACCTGTGCATTTGCTAACAAATATATCTCATGTTCATAACATGTTTCAGTTCTGCTGCTGAGCAGTGTAACTTCCTGGTATAGCCAAAGGCAAATTGTGGTCAGCACCATTTCAGAAACCATGGTTGAAACCTGCACCCAACAGCTGTGTTCAATGAAACACCTGGTTTTGTTCCCACTGAGAGATGGCTAGACACAGTGCTCTCCAGCAGACTGGATTGGCAGTGCCTGGCATGTCCACAGGCCAGATCCAGTTGGTGTTCCTGATCTGCTGCCCAGGCAGGCATGGCAGGTATCATCCCCATCTAGCACCACCATCTGGCCAGAGTGGGGCGGGAGGCAGCAGGCAGGCTGCCCCAACACTAGGGAAAGGAGCTTGACCTGGCTCCACAAAGAGGGTAGTGGGTATGGCCCAGCCCTGCAAGGGGAGGGGTGTGATGCAGCCCCGATCCAGAAGTGGACAGCAAGTGGTCTGGCCATGTA
>NW_005841844.1:5040279-5045791 GCF_000455745.1 Alligator sinensis | reverse complement strand
TTTGCTCTGAAAGGCCATGCAGGGATTCGATTTTGGGGATTTGGCAGGGGGGAGCATGGCCATATTACTGGCCACCACTCCCCTATTGCCAAATGTCTGGACCTGTGGGGAGCCCCACAGACCAGATGCAGTGGCTCAATGAACCACATATGGCCCATGGGCCATAGGTTGAGCATCCCTGGCTGGACACGGTACTGTCTTGCTGCCTCGTTTCCATTTGACAAATTAAAAGTCTGTTAAAAAGTATTGAACTAATTTCTTATTTTATTTTTATCTGTAAATGAATATATGCATTAGTTAGTCATGAATGAGAGAAAGCTGTCTTATTTCTCTGTTCCATGCCTTGAGGAAATTTAAAAACAGCTTCTGTAAGACTTCTTCTAGGTCTAGCCCACTAACATAGTCTCAGTGAAATATAGTTTGAGCTGGTGTTGATAAACTGGTATGTCTAGTCTTCCCATGAAGGGTTAAGATGCTACTGAAAAGGTCTGTGTTGAGGCGGAGTTAGTAGATAGTCCTTTAGACTTCTTTGATCCTCATCATTTGACAGTGTTTCAGAATGTGACTTAGAGGTTGCACTAGTTTAGTTGGGTGATGGTCATCTAGGGAGTATGAATCAGAATAACCTCTTCATGAGGATAACACCCAGCTTCACATTCCTGCATGTGCCATGGCAGCTGGTGTATTTTGAGTGTCTTGCCCTGTGTCAGGACAATGTAGCTCTTCTGGAATCACGTTTCAATATTAGTGGATTAATGAAAGTGACAGAAGACACAGCAAGGATTTTCTGTTTCCTTTGATGGAGTTTTAGCATGCACAACTGGGAGACTGGGCTGAATCTTAGTTATTGCATGCAGAAATATTGATAGTATATGCACATGCTAGGACTGATTTAAAATAAAAAGGCCTCTTAGGAAAGAAGAGGCAGATCCTGTAAGTATTTTTCAAATGTCAGTCTCTTCTGTAATATGCAGTGTTGCCTCCAGAGCCGTAGGCAGTTGGCAGCAAAAGCTGAGCAAGTCTCCAGAGGCCTCGGACAAATAGACAGAATTAGCCAAAATACCTCCCTTCTTAGAGACAGCAATATCATTCATCGGTAGTGCTGTCCATGATGACATTAGTCTCCACCAGAAGGCCTGTATTGTGTCAAGACTTGGCTCTCCATGGTTTGATTAATTTTTCTCCCATTAAAACTTAAATTTCTTTTTTTGGGGGTACATATTGTCATTTTTTAAAAGATGCCCCCTCCCCAAATCCATGGAAGATATAAAGGCCTCTCAGGGCAGCTCTGCAGAAGCTAATAGGACATCTTCCTGGCATAAGTTTAATAGAGAACTTGGTAGAAGTTTCTGAGTCTACTGACTTGTATTGAAACTAAGAAAGACATTTTTAGGCAAAACATTTCCCTTCAACTCTGTGGGGGAGAAGATAATTCATTTTTCATGGGCCTTTCATACCCCAGTTTTTCTGCTAAGACTGCCATTAAGAATTACAATTAATACCAATTATGTCAGGGGTTTGTGCAGGGAGGGGCTGGTTGGGGGCAGGGAGAGAGGATGGGATGGTAATCACCTTGTCCACTGGGAATTAGAATGAGCCCAGAATTTAATGTTCTACCAACTAGCAGTCCCACATCACTTGGTAATAACTTGGTCAAATTTGCATTAGTACCTTAATATGTTATCAGGCCCTTGCATCACATATTCCCATATTACTTAAGTGTGAGTAGAAGCAAAAACAGATCAAAAGCTTGCTATGAAACTACAATGACAAAAAAATTAAATAATGGAAATCAAAAATAAAATGTAAAGTATAAGATAGTCTGAGATACAATAAGTAAAATAATGCTGCTTAGCACTTCAAAGCAGTGTTAAGCAGTGAAATCCATCCATTTCAAAACCTTGGCAAGCAAAGTAAGTAGCATTGACTCTGTTTTACAGTTGGAGAAACTGAGGCACAGACATTTAAATAGCCACAAAGTGAGCTAGATACTGAACCAGGGGTCTCCCATTTGCATGCCATTACCACCTTACTCCACTTATGTGTTTTCCTTATGTACCAGAGCCTTGCTTTCTTCAAGTCTAAAGCATAAAAGTTTTCTCCATTCCTACACTTACTATAGGCAGTCTCTCTTGAACACCCCCAGTCCCAGCTGTTACCTGAGAATGAGATTTTCAAGAGTGATTTAGGAGCACAAATATTGTAATGTTTCTTAGGGTATAAAAAAAAAAATTATCTCAGAGTGCTTAATCTGGCACCTCTGCTTCCAACCCTACGTTAAGCATCTCGATCATTCCTTCCTTTGCAAACACCCAGCTACCCTTTCCAGTTACATTAAATCAGTGGTTCTCAACCTGTCTATAGGGCTGTGTAAAACAGCACCATTTTGTTTCAACTTGTTTCGCCATTTCAAAGGAACAGTGTTTCATTTCATCAAAACTGTTTCAGAATCATGAAAATGCCTATAACTTTGTCATTTCTTGCCTGATTCAGATGAAAATTGCAGGGGTAGCAGCCCCTTCTGAGGGCATGAAATTTGACAAGTTTCAAGGAGATAGGTGCAGAGGTTTCTGGGAAACTGCACCTCAAACTGCTGACAAGCAAAATTCGTATCACTTGCCGGCATCAGGAGCCTGCTGTCCTCCGACATACGGATCTGGGGGCCTGCACCCCCAAGGAGGGCTGTGGGTCTGTGCCAGACTCCTCCCAGGGGGGCGCGGGCCCCCAAATCTGCACGCGGAATAAGAGCAGGCTGCCACTGCCGGCTGGGACTGGCACTGGGCACAGCCCATGCCGAGTACTGGGAAGCCTGGCAGCAGCAGCATGCTGTCATCCTGCACACAGATCCAGGGGCCTGCGCCACCCAGGAGGGCTGTGGGACTGTGCCAGACTCCTCCCAGGGGGTGCAGGCCCCTGGATCTGCATGCGGGATGAGAGCAGGCTGACGCTGCTGGCTGGGGCCAGCACCAGCTCCTGAGTCTGCCTGGCGCAGCCCACACTGAGCACCAGGAAGAACCCAGTGCTGGTGCTGGCCCCAGCCAGCAGCGTCAGCCTGCTCTCATCCCGCATGCAGATCCAGGGGCCCGTGCCCCTCAGGAGGGCTCCGGGTCTGTGCCAGACTCCTCCTGGGGGGCATGGGCCCCCCAGATCTGTGTGCAGGATGACAGCAGGCTCCTGCTGCCAGCTGGGACCAGTGCTGGGCTCATCCCGTAATGAGCACCGGGAAGCCTGGTGCTGCTACTGGCCCCAGCCAGCAATGGCAGCATACTGTCATCCCATGCACAGATCTGCAGCAATCCCGGCTTTGAAACATTTCGAAACTTTCAAAATGTTTTGAGTGCCCTTGTTTCATTTCAAAGCTGTTTCAAAGCCTTTTGTTTAATTTTGATGTCACTGTTTTAAGCTTGAAACATGTCAAAACAGCTTTGAAATGAAACACCCAGTGAAATTTCACACAGCCCTACCTGCCTAGATTCAAGGCACCCATCATTAGATTTGAGGCACCCTTCAATAACTTCTGTTAATTGAGCAATGGGTGTTGCTTTATTACACTGCTTATCTCCTTGCATAGGGGCAGGGTAGTGAGGGTGAGGTAATGACCAGGCAGAGACTGAGCCTGAGCCTGTGTTTATCTGCTTATCTTCTCACACCTCTTGGCACCATTCAAAGGATCTCTGTGTACCCCTGGGTGTCCCAGCTCCCTGGCTGTGAATCACTGGGTGAAATAAAGCAAGGTGTATTATTAAATGTCAAAGAAAAAAATAAAAATAAATTAACATTATGAAGAATGAAATATTACCAATTTAGATACTAATTTGCAGCCTAGCTAGTCCAGCCTAATTGTGTACTTATGATTTGATTCACTGATAAGATGAGAAGCCTCTGTATTTTTTACTAGTAGCACTGAGCTGCTTCAAATTTTACTTCACCTAATTATAAATCTTTGTCAAACCCAGTTCTTATATATGTATTTTGGGAAACTCGAATATCAGACCCTCATTAATATGTTAATTATGTGGTTAAATATCTGAATACAATTACCTTTGACAACTTTTTTTCCCCATTTAACTTCAGAGTATAATGAACATACAATTTTCTGTATTATTTCTTTCTAAATCTTAATGTAAAAGGTCTATAACCTCCTTGGTGAACCTGGACAAACTCCTTTTGTGGGTATTTTTTTAAAACTACTTTTGTTGTTTCTTCTTCCCCACTCCCATATAGCCTTTCTGACTTCTCAGTTTGAGTAATCTGGAACCTTTTTTTACATGCAATATTCCCCAACCATTTATATAGCTAATATGATTCTCAGCAGGTGGCAATTCAGATTCAAAACTTGCTCCAAAACTTGCCAACTTAGATGTAAGTTGGTTCAATTTCTACTTGAAATTGTATTTGATGACTTTAAAAAAAATCACATTTTATACCTGTACTGATGCATTGGCCTCACAATATAGAACTTTTCCTGTAATTTTCTTCAGTATGTAAGTTACAAATATGATGTATATTACCTGTCTACCTCTTAATGTTTCAGGTTTCCATGAAATGTATCATTTTAAGCACTGACTAACTTAAATTTATGACCTCTTATCCTCACTGTGTGCATGGTACCATGATTATATAAGACCCACCAATTGAACAAAGTGTCATAGAATTAGGGTAAAGCTGATCTGTAAAATATCTTTTTTTTTTACAATTAACCTTTAACTCACACTATAAAAGATACCCATCATATCTTACTGTTCTACAAAGAGCTATTGAATTGTGGTATCGTGAACCAGCATGTACAACTCCTATATTGAAGCTAATGGCAGAGTTGATGCAAAACAGGTAAGGCATATTTAGGAAGTGCCAAGAAAATGGCAAAATAGTTCACAAAACGTTGTCCTACATTTTTGTGTTATACTTATGACCACATTAGTGGAATTTCCTAACTTTGCCACCATTATTTAGGAATGTGCTATGGAACAAGAAGTTGGAATATCACTCGCCCTTCAGTACCTTTACTTTGGTTTACCAGAAGGGTAGACATTAAAAATTAATTCATTAAAGATTTGGGATTCATTACAGGAATATTTAAGATACTGCAGTTACCTACTATTAGCAGTAGGTGAAAATATGTGTTGTTTTAGATTCCATACTATGATAATCTAGGTAAATGTTGAATTTTTAGTGGAAGTCAATACCAATATTCTGTAATTTCTTCCCTGCAACTACTAAATAATTGCAGGTGGTGGGGAGCCAGAAAGCATTTCTTTCTCTTGAAGTTTAGCACCAAAGTTAATTTTTTTGTTTCTTTGCTGAATGCTTCCCCGATCCATCCTGGAGAAGAAGGGCATCTAGCACAGTTATATTCATAATTAAGGGTGCACCAATAGAGATTTTGGGGGCTGATACCAATGGCCAATTTTTATGGAGCCATATTGACTGATACCGATCCAATTCCAATATGCAGCCTGGAGATCAGCATAGGGCTGATAAGTCTGCTGTGGGGGAAGGGGCGGGGGGAGGG
>NW_005841844.1:5026886-5040045 GCF_000455745.1 Alligator sinensis | reverse complement strand
GCCAGTGCTGCCCGCCCTGAGCACAGCCTGGCGCAGTCCCCCTATGGGGAAGAGCCCGGTACAGCCCACAGCAGCAGCACGCCCTTGCCCCATGCAGATCTGGGGGCCCACGCCCCCTCCTGTGGCCTCCCAGGGTGCATGCAGTAGCAGGAGCCGCCCCCCACCACCCCCCCAAACAAGCTGTGGCTCCGTCCTGTGTCCCACCCCACCC
Source organism: Alligator sinensis (assembly GCF_000455745.1). Taxonomy (NCBI): domain Eukaryota; kingdom Metazoa; phylum Chordata; order Crocodylia; family Alligatoridae; genus Alligator; species Alligator sinensis. The sequence continues at coordinate 5,039,834 of NW_005841844.1, read as the reverse complement.
CGGCTGGTCAGCGCCTGCCCCACTCCCTCCCTCACCACAGGGGCCTTGAGCTGCACCCTTCCCTCCCCCCTCGTCCCTTCCCCCACGACAGACCCCGCTGCTCTCCGCACTGTCCAGCTGTGCTTCTGCCACATGCATGCTGCAGCTGCAGCCACGCACGTGCACGCAGCATTTATTGGCCATGTTATCGGCCACATCAGACAAAAAAAGCCAATTGCCAATACTTTCAATTTTCCTCATATCGGTGCCAGTCTGATATGGGACCGATGTATCAGTGCACTTCTGTTCATAATCAGTCTCTATGTCATTGGCTCCCAGACCATGTTTAGCAGGAAATGAATTGCCCAGAAGACCCTCCAATGTTGTTAATGGCCCCAGAAAATTAAAAAGTTAAAATGGAAAACAAAGTACAAACGCTGTCTTTAGTATATTACTGGTTTGGTATTTTTGCCCAGAAGACAACAAAGACTGAGGATAACTGCTCAGTATAATTCTTCCCTCTTTGTGCAATCCTTTTGGCACTCACTGGCTCAGTGAAGAGGTCTTGGAATGATTCTTTGATAAGATGCAAGTACCTTAAATTGCTTGTGTTGCCTTCAGACTTCTATTGTTTGTGATGACACTGAACAATGCATTTAGTGATATTATCATTGCATCTCAAATACTAAAAGTAATGCTCCAAGGGAGAGGACAATTTTGCAGAGCAAGAAGGACACTGCCTAATATGGTTTCAGTGCTGGTTATTTCCAGGACTGGGGGAGTTGGGACATTCAGCAGAGAAATACATGCTTTATTCAGTTCTTATTTTTCTCCTCACAAGTTTAACTTAAAAGGAAGAAAAAGGTGAAAAATATTTAAAGCTGAAAAAAATATCTAGCTTATATGAGTGATGGGCCAGTGATGCTCCAAGGTTTAAATCTAGCTCTGAGTCGAAAGCTAGTGTGTATCACTTGTGCATCAGCCCTGAATGTCAACACAGACCTTCAGGCTCAATTTTCAGTGTCTTTCCTTTTGTAGATTTGCTTGCTGTGGCCTTACCTATTGCCTGTGTAGGTTAATTTCCTCTTTTTATCATGGTAATAGTGTAATAAAGTGTTTTAAATGTTTAACCTTGTACTCCTGACGCAACACACAAATAGTGTGCTGTGTTGCATCTTACTTCAGAGACAAAGTGTTTGGAAAGGGACTTAAAAAGATACTCATAATAGTAAGCAAAAGCAAAGAGGAACAAGTACAGTAGATCTCAAGCAAGGGACAGCTCTTCAAGCTACTTTCCATATTAATGCTGCCCTTCTTCCTATTGGTATTCAGACGATCTGTATTATTCCCTTTAGAGAACATCATCTGGGAAGGGTCTATTTTTTCTTGAGTTGTGTACTGCGTTACCTTTTACAGGTTGGAATGCATTATACAATACACTTTGACATGGTTAAAATATGTTACAGAGTACAAATGGTGCATTATGCTGCTATGATACTGAAGAGATGTTCTGTTTTTGGTTTTTGTCTCTGACAGACTTTATCATCATTTGCTTCTAGAATACACAAATGTTTGATTCAGTGTATGTTTTATTCATCTATTTTAAGGTATAAAGAGACAGGTTTTCCCTGAAGTTCACAGTAGCAGACCTTGTAAAGGGGGATCCAGGGAGAGAAAATTTGGGTTGCAAAAAAAAAAAAAGGATTGAACTACTCCCTCCACGTTTGATCTCTCTCAACCACTCTGCAAATTGCCAAAAATGTGTGTAGCACAACTGTTTCAGCCAGGAAATGCTCTGGTCCTTTGTGTTCAGTGATAGGGCTCCCAAGCCACCCCCAAAAGAGATAAAAGGTAAACAAGCAACTGTTAAGCCAGTGTCATATTTTCAAAAGAAACTTTTAGGAATTTACTGGTTTTTCACTTAGATTTGAGCTTCCAAGTGTGAGGTCACTTTTGAAAACGGGACTTGCAGTCCTAAGTCACTTAGGCTCTTTTGAAAATTTTGTTCTAAAGCTCCTTTTCCCCAGGATTCAAGGTAAGGTCATTGGCCAAAGCTGCTGCAACCCTAGTGACTGAATTCCCATTGAGTACACAGTGTTTTTTTCTAGCCTATGTAAGTATGTCTACATCAGCAGAGATGAGACTGGCATGTGCTGTAATCGCTGTCATGTCTGAATGTACACATACAAGCTTGTGTTTATGTTCATTACAGACTGCACTCAGATTTTGCATTTACCGAGCATTTTACAGAGCTGAATTCCTGATTAATTAGATTATAGGAATCTAGTAGCTAAAGTAAAAGTATAGCCTAATTACTTACATTATAAAGAAATTGTAGCCTTTCTCTGAACTTCAGGTAAGTGAAAGGTGCTCACAAGTCATTTGAAAGTGACTGCTGTTGCTACTACTAGTACTTATTAGTAGCAGTAGTAGTACTGTTCGTCCTTATTACTGTAGGGAATCCCTTATCATTTGAGTCTTTCTCTCTGGGTAAAATCATTCTCTCCTTTGGAATATGCTTGCCTTTTAAATGTTGATTTTGTATGTTGGTAATTCTAGTGTGCATATCATGGTCCCACAAGCCACTAGTCTACAAGTGGGAATAAAAGTTTGTTAATCATAAATGAGTTGTATCAACAAAGAAGGGGGTAGCTGTCTTAGTTGCACTGCAGCTTTTCTAGTGAGGTGACTGAATATTTCTACTGTTATATTTTAGATCACAACGTTTAAATTTTGATGTGTCATCTCCAAATGGAATTCTTCTTTTCAGAGAAGCTAGTAAAATGATTTGTACTTATGGTAGGTATCTATTAGTGGTTTGGGTTTTTTTAGGGGTGTGGAGGGGTCAGTATACTTTATCTGTTTTGTGGTATGAGTTCTGTTAACTTCACTTTCCTCAACCTTGATGGATTTGTGGAACAAGTAAAAGGAGTGTATTATGACTGATATCATCCCATTATACAGTATACTAAGTTACATTCATAGATCATGGGAGTGCCATGTTGTTTATTTTGTAGTATGTGTCTTCTAGCAACTTTATGCATTCTTTATCAAACATACAAACACAGTGGATCCACAGCTATCAATTGATGGGTCAGGGTTGACTTAATGTATCCAAATTATATTCCAGCAATTGACAGTATAATAGCCCTGTAACAGCTTTAATCTGGAGCTCAATTTAAAGCTTTTATAAAATGTTACCCCATCTTACTATTCCTGTACACAAACACAATTGTAACACATCTGTGACTCCAGCTAAGTATATTGGACTTCAAATCTTGTATTGGTTCTCATTTTTCTTTCTAAGAATTTGAAAGGAATTTTACCAAGTTTCTATAAAGCTACTTTACTTTAAGTGCATGTGAACAGGAAAGACTATAAAAGTCCTATTACTTTTTAAGAGAAAAAATCTGATCTTTTAAATTTGTTTTTACTGCACTTGAAGATACATTCTGGTGCTGGAACATGTGTGTTCCATAGCTTTCTGTTAAAAGATGTTTAGATGTAATTACACATTTGATTTGTAGAGTATAGAGGCAGTCAGGATATGCAGACTGCAGAAAACACTTATATAGGACAGGAAAAATGATTCCAAGTAAATCTTATTTCTAATAAACTCATTTCCCTATTTTATTTCCAACAACACCAGCCAGTGTGCTGCCACATTTTTTATACCTTTTCAGGTAATTTTATGCAAGTGATTTAGCAAAGTAAAAAAGTCAGCATAGAAAAAGATAAATTGGTAAACCTTTAAGTATCTATTACAAAATACTATTAACAATGCATTTAATTTAAAACTAATTGCTTCCATTAGATCATTAGGGCGATACATTGTTATGTTGCTGCTTAAAGTACATTTGCTTCATTCATCCCTGGTCTCCCTGCAACACTGCTCTTCTCGATGTTTACCTTAAGAAATCACCTCTTCATTGATCATCCTTTAGTTTCAGCTGTTGGCATCTATCTCCCAAACTTACCATTGTCAGCTGTTCCAGCTTACCTCTTCCTGGTTCTTTCATAATTGGTGCCATCTTCCTCTCTACCTTCTACTTTGTGGGGAAAAAAACCATCACTAGCTAGCTACTATCCATCACGCCTTCTAGGTGTGGCTGATGAAACCTGAGCAAATTCTCCATCCCCCAAGATATTAGGTCTTCCAAGGAGGGATCTGACATCATTTTGGTTATGCTAAAGGTGAACTGAAAGGAAAGTGCCAGCATAGTACCAGACTTAAGATTTAAAACAAATCAGTAGAGTCATAGCATCAAAAGTAACCCACTTCAGGACAGCTACCTCCCCTCTCTGCTTGAAAGTGCCATTCATGGAAGATAAGATAATGTCCATATGCTTGAAAGAATCTGCCACTGAAAGGAGAGAAAAATAATTTCTCAGGCTTTCCTCTGTCCTTTTCTACATTTCCTGTATCCTCATTCCAGGGTGTTGTTACAGCAATGGGAGAAGAGAGAAACTACGCAGTCATTCCTAGGTACTGACCAAAAATGTAGTAACTCTGTCAAAGGTTTTTGCTTCATTGAAGAGCTGAGACTCCATGATCTTTCCTTGAAAATGATTTTAAAACAGTCAAAGAGGTGAAGAGCTCTGCTGGGTTACAATCAAAATATTGGGCAACTTGCAGAATCAAATGTTAATTTATGATTAAAAATTTCCCCCTGTTTTTTCCTTAAGTCAAAATGACACACTTTAGAATGACCAGCAAAAGAACTGTGATTGCAAATTGTCATTTTGATCCCACAACAACCCGTACACATGAAGGAAGATAATTCAGTCATCAAGAAATGTAATATATAGTATTTACATGAAAAGAATATGACCTGATTATAAAATGACCCCCTAATAATTTGATTCTATATATGGAAAATGTATACTTTTTTATAATTTTCCAGGTAAAAAATCAAGTTACTGGAGGTTTGCCTGTATTTGTCCGCCTCCCACTGCTATAGCAGGGAAAATAGATCTGGAGGGTCAAGTAGCCCTTTGCTTCCTGCTTCTTTTTCCCCTGGCAGCCCCTTCCCCCTGTCCTTACTATCAGACCCTGTTCTCCCTGGGCATGTGCAATGTTGTGGTTCACCATGACTTGAAAAAAGAGTTGGCAGTGAGAGGGACTGCGCTTAATGGGCACTACCATATATCTTATTCAGATGGACTACACTCGCCTATTCTTTTGTTAGGTTCCCATCAGCATGTTTGCCCAGTGTGGGCTGTGTTTTATAGTCATGCTCAGTGTTGGCTGCATTTAATCAACTTCTTATCTGGTTTCCATTGCTGAGCACATGCTGTTTTTGGCAACAATTTAATGATATACAATGTATTTAGTGAACTTTCCTTGTATGCTATTATCAAACGAGGGGCTTTTTTTCCCATGCCAGTTGAAGGGGAAACCTCATCTTGTATTTGAGTAAATAGGGTAATAGCTGTTTCATATTTCCTCTAAAAGAAAAGTTTAAATTTACCTCCTGATCAAAAAGATCAAATAGGACAGATAGTCCACAATTCACAGCCCTCACTATGCAGTTCCTGCATTTCACTTTTAGTTCCATATATATAAGTCTAATACTTATTAAGGTATTTTGGGTTCCCTGTTGCATAGGAACCATATTCCATAGTACCTTGGGAGTATCTGTTTTTTGCTTTGTGGTTTTGTTACATTTTTAGTAACATCTTTTCTCCTCTGTTATAAGAGACAGATATAAAAATAATACTTTCAATATTCTGGTTTTATTTATCTATATTCTGTCATGATATACTTTGATGTAAGTTTTTAATTTTGCTTCAGCTTTCAGCTGTTCTAGCAGTTACTGCTCAGGGTCACTGACGAGGTTAGCCACAGCAGCACAAAACAATTTCCTGTTCTCACAGCCCAGGTAACATTTGGATGAGGATTAAATTTTACCACATTTTCCAGTAGCCAGACACAATTATTTCTAATGAGCTTTAAATTGCTTCTAGAACAAGGATTTCAAAACTTAGTGTTGTAATCCATTCAGCTCTAGCAACTTAATAAAATAACAGTTCTTTTTAAATTTTTTTGGTTAAATTGTTCCTTCCTGTGTAATCTATTGCCCAGTTTAAAATGTAATGTGTGTTATACTCAGTAACTATTTGTTTTCTTCTTCTGTAGCTGCCTCACTATTGGCATCTACAATGCTACCTTTCGGTAGAAAATAGTACTGAAATTTACTGTTGTTCATTACTGACTTAAATCCCAGTTTTGTCTTCCCTGAAAACTTTAAGCATCCAAAAATTTATCTGGGGTTTTTGTATTAGTGAAATTGTTTTGAGAGTCTTTCCTCATGTTTCATTGCTGCTTCACCTTGTGAAAGGTAACTTCTGTTATACCTCCAACTTCTCCTTTGTAGTGCATATTTCTACTTCAAGTAATGTCCACATATACCCTGAACTTCCTGCTCCTTACTACTAATCAACTGTCTGGCTATGGACTGTCCATTCTTTTAGAGTTCCTGATTGCCTTCAAGTCTCAGAAACTATCTATATACCTAATTTGTTACAGCTACTTCTCAGAAAAAACCTGCACCATAGTGGGAAGAATGTTTAGAATTCATTTTCTTGTTTTTGTTTAAGGGATGGCCTACAGCTCAACATCACCCTCAGCTCTCCCTCCCCCAAATAGAATGACACCACAAGGCAGCACCATCTTGAGCTTTGTCATAGACACTAGCCACCTCTGTTCTACCCCCTTACCTGGGTTGAACTGTTTCAGTCACTTGTGGTGTAGTGGCACCTTTTTTTTCTTCCAAGATTGCCTTATATGATCTACATAGTCTCCAGGGTTCAGACCATGCCCTTCCCATAATGGCCTGATTCCAACTTCAAATGGCTACACAAGGTACCTGTTTTATCTAGTAGAGGCCTACATCTCTGTCAGTTGTTCTGTCAGTCCTAGATTTCATAGACATTAGTGCTGGAAGGGACCTCGTAAAATCATCAGGTCCAGCCAAGGAGTAGGAAGTCAGCTAGGGTCAAAGGATCCCAGCAAGATAAACATCCAACTGTTTCTTGAAAGTTTCCAGAATAGGTGCTTGCACCACCTCTGTGGGGAGTCTTTTCCAGGCTTTGGGGTCTCGGACAGTAAAGAAGTTTTCCTTATGTCCATTCTAAAACAGTCTTGCAGGAGTTTGCGACCATTGGACTTTGTCATCCCCTGGGGTGTTCTAGTGAACAGGTGCTCCCCCAGATCCTGATGCATACCCCTTATGTATCTAGAGGCTACCACCAAGTCACTCTTGAGCCTGTGCTTCTCCAAGCTGAAGAGTCCCATAGCTCATAGCCTCTCTTCATAAGGCCTGTTCTCTTGCCCTCAGATCATGGGTGTGGCTATCCTCTGGACTCTCTCAAGCTTTTCCATGTCCTTCCTAAATTGTAGAGCCCAGACTGGATGCAGTACTCCAGCTGTGGCCTCACTGAGGCCGAGTACAGTGGGAGGATGACATCCTCAGTCTTGCTTGAGATGGATCAGTAGATGCAAGTCAGAGTTTTGTTCACTTTGCTAGCTACAGTATAGCACTGGTGGTTCATATTCATCTTGTGGTTAATCATGACCCCCAAGTCTCTTTAGGTCATGGTGCTAGTGAGTGTAGCATTGTCGAGCCTACAAGTGCGATGTGGGTTTTTATTCCTGAGGTGGAGCACTTTGCATTTGTCCATATTGAATGCCATCAGGTTTTCATCCTCTCACCTTGCAAGCCTATTGAGGTCAACCTGGATCACCAGCCTATCCTCAAGTGTGGATACTCTTCCCCAAAGTTTGGTGTCGTCAGCAAACCTGACCAATCCTCTTTTGACACCAGTGCCCAGATTTTGTATGCGTCCAGTTTTGACACCAGTGTCCAAATCGTTTATGAAATGGAGTCATTCACATGGAGGATAAAAAAGACAGAGAAAGAGGGTAAGCTTCTCTTTCTGTTGTATAAATCCTTTGGCTCTGCATCAGGTCTAGGGTAGAAAGCCTCTATGTAAAATGTGTATTCATCCCAGCACCTGAGCCAGATCCAGATATGTTACCTGTCAGAAGAAGACATAGAAGAAGTCTCCTTCTCTTTGTCATGACAATGGAAGAAAGGATTCCCCTCATTGGTGGGAGGGTTCCTATGAGAGAGAGAAGATTCCTGAGAGCTCTCAGCCCATTCCCATGAAGAACAGGTTTCATGAGGAACTTGGATCTTCAGTCCCAACACCCTCATCCACCCCAAAGTCTTTTCAGCCCTGTAGGATTTCTGGGGAAGCTCAGAGGAGTCCAGGTCGTAACATAGCTACACTGCCTTAGCACCAAGGCTCACAGATCCAAGCCTAAGAGACAGGGAGCATCCCAGCATGGAGCTACTCAAGGTCATAACTGCTTAATACCCAGTTAACTAAAGGACCTATATCATTGTCACATTTCCATACAGTGACAGAACCAGAGCAAATACAGTTCCATCAGCCCAGCATGTGGTGCCAGCCTGGTCTTACCAACATAGCCCACATCTGGTACTGGGTCCTTCCTCTTGACACTGAAATTCTCTCCAAGCACTGTACCACTGAGATTTCTAAATGTACTGTCAAAGGCCTTCTCATTTATTGAGGTCACAGTCCCACAGTGGGACACAAACCTGGTCTTTATAGAGCTGCTTCTTGAGCCTGTAGCATCCTACTACCTCTGATTTTCTTTTGTATGATGATGGCCTTTGTGTTGATTACTTCAGTCAGATGAGTTAGTGAGGTCCAAACCTTGATGGCAGATCAACCACACATGACCTATCCAGACAAGTTAGCCATGCTCATCTCAAATTTCTGCAAAAAGTTGTTTCTGAGTTTCATATCAGCCAGCAAATTTGCCAGTTTTTCTCCCAAATCTTCACAGCTCTCACACTGAGGCCTCGCTCTCTACACGAGATGTGAACAGAACTCTAGCTTTTACTGTTTTAGAAGGCAGGGTAGATTTGTACCTTATAGACTAACCAAAGTAGGTAAATATTTAGCACAGGAAGAGCTGAAGCTTACTTCATCTTTTTACTGTTTTACACAGGACCAACCCTTTTAGAAAGTCTCCCTGCCTGTTTGTGGCCACAGCCAAGATAGTCAAGGGGTTAGTACAGGGGTGGGCAAAATATGGCCCACAGGCTGGATCCGGCCTGCCACGCCATTCTATCTAGCTCGTGTGGCCCCTAAAAATTTTAGAAAATGTATATTTATCTGCTCCTGGCTGCCTATCAAAGATGACACTTGCCAGGGGCAGTAGGACCCAGGGGAAGCTGGCATGACTCACCAGCCTTCTCCCGCCCCCCCGCCCCAAAGTCTCTGCCTGCTACAGCTTTTGGGCTGCTCCAGCACCACTTGGCCCCTAGCTGCACCACTGGATTGCAGGAGCACAGGGCCCGCACTAGTACCCCAGGGCCAGGAGCGGGATGGGGCGTGTGTGTGTGGAAGGGAGAGATTCTAGGGGCGGGGGGGAGGGAAAGACTGCATTTGAGGGGGAGTAAAGGGAGAGGGGTGTGTGTGTGTGTGTATGTGTGTGTGTGTAAGAAAGACACTGTGTGTGTGAGAGGGAGGGAGAGACTGTGTTCATAGGGTGAGTCCCACACACACACCCCACCCATACACATAAACCCACACCCCACCTCACACTGTCATACACACAGACCCCATACCTACTCACATCCCAGCCACCCTCCCCGCCACACACAACCCCCCACAAACCTATACCCATGCCCCCCATCCCTCCACAATATGCAAGAGTAAGACTTCATTTTAAGCTATTGTGCAATGAGCTCTATGTCCATACACAAACACATGTAAATCAGGATAAAAATATTTTTTGAAATCAAATTAATGTTGTAGATGTTCGATTTTTAGAATATAATTTGGTATTTTTCTGGTTCTGAGATGGCAAAACCCCTTGCTGAAAAGAGTATTTCTGGGGGCAAGGGGTAGGACTTCTGGCAGCAATGGTTGGGGGTTATGGGGTGGGATTTCCAGTCACAAGATGGCTGTTGCCCCTAGGATTCCTTTTACCAGATACCCCCAGGGATTGACATGGCCCCCATCCGATTTAATAGTGACCCCTAGGCTTATTATTCTTCCTTGCAATATGACCTGGCAAGTGGTTCCTTCAGGCATTACAGCAATGACTTCAGTGGTGCTGGCCTCAGATCCTCTTATGGGTGTGCAGGATGTTAGTTTCTGGATTCCTTATTGTTGAAATAAGAAGTCCAGGGTTGTTAGTGTCTCCCCAGCACAGAATGCACATGTTCCTTTGTTTGTCCATCATTTTTATAACTTCTCTCATCCCAAATTGTCCAATCCTCTGGCTCTGTGCCAAACATTCCTTATATGGTGCACCAGTTTCCTGCCACTGAGCCAGCCACATTCCTTATAGGGAAACTGCTGTCCTTTGCTCACCCAGTGCCCAATCACAGCACTCACATCTCCCAGTGCCACAGAAGGCGCTCTGTTCATTTTTGTTGCTTAGTTCTGGGAAGGCCTGAACTACAGCTAAAAGCCTTAGCATAATTCAGTTTGCCCACTTCTATGGTGACAAAGGGGTGGGGCACCTGTCAAGGGGCGGGGCTACCAGTGCGGCCCTTGACAGCTTGCCAAAACTCAGTAAGCAGCCCTCCCACAGTCTATCCAACTGAATTTCCAGTTGCAGTTAGAGTCTGCTACAAAGTGGCCAAAGTAAATCTGTCTTTCATGGTTTGAGTACACTCAACCAGGACTCAGGCTTTCTCCTTTGTAAGATCCCTGTGTTGCTACACAGGATGGAGCTTGGCCCAAATATTCTCTAAGCACTATACAGTTATCAGCCTTTGCCTGAGAGATGCAGTTCCACTTCTGGGTATCATGGACACTGCTTTGGACTCTCTTACATGTGAGAAATTTTGCATAGCCAACTATTAAAAAGAAAAGGAAATTACTTACCAGTAACTGGAATTCTGGAACACCTATAACTAGAGATTTTGCCCATATGCAAATTCAAACCCTACCCTCTTTTCCCTCTTCCATGGAGTCTGCTTCATTGAAACTTGGCAGTTGAGAGAAGTGTACTCCCTTTATCTTCCTGGTGCCAGAGTAGCCTGAGGGGTGGACTGCTCAGTAAAACTACTACTAAAGTGAAAAATGTCTTAGGGTCTGAGGTCACCCACATGTTAGAAAACTTTATGGACAATGCTTCTTCAAAAACAGTAGTTACTGCTAAACAAATTCCTGTTCTAATGTGTGGCAAACTGAGAACAAAGGCCCAAAAAGCAGCTTACTGAACTAGAAGCATTCTCAAAGCTCACCAACCTAGAGGGAGTTAGTAGAGAGTAATGAGCCATGTTATACACATAAGGCCTTCTACTCATTTCCTGTGGGCTTCTGAGACATGAGACACTATCTTCTACCTTGGGTCTTCTACCTACCTATGGGACAATAGTGTCTTCTACCTACAATACTATCATCCCATTTTATTTATATGACTGACTGTGTACCCCTCTGTCCTACCCTTACACCTCTTCTGCGTGTGTACTAGAGAGTTTTTCAGTAAGAAAATACTTAAATCCCCAACCTGAATAATTATGCTCATTTCATTTTCCATCTAGTGGTTTCCCCCAGCATCTTTGATGGTTCTCATCTTTCCTTGATGGTGTCTTTATACTAAGGTCTGAGGCATAAATAGTTTATTACCTTTCCTCAGTGACATCTTGCTAGTGACTAGGATGGGCAAAACAGCTTTCTTAGGAGTAATTATAATTCAGATGGGTCAACATAGCCTAAATTTCTGAGAGACAATTCCCCACTCCTTTCCCTCCCCCATGTTAGGAAGAAATAAAAGTATATTATTCAAAGCTAGTTTTTTGTATGTTAGGGACAATTAAATATTAATGGCTGGTTTCTAGTGAGTTAAAAGTTATGGTTATTAAAATCTAATAGTATGAATTCAAAAAAATATGTGGAAATTTGAAAGATTTGCTGATTTCCTTGAGATTTTATTAGCAGCATCTGGGGGGGGGCCGTGCTAAACTGTAGGGATCAATGTTAAATGATTTGTCACTTACTGTGCAGTAGTGTTTGACTTTATTTACTATGGTATTTGGAATAAAAAAGACTGCTAAAGCAATTTATTTTTACTGATGACACAAGTGTATGAACATTCCCATTTGAAGGGAATGTTACAACCAGATCATCTTTTTAGTCCATTTTAATTTGATCCAATTCCCTCTGGACCTCTGTCCATTTCACAAAAACTAACTTTGTATGTGACACTAATTCCAGTACAGAGTATAAGAATATAAAAAGAGTAGAGTCCAAACTCTCCTTTTGCCCTTAAATGTGGTCTTTCCTTATCAGGGTTCAAGCACACAAGTGGGAAGAGTAGTGTGAGGTAGCCTTCATTTCTGCTTCCTTCACTGTACCCTTTTACTGATGAAGAAACTTTACAGATTAATTCATCTTGATCTATTAAATAGAAAGTAAAAATGATATAAAGGTCCATGCTGGTGCAAAGTATGCCCATAAGGATTCTTATTCCCAGTCACAGTCTTTCAAAATCTTTCCTCAGCATTCTGGTTTCTCCGTTGTCTTCCTGTTAAATTTCGTATTAAATAGGTAATTGCTTTGTTGACACCTAAAGCTCTCTACCATCTGTTGCAGCATGTTTTACTGAGTACTTTTTGGCTCTAAGATTCAGGCATGTCAGTCTTTTTATGGCATAGATTAGAATTCAAAACTATAATCATGGTTTCCCTGAAATCTAGCAATGTTGTCGCTTGACTGCTTCAAAAGACATGTTCCTGTTTGAGTTATTAAAGTAAGACTTTCAGAGGGAGTGTAATATTAGGAAAAAAGCAAGTAAATTAATTCAAAATGCTTATACATTTATCTTTCATGTTCTTTTTTCATAATTTTTCTTGTCATACTCACAAATCATCTATATTTGTCTTTTACGAAGGATGTGATCCTTTCCATTTCATG
>NW_005841844.1:5022406-5026855 GCF_000455745.1 Alligator sinensis | reverse complement strand
TGCTACTGGGTTTTTTGGTCAAAAAGAATAATGCTGTAATTAATTGAGGGATGTAGCCAGCTGGAGAATATAGATCAGCTTAAAAGGGGAATGTTTTTATTTGAAGACAGCACCTGAATAAATTTCAAAAGGATTAAAGTAAATTAATATCCAGGTACATGAGTTTTAAAAAGGCAGTTTTTCTTCTACTTCACACTATGAAAAGCTATCTTTTAGTCACCTTCTTCCTCTAATATTTCCAGGTAAATCTCCTTCTGTAGTAACACACCTCTGGAATGATTGTAACCCTTTAAAATTTATTTTTACTTAGCGAAAGAAATTAGAAGGTAGACATCTCTTGATCATGATGTCTTTGTGATTGATGTAATACAGCTTGTGACGCATCAAATTCCTTTGAATATAAGCTGTCCTTGAAATTAAAATAAACCCAATTTTTCTGATCCTCAAGATAAAAAAAATAAAAATCATGTTTAGGAGAAATGCTTTGTTTTAAAAATTGTGCTTTATAGTTGAAGGTATAGTGTATATGTGACTTTATAACAAGCTCAGCATTTAATTATAATTTGCAAATTTAATTTTTTTTTAAAGCAGGGAAAATAAATTTATGCAAATGACCATCCTCTCAGAGTCCTTCCACTCATTTTGTAACTTTGCTAATATATTTCAGTTTTTTATCTCGATGTGTTCATGGATCAGGCTCACAATAGTCTGATCTTACTGTATCATCTTAGAGCAGGGGCGGGCAATTATTTCAGGTAGAGAGTCGCTTACCAAGTTTTGGCAAGCTGTCAAAGGCCGCATTGGTAGCCCCACCCCTGGACAGATGCCCTGCCCCTGGTTGCCATCTTGTGACCAGAAGTCCCATCCCTAACCCCTGACCTTTGCCACCAGAAGTCCCTGCCCTTGCCCCCGGAAGTTCTCCTTTCAGCAAGAGGTTTTGCTATCTCAGAACCAGAAAAATACTAAATTATATTCTAAAAAGCGAACATTTACAACATTCATTCATTTGGTTTCAGAAAATAATTTTGTCCTGATTTACATGCGTTTGTGTAGTGTACATAGAGGTGATTGCACAGTAGCTTAAAATGAAGTTTTACCCTTCTATATTGTGGGGGGTGGGTATAGTTTGTGAGGGGCTGTGGGTGTGTGGGTATGTGGGGTGAGGGAGCATGTGGGGGTTGTGGATTTATGGGGTGTGCGTGGCTATGGGGTTTGTGGGGGCTGGGTGCCTGGGGTGTGTGAGGGGATGTGGGTGGTCTGCATGTAAGTCAGTGCGAGGGGGGTGTGGGTGCATGTGTATGGTGGAGTATGCACATTGGACTCAGCCTATGAACACACACACACACACACACACACACACACACACACTATCTCTGCCTGAATGCACAAACACACACACTGTCCCTGCCTGCCCCCATGCACACACTATCCCTGCCTGCCCCCCCACACACACTGTCCCTGCCTGCATACATACACACACGTACGCACACACACACACCCTACTGACATGGCCCTGCGCTCCCCGGTCTGGCAATGCAGCCGGCAGCCACGTGATGCTGGGGCAGGAAGGGAGTGAAATGGCTGGGGGTGGGCAGAGCTGGGCTGTTCAGTCCTGCTGAGGCTCCCCCTGGGTCCTAGTGCCCCTGCCTTGTCAACTTTGACAGGCTGTGGGGCAGATAAATATTAATTTTCTGAATTTTTTAGGGGCCCTGCAGGCCAAGTAGAATGACCTTGTGGACCGGATTCAGCCCATGTGCCATATTTTGCCTCCCACTGTCCTAGAGACATATTAAGTTTGTTTTTAGCTGAATACCGTATACCCCCGACCTATTAGTATTTTAAATGTAAAATTGTGTGTATGTCATTGATATTTACAATTGTGCCAAACCCTTAATCTGTAATATTTTGATGTGTTTATTGTGTTTTATCATTTCAGCCAAATTTAAGAAGTCATTAAACTCTTTTGTAAGTGCAACATATACATGTGTTTTGAGCATGACCAATTAATTAAAAAGTCACTCCCTATCTTGTGTGGTTTAAGTTCCAAACTACAGATATAAATCATTTATGCAGCAACTGGAATGTTAGAAAATGTACTCACAATTAATAATGAGGTCAAAAATAGTAACAAGTATTATACTGATACTATACTACTAAGTATAATATTGATGTTACGATACTATACTATTTGCAGGTGCAAAAATGGTATTAACTGAAAGGAAGGCTGAGTGGAAGCCCAGCCTAAGATCAGGTCATGATGTATATTCAGTTATTTTAAGTACTGCCACTTTTATTGCTTATTTATGTATTAACATGGTGAAAAAACTTTGGAAGAACACTAACGAAGTTGTAACTAAGGTTGCAGGTATCTATTTGGTAGCTGACCTCCTCAGAGAAAATACATGGTCCAGTTTTTAAGGTGCTAATCAGGGATTTGGTAAACAAGGGTTCAGTTGCCTGATGTCTCAAAGACTTTCTTTGTGACCTTGGGAAAGTCACTGAGGGACAAATCCTGTTTCATTTGCAGGCATCTAAGTGGCACTTATCAGTTTTTAACACTTAGGCAGCAGGATTGCCCAGGTACATGCATTACTACTGTAGAGGCCTAGGTTTGGGTTCTGACCCATGCTCCACTGGCTCTTCTGTACCTTGCATTTAATTGTTGTTGTATAAAATGGATAAACAGTAGTGGGTTAGCTTCTGCCCTGTTGGGAGGGGGTACAAGAGACAGAACCCCTTGCTTCCAGGACAGTGCCCTTCTCACTGTGCCAAAGCAAACTTTGGTTAGCTCTACACTTCCTGGCCCCATGCATATCCACTCCTGTTGGCTTCCCAAGCAGCGGGCCAGGAAGAGAGGTCTGAGCAAAGACTAGTCCATTTAGTACAGTGTTCCTCAACAGGTGTGCCACGGCACCCTGGGATGCTGGGAGTTCCTTTTGAGGGTGCCACAGGGGTAAAGGAATAAGCACTTGCTCTTCCCCACCTGGTCCCTATGCAAGGAGGTAAGTGTAGGCTCATCTGCCTGGTTCCAGTGCAAGGAAGTAAGGTCACACTTGTCCCTGCTCACTTTTGTGAGAGGAGCCAAGTGCTCCCTCCCCCACTGGCTCTCTCCCTGTATAAGGAGCTCGGCTCATCTGTGTCTGGCTCTAGTGCAAGGAGGTACTTACGCTTGTCCCTGCTCCACTGCTCGGAGGATCTAAGTGTTGGTTTCCACCCCGCCAGGTATTAAGTGCTTCAGTAAATAAATTAGTTATTGAAATGGGTGCTGCCTAATTCACAGGAGTTATGAAGGTGTCAGGAGCCTAAAAACATTGAGAACCACTGGGGCAGTGGTTAAAGCATTTTGCTAGGAAGTGGGAGATATAAGTTAAAATCTCATCTGAGAGCAGGGCTTAAATCCCCAGGTCTCCTACTCCTTTGACAAACCACTAGGCCTTTGAGCTAAAAGATGGGAGGCCCGTCCTCCTCCTCTCCCTCTCTCTCCCCCTTCCTGTCAAACAGTTGCTAGTTGTGCTTTTCTTCCAACCAACGCTTCAGGGACTTAGATTGAGTTACATGCATACCTGAGTGAGTCTTCCAGCCCAGAGCCTACGTAGAATCCTGAGCATGCTCAGAAAAAGATGCAAGATGAACATAGCTACACAAGTACAGGCAATATCCAAACTGTGGGTGCCAAAAACCGCAGTTACACAGCTATGCAAGTGCCACTTAGGCACATAAAGATGATATAGGATTTGTCCCTCAGTCTCCTTTTGTCTTTGTTAATGTGGATAATACAGCTCCTCTCAGGGTTTATCTTCATAGCTGAAAAGATGAGGTTTTTCTTTTTCTTCTAGTGATGAAAAAAGGAATCACAAAAGTATGGTAAGGGTCAGAACAATAATTATTTTGAGTTGCTGCCTAAATAGACCAAGAGCTTTAGTAAGACTAATGATTTATTGCATAGCAGAATAAAAAAAAATGACTCTTGCCTCATATAAGCAACACAAAATATTTACAGCTTCACAGCATTTTTACATTATAAACACTGAGATTTTTGAAGAGTAGTTCACAGCTGGAGACTGGTAAAACAGTTGGTTTTGTAATGGAAATATCTGTGGTGTGAGTGGTATATTTGATGTGTATGTTCATAAACAGCCATCCCAAGAGGTCCTTGTGGTAATGGATCAAAAGCAGGCTAAATTACGGTATGATAGCATTTAAGGCCCTGATCCTGCAGTCAGATCCACTATACTGAAGGTTCTGAGACGATTCATGGATAGAACATTTCTTACTAATACATCTGGTTGAAGAACTGGGCCTAAATAAGTAACTGAAATGTCATAGGATATACTTTTACCATATGCTCTAATTATTTATTTAGCTTTTTTAATGTATTTGTACTAGTAAAATAGTTTTTTTTCCCCTGCAATATGTACAAAAATAGGATCATATCCTGTTTGCATTCAG
>NW_005841844.1:5015302-5022375 GCF_000455745.1 Alligator sinensis | reverse complement strand
GAAAGAGTGAAATGAAAACGTTATGACAGAGCTACCTAAATTTGTAACTGCTTATGTCAATTTCTTTCTCCTTTTTTCTGAAAACAGGTAATCAGATCCTATCCCTTGGGACACTGTCAAAAGATCAGGTTTATCCATTGAAACTCAAGGGTATTTCCATCTGCTATTCTGCACTCAAATCTGCCTTATGTGGAAATTATGTCAGCTTTGGCGTCTTCAAGTTGTATGGGGACAACCACTTTGACAATGTACTTCAGGCCTTTGTCAAAATGCTGCTCTCAGTATCCCACAGTGATTTGCTAGTAAGCAGTTATTCATCTTGGGAGTCTTTATATGAAATATGAAATAACAC
Source organism: Alligator sinensis (assembly GCF_000455745.1). Taxonomy (NCBI): domain Eukaryota; kingdom Metazoa; phylum Chordata; order Crocodylia; family Alligatoridae; genus Alligator; species Alligator sinensis. The sequence goes on along the minus strand of NW_005841844.1, from coordinate 5,022,023 downwards.
CACCACAGGCTTTGAATTGTTATAATGAGACAGAGGAATCTAGAACAGCTCGAATGCACTTTATATTTTCAGTCTAATTACTTGAATTTATTTATAGTCACATCCAAAATAGTGGTCTTTCCATGTGTAACAAAATTGTTGTATCAAAGAGTTACATTTCCAAAATGTTCATTTCTAACATACGTGGAAAAGAGAGACCTAGTTCTGCCCTTTTTGCATCCATGCAAACCAGTTGGCTTCATTAGGGTTGCTTGGGTATAATTGAACACAGTATTTGGCTGAGTATAATCAGTCATCCTTCCATTAATCTAATTTTTGTAAACTGCTATAGTCTGCTTTCCGTAAGACAGTTTTAAAACATTAGGAGTGTTTGGTTTCCTTTTGCCAGTGGACTTTATTCAGGACTGCCATTTTCTGCATTGAGGACTGAATCCAATGGTGAGCAATGCCGAGTACTCAGAGATATCAGCCAAAAAAAAAGAGTCCTTGCCCTTTTAAAAAAATTATCCCTAGTCAGGATTGGTATATGGCTGCAATGATCAAATGTACCCACCCAGCCATAACATACCAGACATGAAGGCATGGCCATAATGATACTATCTAAACCTAGGGCTTTTTTGTCCTACAGGTGGATTCAGGCAGATATATTCTTATGCTCACACAGAACCCAGTTAAAGCCAGTGTATTTCAGGATCAGGTTACGCTGATTCAGGGTACAACTTGGGGTTAGTCCCAAACAGTGTTCCACATAATAGGAGGGGCAAATCAATGAACCCTTAAACTGGTCTCAAAACTCTTGATCTGAGTACCGTTTTTACCAGACTTACTGAGATGTTCATGGGATGTAATGTAAAAGAGCAATATTATTATTTTGCTACCAAGAGTTTGTTTGTCATAAACTAAAGTTAATAAATGCAAGCTTAAAGCATATAGGTGTCCACTTTATATAAAAAGGTGTTTTTGGTGGTAAAAAGGTTTTAATGTAATCACTAAATTTATCGCATCCTTATTCTGTGCATTCTTGGTCCTGTTTCAGCCAGCTTTGCATTTTTGAACAGGCATTCCAATTAGTTCATAGTATTTCTAACGTTCTGATAATGGTTGTTTGTTTTCCTTTTTCAGCAATATAGAAAACTAAGCCAGTCTTATTATCCACTCTTGGAATGCCTGACCCAGGATCACATGAGTTTCATTACCAGTTTAGAACCTAATGTGCTAATCTATATTCTTACTTCAGTATCTGAAGGACTTACTGCACTGGGTAAGTGTTACTTGCAATTTATCTAAGAAAGGAAAGTGAGGAATGTGTAGTAATTCCAGCGTGAGGTGCACCCACATCCTTTCATTTACATACTTAAATAAGTGCACAGATTTTCAAAGTATCTTAACACCTATTAGCATATTCATTTGCACTGTAACAAATTACTGTCTAGAGAGACAGGGTGCTGCTGGGTTCTGAGCATTTTGAGAATTTGATTTAATTCAGTGAGAGTGAGTTGTCCAATGGTGTGTTGCATATGATATTCTAAAATGATCTTTCTAGAAACATTATTTACTTACACTTAGATTATCTCTGAAGAACCTTTACAACAAGAAATGTAAAATAAATGTAAAATGTCTTAAAGTCTGTAATCCTCATAGAAGAAAATTTTAACATATGTATAATACATTTTCTCGTTCAGAGAACCATTTGTTCAAAGACATGTTAACTGTAACCTCCAAACATTCATTTTTATTTATTATGGCTATTTTGTGGGTAGAGATCATTCAGTATAGCTGGTGTATGAGTCAAGTAGACGAAAGATTCCTCTTTTCCTTGATAAGGATACTGAATTTGTATTTATAAAGAATATCTATTGGCTGTGTAACAAATAAACCAACAGCATACTTAGAGTGATATTAAAAACCTCAGTAGTGTGGTTGTAACTGATCTTTATTCATTAGCACTTTCTAACAGATTATATGTTGACTGTTAGTAGCTTAAATTAATTTGAAATAGGGAGGTAGAGGACAGTGTTGGGTGGAAAAAGACCCATTAAGTTTTCTGATCAATCTAGAAACCAGAATAATACGCATGGTGATGCACAGCAGTATAAAACCTACAGATGCCATACTTTAATTAAAAATGGCTCTGAATAGTTTATGTAATAAATTATATTTAAAAAATAATCTGCATGCATAACACTGGATTATAGGGACCTTTCTGTATAATGCTTAGCATTTCTTTCTACCTCCAAAAGATCAGTCCATCCTTGTATGAATGCACAAAAACAGTGGCCAACTTAAGTTTTATGTTTTACAGAACAGGTTAAATGGTTTCTGCTACTCAAGAAAATATTTCTAGAGGCTGATGGACACTAAAAATGAGCAACATTGTCTAAGATAATTTTATTATTTAATGCCAAAATGTATCTAGTCTCAAAAATTTTGAGTGCCCACTCACATATAATGATGGCCAAACAACTTCTGTGTATAGGCTGACTCTGCTGTGAGCCTGCCTGTTGCTGTCTGTTTCTATATTAGAATTTCCTTGTGGATGGATGTATTGGACCAAAGGCTGCCTTGAACTGCAGCTACCCAAGGACCAAGTTCATTATGTGTGCCCTACTTCATATTTGGATCATTTCCCTTTACAACTTAGAGTATATTCTGTATAACTGACTTACCAGCTTTCTCAGTTGTATACTTTGAAACATAATTAAATATGTGTAGGAGAGAGGAGAAAATAAAGATATGTCAGCTTTTAATTCTCAGACTGATCCGAAGAAACACATTTCCACCCTTACAGAAAATTTTGAGTTTTCAATTATTTTTTCATTTTAGCTGAACATTTTTGTATGTTAAGTACTTGATTCCCAATGTAAAACCAAACATTTTCAAGGAAAGGAAATACTTTCCTTAAAAATGTTTTGTTTAGTTGGAAACCTAATTTTCTGTGAAAAAGCTACAACCATTTTTTCTGACCAGCTGTGGTTCCCATTATTCCTCATGAGCCACTGGTTTTCCATGTCAATGCACTCTGTGTGTGTGTGTGTGTGTGTGTGTGTGTGTGTGTGTGTGTGTGAAATCAAATACAAATGATTTTTTTTAAAAGGAAAAAAATAACTACCTCTTCCATGGTAGACTCAATCCCTGGAAGTTAGAGTCCAGATCAGTCAAAGGGTCTAAGATTTGCAAGCTATATCATTCAGGCTTGAATGATATTTAATTGATTGCGTTTCATCTGAGCACCAATTCCCTCTAAGTCTTTAAGCATTGTCCTGCATCTGTAAGTCTTTCAGTTTGCTTCTTTCATCTTCTTTTTCCTGTGGCCAGGTGTAAACCAGCCTCCATAATACTGTGGCCCTAAAATAATCTTTTCTGCTAGCATATTGTTAGTAATGGTTGCACAGGTACAGTTTCTTGGCAGGTGAATTAATTTCTGTCCCTTTAATTTCTGCTTTAGGACCATGGATTTTTCCCCAATTTTCCTTTTTATTGTCTATCATTTCACAAGAATTTTGACTCTGCAAAAAATGTTATAAATGTGATTTTGGTTCCTAGCTCTTTTTAGCTTTTCTGAAAATCATGTTATATGGAGCCACTCATAATATTTGACAATGGTTGCATTCAGACATGAATTTCTACCAAAAGAAAATTTCCCAGACAGGCCATTTTTGCTCTGGGAGAAAAAACCTGAACATCTATACACTTTGTTTTCAAAAATGTTTGTAAAGTGAAGTACCTTTCGTTTATTTTGAAAAATAATTATATCTCACAGTGTTACTTTTTTTTTCTTGGAGCAAATGTTTATTCATGTTTTTACCAATTTCACTTTAACTCATGGAAACTTAGCATATGAGTCTTATATTCCACAACTCAAGTTGTAGAATAAAGAAGCCTCATATCCTTATTTCTCAGTACTATTCATTCTGTTTTGAATGGACACCCTGCATGCATCATGATTCTACACTTTATAATATACTGAGAAATAATATGTATTCCTTTTGAAGCCCCTGGCTGTAAATCAGACATAATGGAAGCCCTCATCTAGGCTTTTATTGCAAAAATAAACACTCCAACATTTCTCCTCTAAAGTGTTTACCTGGCTTTTTCACAGCTGACTCAGTGGATTGGAACCTTTTAATGTAGCCTGCCTGGCATGTTGTCACTAATCTCCATGTGAAGCTTTTCTAATTCTCCTATGATTAATAGTGTAGTTTGCTATTCATTTGGGGGGGGGCGGAATATAACATTTTCTGTGTGTCACTGCCTAATTTAGATGTAAAATTGCTTAATCTGTTTACTTTCCGGGTTTACACTCAAAGGCAGATAATGCTTATATTAAAGTGTAGATGGACTGACAGGGAAATGCCACTTAACTCAAATTCATCCCCTTTACCTTAATCTTGTAACAAAAAATCTCTTTAATTGTGGTGCACTCATTAATGTAATTAGGTCATTTTAAAAGATTCCTGTTTACTTCTTTGGCAACATTCACATCTTGTTAAGGGCAAAGGGCCTTTTTAAGTGTTTTTTTAGTAACATTAACCACTCTAATACTAATACAAGTCACTAACTGGTGCAAGTGTTAAGGAGATCATAATTTTCCCCATTTATCCCACTCCTGCCTCTCGGATTTTCCAGCCTGTCCTTTATCTATACCTAAGCTATTATAGATCTTTGTTAAACTGATACATCATATTTAGTTTTTGCTTAGTTTTTCTTTGGTAAGATTCAATAGGAACTCCACCCAGCCTCATTCCAAGGACCCACATACTCTGAAGAATTAGTCTGGGAATTTGTATGACCTTCCCAGGCATGTTATACCTATGCAAATAAAAGAAAAATGAGCACTGAGAACCACATCTGATATACAGTTAAGGGAAAATATAAGTAGCTCTCAACACTTTAGCAGATCATCAAGAGCCGATCATAGGCTAGACCTGTCCACTATCCTACTAAGATCACTTACTGTTCAATGTAAATCTTCTGCTTGTACAGTATCAGCATGTTTAGAGCTACTACCATTTTGTCAACTGCTGTTACTGATTTACTTTGTCTTATTTGTTTGGAAAACAAATGGTGTTAAAAGACTTGTTTAGAAATAGAGTAGAGCCCACCTATGAAGTACATATTTTCAAATATCTCACTTGTTAGTGATAGTGCTTCAGTTCAGCCAACAATTGCATTTCTATTTTATATGCAGGACTGATTTAGTAGAAAAAGCAATACATCAATGATATTACAACCTCTACTCAGTCAAAACTCTCAACTTCAGATTTCAGGTCAACTCGGGCAAAAATTTCTAATGGCCTGTTCCCATTGAATTCAGCCACCTCCCAATGACTTCAGGGAGGGCAGGTCAAAACATTCAGGTTTAATTCAGTCATACTTGAAGTCAGCAAAATGTGGGGACTCTGCATCTCCCAGATCTACTTAGTATTTTGTAGGGTCAGGCTTCTGGCGTTCAGTTGTACATTGTCTTGCAGTGTTTCCAAAGACCTTATAAAATTACAGTTTAGAAAAATACTATTTTTTTTTATGGAGGAGAGTTAAAAGTAATATCAAAATGGAAGTTAAGGAGTTAAATGGACATAGATCAAACTATTCCATTGTCCAGAGGAATATATTTAAATGAACACTTCAAGGTTGGCAGGCTTCCAGATTAGCATAATGTAAAGAACCAAAGATGCATTTAATTGGATCCTTTTAATGCCTTTCCCCTCAAAATGAAAACTTTAAGTTTAATTTCTTCTCTAGCCCTCACACAACCCCTGCTCCTTGAATATGACATGTAATTCTGGTATCCCCACCTCCAAAAGAATATAGTAGAGATAGGAAAGGGCAATAAGTATGGTCAGGGATATGGAGAAATTTCTGGACAAAGAGAGACTTTCATTAAATAGGCTAGGACTTTTCAGCTTAGAAAAAACTATGTAAAAGGAGATAGGGTAGAATTTTATAAAATGATGAATGGCATTAGCTAATGAAGCTTTTAGGAAGCAAATTTTAAGCAGGTAAAAGGGAGTTCTTTTTCACATGCATAAATAACTTGAGGAAATTATTGCCACAAGATGTTGTAGACAATTTAACCAGGATCAAAAGAAAATCAGTCAAGTTTGTGTAGCTTAGGTCCATCAGTGGATATTAAACATGATAGGTGGGGGATGCAAGTCCAAATTATGACATGGTAGTCCCCTGAATGCTAGAACTTTTAAGGATTGAGGCACAGTGGGGACAGATCAGTCGAGATAGTTCTGCATATACTCTCCCATTTAGCATCAGCACTCTGCTACTGTGTGAGTTACAGGGTTACTGTGGTCTGACCCAGTATGGCATTTCTTATGTTCTACTCTAATAACCCATTCAATGTAAATACTATGAGCTATTTCGGGGCCCAATCTTGTTCGCACTGAATTTAGTGAGGGCAGGATTGAGTCCTAAATGCTGGCAAGTTTTTTTGATGCTTACAGAGAACATCATGTATGTCTAAATTCTGCATCCAGTAAATAATTCCATGTGCATGGAGAGCTTTGGCTGTTTCTAGGATCATGAGGAACAGCCGGCTGGTTAAAATGCATTTCAAACCAGAAACACACTAAATAGTTGGGTGGAAGACCGCAGCTGAAAAAGATGATTGAGGGCTTTACCTACTGCCAGTGTTCCCAAGGCCAAAAAAATCTCAGGTTTCAGGTTAAGAGGAAATAACAGCTGGTAAGAGGGAAGGGTAAGCACTACT
>NW_005841844.1:5001877-5015292 GCF_000455745.1 Alligator sinensis | reverse complement strand
AAGAGTGTAAAAAAAAATGACCAGCATCCTATTATCACCATGCTGATGCAAACAAACAGAACACACTTTCACAGCAGCAGCAGCAGCACAGCGGGCTACACCTAGCAACAAAATAACTTAGATAAATCAGACAGACATATTTACTTTGCAAATAAGTTTAAGCTTTTAATCTCCCAATGTGTTATCTTAGTTATAGAAACAGTAAGTAAAGATGTGAATTTGCTTTTGCTATTTACTGAATCCTGCTTTGCTTTAGTGCATTTATATCCCAGAAATATTAATGGAATGTTAGTCGATAAACATTATTATGTTATCTTCCTTTTGTATTTTATTAATTAATTAAACTATCAAGCTTTAAATAAAGTGACCAAGTAACCGTTTTATTGTAAACATCCACCTTCCTCATGCTGTTCCTTCTCTGCCTTTTGTGACTGTCACACTTTTTTCAGTATGAAAGCATAGGCTATAACCTTTTTCTGGACAGGGAAGCACCACTTACGTATTTAGTAAAATATTTGATGCACTTGGAATGCTTGAAAATATGACTCAGTTGCCTGCAAAAACAGGGAACTGATATTGATGACCCAGGCATTTCCTTCAAATCCAAAGTTCTTCATATAAAAATAATTTTATGGCATTCTTCATACATTTGTGACTGTTAGGGTGCTTAGCCATGTCAAGAGATCTAAAAATGTTACTTTAAATCTTAACATTGACTCTTTGTAATAAGGAAAATCCAACTTGGTTTCCAGAAATCTGGAGTCACCTAAATATAAAATGGCACATCAATAAAAATACAGCTTTGATCCTTCAGTTTTCTGTGAACAGGAAGACAGTGCAATGAATCCCCATGCAGGATTGATTGTAAGACTGTAAATTGCAGAATTGAGTCCATATTCTGTTTAATAAGGAGAAACTGTCGAAAGCAAGAGCAAATGGTAAAACAGCGTATCATTTAATCCAGTGTGGGCGCATCTACATGAGACGCTACGTTGCCATAGCAACAAGCTATGGTGACGTAGCATCAGCGGGCACTAACTGTGACGCCGCTGCTACTGCACAACAGGGTTGAAAACAACCTGTGCATCACTGGGACTGTGCAGTACTAGGGAGTACTGCGCAGTCTGCAGCACATGTAGACACACCCTGTCTGACATAAACTTCCAAGGTTGCTATTTCTGTACAATTTATTCACTGTTACAAGATAGTAATATTAACTTTTTTGTTACATGACAGAAATAACACTCCAACCCTACTAAAATTATTTCTTTCATTGTTTATGCAGATACTATTGTCTCCTCCAGCTGCTGTGCTAGCTTAGACTACATTGTTACCTACCTCTTCAAGCACATAGCAAAAGAAGGCAAGAAACCACTCAGATGTAAAGAAATTTCACAGGAGGGACAAAGATTACTACATTTCATGCAACAGAACCCAGAAGTGCTACCACAGGTAAATTGAAGTTTTCCTTTAGGATGAGAGTGTCAGACTCATCTGGGATGAGTCGGATGGTGTCGGCCCAGCCCCACAGGCAAGATCAGACTCCCCCCTCCCTCCCTATGCTGGATCCGGCTGACACTTCTTGGCAGTTCAGGATCCAGCAGGAAGAAGCCTGGCATTATAGACACTTGGCTGCCACCACAGGAACGTGGTGCTGGGCTTCTTCCTGTGGTGCTCCTGGAGTTCTAGTGCTGCTGCTCTGGCCCTCAGTTAAGACCTGATGATGCTGGCCTTCTTCCCACACTTCTGCCGGTCTCACCCAGGTACTTGACTGCTGCTGAAGGAGGGTTCATGATCAAGGCTGTAGGCTAGATACATGGATCCAGCCTGCAAGCCATATGTTTCACAACCCTGCCTGAGGACGTTATTAAATTCATGAATTTTCCTCAATTCCTTATTTTCCTGTTTATTTTCCTCAACTTGAAGTGCATTACATCATGATCATTTCAGTTACTTAGCAATAGTATTACTCTGAGTAAGGTGGTATTTTTATGCTCTGTCACCGCAATTAATTACTCATTTGTTTCCGTACCAATATCAGTTCAGTATGGCGAACGTGTTTCTTATTGTGCTGATGACATAGATATTATATTTTAGTCTTGCTTGTTCCATTTTTTGGAACAATGTCTTTTACATTTGACTGTAGCTTATAAGACGAAGAAACTCCATGCTCATTTTTAATTTATTCCACACACAGGTCTGTAGAGAAAGGGCAGTGGGGTTTGTAAAATATTTTAAGTAAGGCAAAAACACTTCAGTTGTTTCAGTAATACATTTGGCTATTTAAATGTACAACTCCTATTTTAATTTTAAAGTGTATTTGATACGGTGCTTAAATGCTTTACTTATGGTGTATTTTATATTTTAATTGGGATTGTGTCAAAGGTAAATACAATAGAGAAATCGAATTTTATGCTTCAGGTATGCAACTGATCACTGCTAGCAGTGGTCAAGAAGAATTTCTATTTTCTTCCCAGAAGTGTATATTACAGTCTAGCTACATCATGGCAAGGGGAAGCAATGTAGGCTATTTAAATTTATTTAATATGCCAGTTTTAAGTGCGTAAAATTATTGTTAGTGCAAGGATCCATAGATTCCCAGAGCACTTAGTACAATTTCATCAATGTAGTTTCACAAATGACAAATTTGCTTTTGGGGGCTTTTAAAGATAACAAAGGGAATTAAGAAAATACCAGTTACAAGATAATGCTCTCACTGTCCTTGTACTTTGGTAACGAGTTGTTGGTTGCCATTTTTAAAAAGAGCTGGTATAGCATAACAGTTACAATATAGATACCATCATTATTTACTATTCTAATCGGAGGTGCGGAGTGTGGCAAATGTTGACTTTTTAATGGTGACTGTGAATTATGTTACATATTATAAGTCAATCTGTGACATTTATTATTGTCACCGTTATCAGGATATGACATAATGCCACTGACAAATTCTCACAATATCCTTGTCTTGTGGATGTTGCATGGAATCCGACAGTGGATTTAGCATTCTTATGTACTGTTGTACACAGTAGGGTATCATGAGTATAGTGAGCTAAGCATAAAAGACAGAACAGCAGCCTTGACTCTGGATTTCCTTGCATTTGTTTCATTCTTATTGTAATATTTTGTGTGGTAATAATATGTGGAATCTTTCAATTTATAGTATATGAGTAAGCGGTCATCTATCTTGATTAACTTCATAATCCATGGAATACATTATATTTATTTTGAATGCAGGCTTTCAGATACTCTTTTAAATATTAATGACTGGTCTCCAGTAGTCAGCATAAATATGATTTGCATTAGCACTAGTCATATTATATTGAGTGCCTCTGATGTCAACTATTCAGCGTACTAATATCTGACATCATCTCCCGAGGTCACTGACAACTTTGACCTTTATTCTCATGCACGGTTTCTATGGTCTCAGAAGCTCTTTTGAATTGATTTGAAATTTTGACTCTTCCCTTTATGAGGCAGTAAAATTGATAATTATTCAGATGGGAACTGAGCGCTGAGTGAAAAATCAATTCTACCCGCTCTCTACTGCGTATAAAATTACTTCTGAGTCTGCTGGACTGAACGGATGGCCAAGGTAAAAGCAGCAGTCAGGAATAGTAGGGAGGATTAGCTGGACGAAGCTAATAGCCTAAAGGGATGGCTTTTGGGATGAGGGAGTGGGCCGGTTGGGGGTTATTATCAGCAGTGATGGGACTCATTGATCATATGTTTACATCAGGTTTCCATTGGGTTATAAATCAGCTCTGAATAGAAACGGAACCTAAGGCCTTACATCTTACCAGAGGGACAGTGTATTAGATTATTCTCATTTTCACACTCAGATGAAAAGTGAACCATTGATTATTCATCGGCTGGCCATTAAACACTGGTTTTATAGATGATTTGACTATCATGGATGCTAATGAACAAGGTTGCTGCTTCATAACCAGAGGTTTCAGTTTTCAAGACATCTGTGTCAGTTAAGTAATGCGTAACCCTATTAAAAGGAATGGGTTACAAATTGCTTAACAGTGCTGAAAAACTAGACCCTAATGAGTAATTGTACTTTGAGTTTAGAGAGGTTTGTCAGGTCTTTAAACTAAACTGATGCAATATGCTGCAATTATTTACTAGTTAGAACATTTTTTCAACTTCAATCTCAAGAAGGATAATTAGACATCTAAAAGTTTCTGATAAATGAGATGTTTATGTTCCAAAGTTATACAGTGAAACTGGAGCATATCTTCATTAAGTCATTTTCCTCTTTTCTCTTCTGTAAAGTGGAGTTGATAATATTTTTTATACAAATAACTTTAAGACCCTCTGAAGGAAGACATAAATTCACAGGATTATTGTTAATAATAATACAAGTGTCACAAGGAAGGTAAGAGAGATGATAAGGCCGTGAGGCATGTATTCAGATTATCACAGTACACAAACAACCATTTATTTTGTGTACTGATATTTTTCTCTTTTCTTCTTAGCAAAGGAAATTACTAGAGGAAATGTTGGTTAAATTTTGCAGTTTAGAAAAATTAACTTCGTCTTTTATAGCTATTGTTGACAACCTGTTACAGTTGCGCATGGGTGTTATCAGTGACAGTGCGTACATCCCTTTGCATTTAGCCTAAACAGAAATTGTCTATCTATTAAATAAAATTAGAAAAATAAAATAAGATAGTAAATACTTGCGGGGGGGAAGAAATATGTATTAAATTGAATGTTTAGTAAAGGAAAGAAATAAGCACCAATGTGCTAAAGCCTCAAGGAGAAAAACTGTGTATATTGTTTAGGATTGATAGCTGGCAGTATTAAAGTATTTTCATTATGTGCAATCTACTAATAGGCATTCATTTACTTATGCCTTTTGATGGAAAAATTCCTCTGGGATAGGCATTAGAGTTATGTCTAGAGACAGCAGTGCAATTTTAAGGTTTCTTTCTATTTAGTATGGTTGATTCTCTCTGCTAGTTTGCTAGAATAAAATAAAATTTGTATAGAATGAGCATCTTTATCAGAGTTGCCATTAAGAGCTTAATTACAAATGCTGTGAACATGATGCCTTACACCTCCCCAGAATGAGACATCTCTTAGAGATTATATCTCTGATACAATTTTAATTTTATATTTGAAGCTAATATCACTCTAAAGGGTTACAATCTTTTATAAAGTAAACATTGCTCATATGCAAATAGTTTTTTTTATTGGCTAAGCAGCTCCTTAGTTCATGCCCAAGATAAAAGCCAACACTATAAGTTTTTATGTCTTTTTAAAAAAATGTATTTCACTATAGATTTTGATGAGCTGACATGAGTTACAAGGATCACACTTTAGTAGAGACTTAAATGGAAACCACGTACATCCTTTTCTGCTTTTCATGCCATATAGCCACACATGAATTACAACAAAAAGGAGCTCAGCTTCATTCTTCTTGTCATTATTTCTTGTATTTGAATTGAAATGTTATTATTCAGCATTTTGACATACAATAAAGTACATTTTTCATGCTTAAAATTCTGATTCGATTTAATTGTAGTAAGCAGCAGGAGAAGCAACAGCATTCTTTAACAATGCTTTGAATTTACAGGAGAACTTAAAAGTAAGCCTGTGTTTTAGGAAACCTCTAAAATAAATCATTAATACAATGTGCAAATGTTTCGGTTTTATATTTTTTGCTAATTATGAAAGATCACATACTTTCATTTAGACACATGGCATCTGTCTCAAGCCTTTTGTATACTGAAGTCATAAAAGTGAAATTGTAGCATTGCAGTCCATAGTCACTTTTCTACTAAGGACTGTTGTCACAAACTCAAGATTATAACTTTACTCCTGGTTCAATGTAAAGGAAAAAGCTGAGCTGGGAGGAAGAAAGCTCTTAATGAAAAACAAGATTGTAACAAATTGAAAAAGCAGGCAAGTCACTGGTGAAGTAAACCATTGGTTTCTTATCACAGTTGCCTCTATATTTAAATTCTCTTCTTAATCTTCCTCCAAGTTAGAAACAGATGCCTTTTTTGGATGGTTTCATATTATTTTGTTATGTGCAGTTAGCCAGGACATTTTGTTGGGGAAGTCCTTTTCTTGCATGTGTGCCCTATGGAAACAGAGGGGACATGCATATATTTAAATTTATGATTTCAAACTAGATATGAAATATTTCACAAGAAATCTTTCATGATAAAGCTCCAAATAATAGTTTGTTCACCAGTAGTTCACTAAATGTGTGTGCTGCCATAATAGCACTGTCCTTGGTCCTCTTTCTTAGCCTTTAAGCAGCAAGTAGTAGTCTGGTTAAAAGGATACTGCTTCCCTTTCTGGTTCCTTAGGTGTGTCATATGCCAGCATTATTTTAAATGAATAGTTGTGATTGTAAAATTACAGGCTGAGAGGGCTTAAGGGCAAGTGCACTACTAGAAACTGATACTTTTACATAGACATATAAATTAAGAGCATCCTTTTTAAGCCTAGAAAAAGAAGTCAGATTTGAGCTTTGTTCCCATCTCCTGTGTTTGCATGTGACCTTCAGCCAGACATATCTATACCTAAACCTGCAAATCAAATAAAAATACTTGCCTCAGAAAGGTGTTGTAAAGCCAAATGAATTATTTTGTATAACCTACATTGAGATCTATGTATGGAAAGTTCTATCAAAATTAAAGGTATGACTGTAACAACTGCATTATAAAAATATAATAAAACGATCTTACAGGGCTTCTGATTTCATGTGCTATTTGTTCAAAAAATTCCATCTATAAAACTAGTATTAATTCCACCAGTTTCAGTAGAAGACTTTATTTTAAATTTTAGAATGTATTTTTTTAGAATTTTTTATGTATATATATTTTAATTACGCCTGTTCTGTAGAAATGTATTTAATGTAGAATATTAGCTCTGTCTGAGAATATTGACCTCCCATTCCATTCCTATTTCATCTTTACAGAAAATTGTGTATTATTATATATCCTTAAGTGTTTCAAAGATATTTGCAAATACTAATGAATATTAACAACGACACTGTATGATACGTAAGGAGCGTACTAGTCACTGAAATATGGCCAGGTCTGAAATAAAAGGTGGCAGTTGTTCAATAGACTGGTTCAGTCTGGATTTCAGTTATATTTCAATGTTCATCTGTTTTGTTGGCCTTTGTTTTTTGAAAATGTATTTGGATTAGCAAGTGAAGAATGTTACTATCCAATGAGTCGTATTGCAGAGGAGCTGTGTGCTATTATATTGGTTGGTTTGTTTTTTATACGTTTGAATTCTGTACAGATGCTTAGAGCTTTGATTGTATAAATAAAATAATCTGAATAAAACTGTGCATCAATACTGCACAACAGTTTAGGACAGGAAGTTAGGAATGCAAGGTCCAATTGAAACTAAAGGACTAACTATATATTAAAATACAAAAAAGAGGCATAAATTGACAGTTACCTCTTATTTTCTCCATTTTATACAGTAAAATATGTTACATTTGTTTTTCATGTAGACTCCAATAAAGTATTTAACCAGCTTGGAGTCATACACATGCTAAATGATAAAAATTATAAACATTGAGAGGAAATGACTTTTAATGCACATCCTATGGATCATGCAGAAAAATCCATAGAAGAACTCCAGCACATGCATTTGTAATGAACAATATTTGGAAGGATACTGAAAGGGGTTGATGATGCAAGGTGTTAAATATTTTGGCAGCATGATCTAGCAAAGCATGTGTTTAATTTTAAAATCATGAGTAAGACTTGGAGTTGAGGAAAATATTCCCATGCTTGGAATTAAGCATATGTTTAAATGTTTTGTTGGACTGAGACCAGGATTTTCAGCATCATACAGGATTGAGCCCTAACAGTGACAGAGAGATTTTCACTAGGGCATCTGTTTTCAACCTCTTAGCACAGTTTAAAAATGTGATCCAATAGTATCATAACTTTCTTTATTAATTGAAAGGGATGGAAATATACCAGATGTAGCCCAAGCCAGCAGAGACTTGGGTGGCTAAGCAACAGAAAAGACACCATATTGAGTGAGCCAAAATTCAGTCTCAAAGTCATTTATTTTAACCAGTGACAATACATTTAGACTCTAGTGTTTCAGTTTGATTGATGGTTTAATATCATATATAATTTTTTTAATGAAGGGAAACCATTTAAATATGTTAACATTTGCACTAGTAGTCTCCCATGTACATAACTGCATTTAATCATTACTCTGATTGTTTTTGTGCTTGTGTAATTTGTATCAGCAAAACAACTGTGTCAAAGCCATCTTATCTTAATGGAAAATATGCTTTCCAGAGTTTTATACACGTTCCTTACTACACATAAGTAAAGGCTCCAGTAAATTCAAACTAAAATATAATGCTAAAGATTCAGCTATCGTTACACAGAAGGGCTGTTCATTATAAAATCACAAAAAATATATAAAAGCCTTGTCCCATTTCTGATGCTGCTTTGTTTAGTGCCCTGCTTTGGTTCAGTGTCATTTATGAATTAGAGTTGAATTTTAAGGCTTTTACCAGTAAACTACATAATGAGGTTTTATTATCAGTGTATCTCAAGATTTCATGCTCTTGCTGAAAGTGCTAAATCAAGTTGAATCTTTTCTTAATCATTCAGATTGATATCAAGTTGCCACAAGCAGCTTTTGGTGTGGACAGAAGTTTAGTTCTGTGAAGTAACAAGTATTGTACAAAATGCATGTATGGAAACAAAAAACCGTAATTTGGCTTGCAGGATAAACTGCTAGAGGTGTCAGTGTAGGATGTGTACCCTCAGGCTAGGCAGCTGGTATATGTATGCTTTTGTTTATCAGTTACTGGTTTATGTAGCCTTTAGGCCAGCACATGAAACAATCACTCCTACAGGGTCAGCTGCTGGTCAGAAGCAAAGTAAGAAAAGACTTTGCGTTAAAACACGTCAGCTATAATTTTAGCGCAGCTGGCACCTGCTACTGGTGCACAGCAGGAGGGTTAAAGGTCAAAGAGGCAGTTGTTCTAAACTCAGTGATGGCTTAAAGGGACTTGTAGATTAATCTGGTTTATTAACTTCTGTATATTAGATAACTATTGCAGTGAATGACAGTCCGTCTTTCTGAATAAGTCCCATCACCTCTTTCTCTTTCAAATTGGTTTTTGAGTAATGAATATGAAATAGAATGCATTTCAGGGTAATTAAATGAAAACATTAGAATGATGTTGTTTTACAATCATATCTATAAGTTTATTGTATATTTATCTTACATTATTACCGTTCATTGCTTTTTGGTAGAAAACAAAGAGCATGGATGTTTCAATTAAAGAAGAAAAACTGTCTGTGTTTCTCAGTAAGCTTGTTTCTTTCATGCCACACAAATATTTTCAAAAGTTGCAAATAAGTTTAAAGAAAAGCTAAAAGGTTTTATTCCTTGTTTATGCAATTTAATGCAATTTAATATTTAATTCACTAAAAATGTTTAAAGTTTGCTGTAATTATTTAATCTGTAACACAAAGGTCTCAAAATATGTGTCAGGGCTAATTTGAAAACAGCTACCATTGCCATTCAGCAGAACCTAACCAATGGTTTGAATAGTGCCCAATTGTATTGTCAAGTGTACATGATATTTCAAAATCCAGTTTGAAATGGTATTTGCTATCTGAAAACAATATGGTTTCTTACCAAAGTGAGTAGGAAACAGCAACCCTCCCTTCCACGCTTTTTATACCTAACTTGACAGTTTTGCCACATGAATAATGGAACATGTTCTCTGTGAACAAAACATTAACTTATTCCACATCAGGTTGAAATTCTGGGTAAGCACTGGCATAGCACACTACATAGTAGCTATTGGATACCATTGCAAGGTTCTGCCCCAACACCAGGTGCATATATAGTGAATAAGGCTGGACTTGCATAGAAGTGCAGTAGTCAGTGAAGGCAGGCCCCCATCAGATTCCCACTCCCTTCAGTTAATTCCTGCTTGACAGTTGCACATTGGTTAAGGCCTATCTCCTCCATATACATAACACAGCTAAAAAGAAGTGCAAATCACATGTGCAAGTGAAGAGGTAAACGGCACCTTGATATTAGAGAAACTTCTACCTTCACTGCAGGGGTTAAGTTTAGTATATGAATACAAATACTTCTGGTGGCAAATTCCTTAGCCAAACGCATTTAGAGACCAGCACTAATGAGTAATAAATGCCTCTAGCAGTTATGATGATCCCAAAGAAAACCATCAGGATAGTAATTTAGATATCTGTTTTCCCCTAAAACTAAAAGTGTTTTTCTTTACCCAACCCCAACACCTTTCCTGCTTGGTGCATGGCTTTGGAAAAATTAAACTAAATAAAAAGATTAGATGGTATTTTCAAAGAGGATTCTTGAGTTCTCATAAATCTCACAGCCCAGTAGAAGGATGCATTGCTTGGAAGAGGAAACATTTTTAAACTATTTTATGAGTCAACATGGATATTCTCAAAAACAAAATAACTATATTTGTAGGATTGACTAAATCTGACTTCTAGATTACATCTACTGTGGTTTTTTCAGCTTTTGTTTAGCTTTCCATGAATTGACTGAATCTTGCTATATTTTTAACTAATCTGCTCAAATCATATGTGTGGATCCATAACTTTCTGTTTTGCCATCATTGTCCTTACCAACCTGATGAAACCTTTTACTGAAACAATATCTTGTTTTTTGTGAAAACCAGGTATATCCCAGGCAATGCATTGTCTTTGGATCAAAGGTCTGTGAATTTCAGTCTCTACTTAGTGTCCCATAAAATCACCATCATAACTACTTTTTTGCAATACCTAAAAATTCACTCAAAACCCATTTTGCCGATGTGCCCACCTATGCCAGAGCAACTCAGGGCCTGGTGACCTAGACTTGGGCCCTTGCGACCTTCAGCACTACTGTCCATGGGGTGCATCCTCCTAAAGGAAAATCCAACTGCTCACCCTCCACACCTTGGTTTTAGAAGTAGATGCAGGAGGCTTCTGTGTGATGGAGACTCCCCTAGGTGCACCCTGTGCAGATGTCGCTTGCGGCTCCGCCTCCCCTACACCCCATCCATGTGCCAACCTGTTGGTGTCTCACCATGTGGTTGATGGCCTGGGCTCCTGTCCAGTCAGGCCTGCCCCTTTATCCCGGTTGGGTCGACCACCTTCCCTAGACAGGGCTGGTTGGTTAACTGCACAGCCCTGGGGCTCCTGTGGAATGGCTATGGAGTGGTTACTTCTTTCCCCTGCTCCATACACAAAACTTAAACGGAAACTTAAACATCATTCATAGTCTGAGTTGGCCTCCAGAATGCAGTCTGGCTCTCCGGGACTTCTCCCCTTGATAGGACAGGCAATTTAACCCATCCAGATTTGGTCCTCTGCCCCGGGCTCTCCAGGAGCTCCTGGCCCTGGCAGTATTAGTGAAATAATGTCTCCCAAAATGGTGAACAAAATGAAACCACAAAAGTAAAGCAGAAAACAGGGAGACTATGCTTTTCCTCCCACTCACGTGTCTTTGTGGGTTACTGGCCCCTCATATCCTTGGCTTCTCCATTCTCCCCGGTCAATAGTGTCCTTCCAGATAGGGGCAACACCTCCCCCGGGCATCCCCTCAATGTATCTGGGATGTTGCATGCCTGGACGTGCCAGTTGGGAGCCTGCAGCTGCTGTGCTGCTGTCCCCCTTTTCACCAGCCTGTGCCGGCTCTTGTAGCCACTTCAGTGCTGACTGACTGATGACATCATGCCCCTGCACTGTCCCAGCTGCATCGACAGCATGCTCAAAAATCATGCAGGTGGCACCAGCCACTGTTCTACACCTCCAGCTCCTGCACCTGTGGCAGGTCCCTTTTGGTCTTGGCCCACCCTGGGCCATTCACCAGGGCCTCTGGCATTTTCTCACTGCCCCTCCATCCCTGGCATAGGGTTTCCAGCCCCTTGGGCCTGTCACCCTGCGACAGCCAACTCAAGATAAAATCCTGCTTTCATAGAATTCACTAGCAGATCTTCCATTAACTTCATCATGAGCCAGAATTTCACCTGTGGGGAGTGGGACTGGGCCGCGGATGGCTCGTCTAGTGGGCAAGGGATGGGGCCGGCTCACCGGTGCTGCGCACACTCCTGGAAGAACAGGGGGGACCTGTGCCCCCCAGGTCTGTGTGTGGGGCAGGGATGGGCTACCCACTGCGGGCTTAAGCTCCCCACTGCTGCCCTCCTCTGGAGCCTCCACAACCCAGCAGGTGCGACCTGGCACTGCAGGGCACAGCGGGCCTGCATGGGGTAGGTGCTTGTTGCTGTGAGCGCTGCACTGCCATGGAAACACCATCCATCCGCTGCGTGCACAGCAGCAGCAGTGGCAGCAGCACAAGGCTGTGCTCCTCACTGCTGCTGTGTGGGCAGGGGGTGCCTCACCAGGGCAGTGTGGAGTTTGCAGCAGCAAATATCTTTTTGCTGCAAATATATTGCGTCTACCTGTAGAAAAGGAAAATCTGTTTAAATGACATTGCTTTTATTATAGGTATTACCCATTAGGAATATTCTTAAAGGCCATTTGGAAGCCGCATTTTATCAGTAATATTGAACAGCCATCATCAACCTCTTCTTAGTTGTTTTTGACAAAGTGCTCAGACAGATTCAACACAGTTCACTGGAAACTTTGAAAAGGTAGTGTTCAGCACACCAAAACTTGGTTTGGAAATTGTGTAGCTCAGGGGCATCAAACATATATGGAAGACCCACCTCTGAATCCTATCCATGCATTATCCCCATTACCTGCCCCACCATTAAAGCAGCCTCAGGATGGTTTTGTCTAACCCCACCCTCAGGAATCTTTATTCCAATGAAGCATCAGCATAGCTCAGCATTGCCACCCTGAGAGATTTAAAGCTCATGAATCAGGTCTCAAAAAGTCCTGAGAATTTTAAGATAATAATTGTTATTTTATATATGTGTGTGTGTGTGTGTGTGTGTGTGTGTACATACACACACACACATAGTAGTATATAATATATATAGTATATAATAGTATATTATAATAATGTTATTATATATTATTTTAAGATAATAATTGTTATTATTGTCTGTTATTTATTGAGCTTTAAGGGTTTGTGTTTTTTAGGAGTCCTATGGAACTATAGGGGATAGAGATTCACTTTTGTTTTTCTGTTATAGGTAGACTGAAATTTGGGAAGGGGAGTTTGCTTTTTATAATGAAAACTGGGATTTGAGTATAAGCGTGTTTCCAGGAGCTAGGACACACAAAAAAAAAAAAAAACTACAGACACCCCCCCAAAATTTTGAAACTTGTGATAAAATCTTAGCTTAGTTTATCTTTGTTATGCCCCTCCTTTTCCTGACATGCCCCCTATGCCAGTGAGCAGGGCCTAGGAAGCATTGCAGCCACTAAAGAAATTCCCCACTGGTAAAT
>NW_005841844.1:4986495-5001867 GCF_000455745.1 Alligator sinensis | reverse complement strand
CCTGAACAACACAAGAAACCACAACAGAATACAGAATCTGATCCATTCATTAGGTTTTTTTTATTTCTGAACTCACATTGAGCTCCCCTTATAAATTAAATGAAGTAAATGTAGTCATCCTTTACAGTCTTTTTAGCACGACAGGTAAAATAATCTTCCATTGATACTTAAAAGTCCATCTGAAGAAATTCAGAGAGAGTGTTGTGAGAGATGCAATAACTATTGAAATGTTGAGTGTCAAACTGCCAGGATAATGTGTTTAGTATGAAATATAATATTCAGTGCACTTTGTTTTGATGACTGCTTGAAATAGCCTTGTGCTCTTATCCTTTGTTGTTGTTGTGAAAGATGATATTCACTAAGATATGTTGGTGACTGTTCAAGATACACTAGCAGTATGCTTATTACCATCTTTATCATCTGTCTCTCTTTGAAATTGCTTCAGTTACAGTTCAGTTCATCACTGATTATGAAAACATGTTCTTAAATTATTTGTTACAAATAGTAGCAAATAATGAATGCATTCAATAGAAATTAGGATTGCCCTGTGAGCAGTCTGAAAACAAAGAAGGAGCTAAGTGTATAGGATAATTGGTCATTAATCTTTTGATCAGCTCTTCTGAATGCCAGGCTATTGCAGTACTCTGATGTGATCCAGTAGGCTGCCACAGTTTGTGGAAGGGCCTTTCTTGAATGGCTGGAGCAGGGACTTAGAATCAGAACTTTGGAACTCTATACTGATTTGTTCCTTGGCCACTAAGATACCTGGGACCAGTCATTTAGGGCCAGAGCTTACTCCATTTATTAGGCCCCTAAGTGTGATCCTACTCCACTCTTCTCAAAGCCTTGAAAAGCTGTTAATGCAAAAGCTGGATAGGTCCTTCTGCTTGCTGCTTTTTTTTCTTACTTAGTTTTCAGGCTAAGATGTTACAAATATACACACATTAAATGATTTTCATGTATTCGAACAGGGTGGTATAATGTCATACTTAGGCACCTAAAGGTGTAGGAGCATCTAGCTCCTTAGATTTGACCTCTCTTGTTGCACCAGGTCTAGGGGGTCCCTCAGGGCCTGAGGGGCAGCTGAGATCAGGAGGAGTGAATAGAATCCAGGTACTGGGAAGCCAGAAGGTCAGTCTGAGAAACTGAGTCAAGAAGCCAGAGGGTCAGGCACAGTGCAGTCAGGGGGTGAGCTGGGTCAGGTAACCAAGAGGTCAAGCTGGAAGGGACAGTGTGGTGGTCTGAGTAGGGGTTGAGTGCTGTTGCCTGGAAACTTCCAGGTCAGGGGTTTATATGGAAGGCCAGCTGACCCTGGCCAGGCACCCTGGTAGCTGGCAATGGGTAGATGGCTAGACCCATATGGAGGTTTCTGGCCGGCTTGCTCAGCCTAAGTGGTCAGCTAGGGAGGTGGCAGACTGGGATAAATGGACAGCCTCAAAGTCCAAGTTCAAGGCCACAGCCTGACACTTCCGAGCTTGCACACTATGTGCAGATTATCATATCTGTATAAAGTAACCCCATTTAATTTTTAAATGAATTGTACCAGTTTATTTTCAATAATACTATTAATACTATAGTATTACTAGTAATACTACTACTATAGTAACAGCTTCAGATTTTATACCTTTCCCTGCTTGAACAGGATTTGGGGAAGTCATTTGGTGACATAGGAGGTAGAAAATTAAAGGGCAGACAGGCAGTCTCAGTCCCTGTGTGGAAATCCTAACATAGTAACAAAAAATTCCCAGCCTGCTCCAAGTCCCAGCAGGTTGTGAGAGGAGCAACCAATTCAGTTGCAAGAGCTTGCACAGAGTGAGGACACATCCTGTATCAGCGCAGTTTATGGGAAGCACATAACAAGTCCTACCAGCTATAAGAGGACACGAGAAGCAGATAAGTGACAAGCTTACTTTTATGGAAATAAATGCTGGCCAAACATACTGGCCTAGAAAAAACTACAGTCCATAGCTATTAAGAGGATTGGTTTATCTGTAATCTTTCATGCGTCCAGAAATACTAGTACTAGAAGTGGTTTTGTTTCCTGCTTACAACTTAGATGGGAGTAGTCATCCAGGAAACAGAGGTGTTCCCATCCCACTAGTAAGAAGGAAGCGTAAAGGATAGTTTATCTGAGTCACTAATAACCAGGGTCCGGGTTTTCCGTTTCTCACGGGAAACAGAGAAAAACACGGATTTCCCCCTCTACCGAGGAAAATGCAGATTTCTCATTTTAACTGAAAAGCCTATGGTTTTTGCAGTTTTGCAAAGAGCTCTCTGCCAGCTGGCAGAGTTCCAGCCTGCAAGGGGTTGAGAGGGAGCAGGAGGTGGGGGGGTTAAAGTGGAAGGAGTGGGGTTGAGGCCCCTATAGGGAAGCGGGGAGGTAGTTGGGCAGGACTGGGACTGGGGCTGCGGCTGCTGCCCAGCCTGGTGGTGCATGGGGCTTATGGCCTGGGGCCACAAAGTGTGGCCACAGCGCCCCAATGGGGAGCAGGACTGGGCCACGGATGGCTCGTCTGGCGGGCAAGGGGTGGGGCTGGCTTACCAGTGCTACGCACGTTCCTGGAGGAACAGGGGGCACCTGTGCCCCCCCCCAGGTCTGTGTGTGGGGCAGGGATGAGCTCACTGCAGGCTCAAGCTCCCTACTCTGCTGCCTTCCTCCGGGGTCTCCACAGCCCAGCAGGTATGGCCCAGCACTGCAGGGCACAGCGGGCCTGCATGGGGTAGCTGCTTGCTTCTGTGAACTCCTTACTGCCATGGAAACACCATCCGTCCCCTGCATGCACAGCAGCAACGGGCAGCAGTACGGGGCTGTGCCCGTCACTGCTGCTGTACGGGCAGGGGATGCCTCGCCAGGGCGGTGTGGCGTTCACAGCAGCACATAGCTTCTCCATGTAGCCGCGCTATGCCCTGCAGCACCAGGTCACACCCACTGGGCTGTGGAGGCCCTGGGGGAGGGCAACAGGCCAAGGAGCCCAAGCCTGCATCTGGTAGCCCACCCCGCGCACAGATCTGGGGGGCACGGGCCATCCCTGCTCCCATAGGAGGAGCCTTCCCCCTCCCCACCCAAGCCTGCAGCAGGCAGGCAGCAAGGGGGAAGCGAGCTCCACTCCACTGCAGCAGCCACTGCCTCCTGCTGGGGGCAGTAGCCTGTGGGCCTGGGTCCCTGTCCCCATAGCCCTGGCAGCAGCGGGCTCCCTCCAGCAGGGCTAGGGGAGCAGGGAGCTATGGGTGGGGTGCAAAGGGCACCAGCAGGGGGAGTGAAGGGCATGAGCAGGGCTAGGGAGTTGTGGTGGGGAGTGAGGGGCATGAGCAGGGCTGGACAGCTATGGGGGGAGTGGGGCCTTTCATTTTAATCATGGATTTGGGGGGGTTTATCAGAGAATTTACAGGTTTTTTTATTAGAGTTGTGATTTTTTTATTAGGGGAAACCAGGATCCCTGCTAATAACCTTAAAGGCCTGAAATCAACAGCACCTTCTGCTTTGCTCAAAGCAGAGAAGAAATGTGGGGTGTGGGTTGTGGGTTTGAAGTGACCATCACAATGTTCTTGGTTGAAGTCCTTCTAAATATACTACCTTCTGTAAAACCTGGATTTTGAGTTTATTTTGTGAGTGCAAGCTATTCCAGCCCTGAGGTAGAGTAATTTGCTATATATCAGGGAACACACATGGATAGGCAAAAGGAAATTATGGATATGTGTTTGTAAACATCTGTCAGCTGCATCAAATATCCAGATGCAAAATCTAGCACTTCAGGCAGGATATGAGTTGTGACATTCAACAGAAGGCTTATGTAATTCAGTATGCACAAAAGCAAGGCAATGTATGCTAGAAGTTAAGAAGTAAAGCTATAAAATGCACTCTCCCTCCTCTCCAGAATGAGAAGGTACATCGTTCATCAGACATCTCTCATATTGCCAAAGTAGAGACAGTATCATTCACAGTACTTACCCTATCCAACCCTTACAGAAGACAAAGCTGATCCACCCCAAAAAACTTGCATTTTCATGATAGTTGAGGCTGTATAAGCCAAGAAACAGCTTTCCCCTTGTGCTATATGAGATGTTGAAACTCCTTCTCAATCATGGAGTCTAACATCATGATGAGAAATGGTTACTTGAATTACAACAGAAACGTGACTGAAAGAAACAGCCTGTCAATACAGTAGCTCCTAACACCATGTACCCCAGTGACCACTGTGGCAGGACCTGCAAGTCTAACATCAGTCTCTGCGGCCACAAAAGAAAATGCAACACCAGTCAGTAAAATAGCTGCAGTACCCACCGTCATTTGCTGATGAACTGATGCCATTATTATTGTTATTAGGTGAGACTATCATCTGTGAAGCCTACTTCCCCTCTGATATACTCCTCCTTGTCTCAGAAATTTTCACCTGTGGCTTATGTCTTATACTTTGAATGTACAATGCAAATGCAGGCAGTATTGAAATAGTATAGGACTATTGCGCGTGCGCAACCATATTAAAATTCCTGACAGAAATTAAAAATGGTTAGTTTGGTCTTCTGTACCAACTAGTTTGTAGGGGAAAATGTGTTACTTTAATGACACATTTGCAGGAATATAGCTGCTTCTACTGTTTATATTTCCTTACTAATGCAGTGCAGACATCTCCTTTATGATCTTGACAACCATTTGAAAGGCAATTTATTACTGGCCCAAAATTTCAAATGCATGAGGGGATGAAAGCGAGCCTTAGCCTTGCATAGCCCATTTTTGTCCTGTTGATCTACATTTTTCTGCCATTGAAATGAATAATTTATTAAAGTTTATTTCAGCAGTGGAAAAATAGAACCGTTTACAATGTGATATATGGGGTAACACAAGAATAGACACATTACAAGCAGTTGTAATTAATTAACCTGGAGCTATCATTCTAAATGTACCTTTTTTTGAGTAAGTGATGGAATGTGTGCATATAAAGAGGTTTTGTAGCATCATTCATTGCCCCCTTGATTTCATTGGGGCCACTATTGAAGTAATGAAATGTTCCATATAAAAACTAGTCTCAGATCTTACAATCAGGTGCAAACTGGTTTAAATATTAAATTGGGGAGGGGAAATGGCAGAACTGATGTACTGGGATTAATGGGTAGGAGGAAAAAATAAAGCAAGAACAACTGTGAAACTAGATCTGTTTTTTTCTGTTTGTTGTTCTACAGGGAAGGAAATAGAGATTTTAAAAATAATCTTAATCTGAGTACCAGAGGTTTTCATGCCTTTCCCTCTGATAACTTTGTACGTGCTAAATATACATGCCAGAAGTGAGGGCCAACCAGCACTGGATTTAAGACCCAACTCATTCACAGCAGCCTTTGCACAAACTTCCCCATATAGTTCTTTTGACTAGCAGCAAACTGCTAGACTAATTCTGAATGTCTCTTTAAGAGACTTGGTTCTTTGTTGATTCTGCGATGATGAGAAAATTGATTTATTTTTGCGATAGACTTAGTCAAGGAAAATGTGTGCTAATCAACTAACGGACTGTTCAGTAACCTTTCAGCTCTTTTTATGCCAGGGTGAGCCAAAAGATCACAATTTTTAAGTACTTCTTCCCTTTAACTTATTATTCAGAAAGTAAACAGTTGGCCAGTGGGGGAAGTGCTACAGTTAGGGATGTGTTTATTTTAGTAAGGCTGTGATACTGTCTGATCAGGTAAAGTAAACAAGGTCTGTGTTGATTCACCATTTGCATTTAGCTCCATTCAAATCTGACAAATATATTATCAGGAGAGAGCAAGGTGTTCATTTTATTCAAGAAATTATGTGTATCCTGTTTGAATAAGACGATGCCTTGAACCTGCTCCACATGTGGACTTGTGAGGACATCTGTGAAGAGAGCAAATTGCCCCATCTACTAGAAAACTTGGCATTCAGCACTGATTTCCAATGTGATAAACAATGTACAAATAATTTGCAACTATATTGATGTCAGATAGCCTTTTAACTAATAGTGGTTGGATAGTGATTCCTCGTAGTAGGTCATGTTTTAAAAAAAAACCCTGTGGATACAATGACTTGAAACAAAATGCCAAGTCCACTAGTGAGTATTTTTGAGATCTAGAGTTCCTTATTAGCAGAGATGCTGGTTTTCTCTGTTTAAAAATCTCAAAATCTCTCATTTAAAAAAACTCCCCAAGTCTGCGTTTTTCCAGGATTAAAATGAAATGCCACTATAGGCATCAGTTGAACACAATGTTTTGTTGATATATTTACTATTTTAAAGAAATTTGGAAGCCTACCAGTGCCTCAGTCATTATAATAAAATCACCTGTAAACACCTGCAAATGTTGGCGTTTGATTTTGTTTTTTGCATCATGGAAAATGAGAGCTCCCCCTGCCGTGTTCACTCACCAAGACACAGGTCCAGCTGCAGCTGTGTCCTCTCCCCTCCCCCCCGGCTACTTTGTGGCACTGAGCAGCCCTGATATGCTGGTGCACCTCAATCCCAACCCACAGCCCCCTCAGCCCTGCTGCTGCCCCCCACAGCCCCACACTGTGGAGAATGGGGTGGGTGTGTGGGGAAGGGGGGCACATGCGATGTGTTGAGCCAGACCAGCTCTGGGCAGGAGCTGCCTCTGCAGCCCCGTGGGCAGGACCCGGCGCATATGAGGCTATAAGAAAATCAAGACCTACATTCTAGCCAGTAACCTGTGAGCAATAGAAGCTATCTGTAAAAGAAATTAGTTGGTGGTAATTTGTAGCAAATCTTTTTTTTGTAGTATGTCAAAATGGCAGCATTCATATTTCAGTTCTCATAGTGTAGTAGACAATGTAGGTGTCCTGGGACTCCAGGAGAGATTTTTCAGTCATTATCTTAAGTTTTCACCAACCAACTCCAGAAAGTTAAAACTCTGTGAGAACTGTGCTCAGGTGAAAGTCAGGGACAGCAACTCTATCAATTTTATGACATCTCATGATATTTGAAATTTCTTCTTTAAGTCGCAGTGTCTGGAACCAAGCTATTTCATTTTTCTTAAATGAAAATATATATCAGATTCCAATATTCATGGTTACAGAGAGAAATCTTGAAAATATGTCTTAGAGAAGCCTAAAAGGTTCAAGAACTCAAAGGTAAATAGAAAGAGCTCTACATTTTTTTTAACTTTTTTCTTCTTTTTTTCTTTTTTTTTTAAATAATCTCATAGCTTTGGGGAAAAGCAAACTTCCGATTCATGAATGATTCTTGTTGGCAATACTGCATTGTGCAAATTCCAACTGCTTTTGCTGAAATTGATCATTTTCCAAGAAAGGCTTGATTTTTTAACTTTGGGAATAGTGTACTTTTTTTGCCTTTTCTCTCTTGCTAATAATCACATCACTAAAAAGCTTTTGCTTGGTGTAGGGATTTTTTGTTTGTTTGCTTTTTGGAACACTTACCTTTGAACAAACACCAAATATGAATACTTCTGATTGGAAGCTGAGAATTCACTAAGTACTGAGCATATAAAAACAGCAGATTACAATGCAAACTTGTTTATAAGCTTAGAGCATTTAGTGCTAACTGTAATTTTATTAGATAATGATGTTCCATTTATTTGTGGAAGGGGAACCATTTATGAAGGAAAGAGCGAGAGTTGCAGAGCAGATTAAATTAGTAGGCCTGTGCAAGTAGGCAGGTATTCGATCTGGCTTCGGATCCAGCCACTTTGGATGTCAGTGATCCGATGCAGAGCTCTGGATCAGTTTGCCACTTCGATCCAGGCGAAGTGGCTCCAAAGCTTTGGAGCCACCTCGGAGATCCGGCCATAGGGTATAATGGGGGATCAATGAAATATCTATAACTTTGTTTGTTTATCTCTTATTTGGGTGAAACTTGCAGGGATGGTAGCCTCTGCTAAGAGCATGAAGCCTGCCAAGTTTCAAGTAGATAGGTGCAGGGGCTTGGGGGGAACTGCACCCCAAATTCTTGAAAGCAAAACTCATGTCACGTCTATGTGTTACACCACAGGGGGGTGAACACTGCAGGGGGGGTGGCCCCTGCTGAGGCCACGAAGTATGCCAGGTTTCAAGAAGATAGGTGCAGGGGTTTGGGCGGAACCGCACCTCAAACTGCTGACAGGCAGAATTCGTGACAGATGACGCTGTGTGTGTTAAGGCACAGTGGGCTGAAAACTGCAGGGGTGCTGGGCCCTGCCAGGCCACGAAGCCTCCCAGCTGTGTGTGTGTCTCACTGGGGGAGTCTGTCTTCTGGAGCCCTGCACCTCAAGCTGCTGACAGGCAAAACTCATGATGTGGGTGGGTGACACTGTGTGTGTGTTAAGGTGCGCCCTTCCTGGCGCTGGCACCTCTGCATAACATGGCAGTATGCCCCACTGAGGCCTCCTCCTCCCCTACAGCCTCACGCCCAGTCCTCCGCTTTATGTGACAACAGGTACAATAACCTAGCTGGCTCAACACCAGTGGCATCAGCAGCAGCATCAAAGGTACCCACACAGAACTGGCACAGAGCCTGGCGTTTTAGAAAGGAATTGACAGACCACAATTACTACACCCCACAACAGAACCATCATCATTCATGGATCTTACAACTTCACCTCCAGAAAGGTTATATATGTCATCCAGTGCACCAAATGCCCTGATAAAAATATGTAGGAGACACCCAACAGCAACTGCGCACCAGAATGAATGCACACCAGAAATCTATTACAGACAAACATACCCAACTATGGGGCTCATTTCTCACAAGAAAACCACTCTCCAGTCTCTTAGTCCTGACCCTCAAAGGGAATTTACAAAACACTTTTCACAGATGGGCCTATGAACTTCACTTCATCAACCTAGATATGGAAACTCATGGGCTCAATATAGACATTGGATTTATGACACACTATAATCTGCTAGACACCTGAGTCCCCAGGTACCTCTCAACTTTTACCTGCTCTCTCACCCCCTGATATCTCAATTTACATTTTCACTGATTGGCTTTCTCGCCTGCATTCCAGCCTCTGACTTCTTTACTATTCCTTCTATCCAGGAAGAGCAACTATAGATACTTCCTCAGCCTGAGGAAGGGCTTTTAAACCTGAAAGCTTGCTAAGATATATTTCTTCAACTATTCAGCTGGTCTACTAAAAGATAACAGATTGATCCAAATAATGTTGTCTGCCTTGTGTGTGTTAAGGCAGGGTGGGATGAATGCATCAGGGATGGTAGCCTGTAACAGGGGGCCTTCCCAGTGCTGGTTAGATCTCAGCCAGCCCACCTGTTTCTGGGCCAACTGCACACCCCTCTTTTTCTGCCATGCCTTGATGGAAAACTGATTCAGATGTTACCCAGGTGGGAGGCTGCCCATTTAGGCCCCTAATGTCTAGGGGTGACATACATTCTGCGACTCTATACCTCCACTGCACTGTGGCCCATGCCTTGCAGATGGCATCCCAGGCAGCTAAGCTTCCCTGGAGCCTCACACCTCCACTGCAACAAACAAGCCTCAGCCCTCTCAAGGATCTTACAGGTCTGGGCTTTCCCTAGCCAGGACTGTGCATTCATGTGGTGGCTGTAGGTTTTCAGGAGCCTCCAACCTGCCTTTCACCATGGAAGTTTGCAGTCCTGGCATTTCCTGGGGGCTGCCATACTACCAGCAGTCCTACCAGGCCTCCTGACCCTGGCAAGGTGCAGTTTTAGGTCATGCCCAGGACCTGGGGCCACCTCATTTGTATAGCCCCCTGCCCATACCTCCAAGTTCATCCTGGGAGATATTCTTCCCCTGCTGGTTGGTGACATAGTGCCTCTTCCAGTTTTGAGAGACGGGCATTAAATGGTTGTGAAACAAAACCAAAAAAAAAAAAAAGGAATAAGTGTGAATGGAATGAAGAGGGTTGCACTCTGTGTGTGTGTGGAGCTTGGGGAACCCCAGCAGTGGAAAGTTCATCTTAAGGAGCATGAGCTACTCCACCAAACCAGGATCCAAGGAAATGCAGTGGGGTGTAACAACATCCCCAGCAATGCTGAACACCCTCTCACTTGGAACACTGGTCAGTGGACAGGACAGGTGTTGCTGGGCAACTGTGGCCAGATCATACCACATCTGGCTGTGGCTTGCCCAGTAGGCCAAGGGGTCGCAGTCCAGTGGCTCCACATCCTCAGTGAGATAGGTAGCCACCAAAGCCTGGGCGCTACCTACCCAAGGCTGGGGTCTGCTGCATTTGGACCCCAGCATTGAAGCCATGCCCATGGCCCACATTGGCATTGGCTGGCGTGGAGGAGACTGGCTGGTGCTGGGAGTGCTGGCACGGAAAAGTTATCCCCCTCTTCCACATGCCCTCGCCTCTGCACTTCGGCCTCCCTGACTTTATTGACCAGCACCTGTGTCTAGTGATCAAGGGTTTTGGGACTGCCAGTGCACATGCTCCCCTTTACCCTCGGGTCGCACATGCCTGCCATCATGTAGACCGTACTGAACCACAAGGGATCCAGCCGTCTCCTGATGTCCTCCTTCAGCTGCCTCACCAGTGCCTGCACATCTGGTGACGGCGGCCTACCCCAGCCAGGAACATTGATCCCCTGGAACTTCTCCATTCTCCTCAAGTGCTTGAGGACCACCAAGATCTGGGAGATGGTACCCCACTCAGCTCTGTTCAGGGGGCCACTGATCCCAATTTCCCCAAGCAAGGCCATCTAATGGATGGCCTTCTGTTGCTTCACCAACCTTTCGAGCATCAGGTATGAGTTCTACCAAGTCTCCACATCTTACATGATTTTGTGCTGCAAGGTTGCTCAGCTCTGCCTGTTTGTCCCGCAGCATCTTGCTCCCTTTGATGCTGCGGTGGAAATAGCCCGCCACCTTCCTGCATTTTGAAATCAACTGGCTTGTAGCAGTAGTGGTGGCAGTGCCATCACTGGCAGCCCTGTCCCCCTCCAAGGCTCCCTCACTATTAGGTGCAGCCTGCGTGCCACACAGCGGATGCCAACTAAGTTGGCATCACGGACAGCCTTCACCATATTGGCCCCGGTGTCGGTGACCATGAACCCGCGGGTGAGCTCGTCCTGCCCAACGAGCCACCCCTACACCATACGGTTCATGGCCCCCATGATCTCCCTTGCCATGTGGGACTCATCCAGCACCTTGGCTTGCAGTAGAGCCCACCGACGGCCTGACTGATCACGCCAGCGCACAGGCGTTATCACCACCCTGGCTGCTCCAGATGTCGAAGGTGAAGTGCAAGACTACCTGCGGCCCTGCCTTGCACAGCTCCTCCCTCAAGTACTCCCTGCATGCCTCATACAGGGAGGGCACCACCGTCATGCTAAAGGTGGTACATGCAGGCACTTGGTTAAATGGGGCCAGAAGTGCTATGAATTGCCTGAACCCTGGCTGCTCAACCAGGGAGAAGGGCTGGCTATCCAGAACAAACATTTCCCCAATGCTCTGGGTGATCTTGCGCACCTTGGGAACATGCCCCGCTTTCTGTCCACCTTTCCCCCACTGGTCCAGGGTGGACTGCCTCTGCTTTGTGGGGAAGGGAGCTTTGGAGTGAGCGGGGGTCTTCCCTTTTGGGTCACTCGCACTGGTGCCAGGCTGAGCAGGAAGAAGGGAAAGGGGGTACTGCCTCCTCAGATGCAGCAGCATCACTGTGGTGGAAAAGTGTCTCACATCCTTGCCACGGCTCATGTGCCTTCAGCAGTGCTGGCAAATGGCAAACCTGGGATCATCTGCTAGCTCAAAATGCTCCCACACTACACTACTCCCCCGCTTCTGGGTTGAGGGTGAGGATCCTCCCTTATCCCACTCCTCAGCAGACTGAGGCTGAACAGCAGGAGGAGCTGCCTCAGCTGAGCCGCTTGCCTCCACAACCTCAGCCTCATCCAAGGTGCCGCTTTCTGGAGGAGACCTGGGTCTAGGGGAAATGTGAGGGGTGTGGAGCACAAACTCTCTGATTCTCCCTCAGTCCCCAGAATTGCTTGAGCCAGTGCGCTCTGCATCCCTGGTTCAAGCTCCAGCTCCTCCTCTAGCAGTGGGAGGCTCATGCTGAGAGATGACATTAGGGTGGAACAGACAGTGATTCCACTGCAGGTGCCTACTTCTGGACTGAGTGGAGATGGTGCAGGTGCAGGGACATCAGGTGCAGACACTGCTCCCACCTCCTTGCTTCCACTAGCAGCACTGATGTCATGGCTGCTTGGGAAGAAAATGCATCTGTGTTTGTGAGGGTGGGGGCTTGCAGCTCTAGCTGTCCCAGTACCCCCTCTCCCTCCCCTGCCAAAAGACCTGGCACCTGCCTTTTCAGCTTGCTTCATATTAATCTTTCCTGTACTGCAAAAAGTCTGTGTGTGTGTGTCAATCCTTTTGTGTTGTGTGTTTTATTCCCTCTGTTGCGTGTGTGCACTGGACTCTTCTTTGATTGTGTGCTTCAGTGTTAAGAGTTATGTAAAAATTGTGTGCTGTCTGTCTGTCTGTCTGTCTTCTTCTCCTATGAATACCTGATTTTTCTTATTTATATTGTGTATGTGTGTGCGTGTGTGCAATCTGTGTGCCTCCTTGCACAGTGATGGATCATGCTGGCAGGGAAAACACAGCTTTCTTTTTTCAAAGTTTGCAACAACAAAAAAACTGGAACAAATATAAATTGAAAGAAATTAATTGAATAGTAAAAGTAATAGTAATTGAATAGCTAAGCTAAGATAAGCTAAATCCTACCCAATCCTTTCTAACAACAAAAAGGAGCAGAGAAGTTCAACTACTGAGTAAAGTAACCAAGCTGAGATGCTTGAGTCTGCTAGGATACCTTTCTCACTCAGTTCCTGAGAGGGAACAAGCTAGCAAAAGACACAGCATGCCTTCAAACAGAGGCTTTTATGCTGTTTTAGGTCCCTCCCCCAAGACACTGTCATTGGAAAGGCAGCCAGAGAGAAATCCTTCTCACTGGCCACCTACACATGTCAGTCTTCCCCCTCCCCCCTCACACTCTCCCTCCCTCCCCCATTCCTCCTCCCTCTTCTAACTTTCACTTGAAGCATCTGAAGCATTTCTGAAGCACTTTGGAAGCTCGAACCGCTTCGGACAGCGTAAATGAGCCCGCGCTTCGCTCCGGGCCAAAATGTCCAAAGCACGATCCGAAGCCTCGCACAGCACTATAAATTAGTAAACATGTTCCTAAATCAGGAGGTAGCTCCCATGAGTCAAAACTGCAGAATCCCACCAAAACTTGTGTTATAATGCTCCTAAATCTGATTTTTTTTTCAAGTCTGAATGGGAAAAGAAACTTTCTTAACAGCTAAACGCTTGACTAAAAGCTGTTGATTTTTCAGGGATGTGTCCATGGCAAAGTATACTGTTTTATTATACAGTGGTCTCTCTGTATATTTACATAATCTGCTTTTTAAGCATGTAAAAATGTAGTTAGTTGCTATAGAATACTATAAAATAAAAACCTATTAATGCATGGGGGGACAGAGTCAGTTATAACAGAATTAACCAAACTATAGGATATGCCTCCCTGCATTGCGAAAAGTTCCTAAGGGGGCCAAATGTGAATCACAGCAGCAGTTGCCAGTACCCCCTCTATTTTTCTACCACCCCCACTTCCCCTGCTGTCTCCTCTGCTTATCAGCAATTGCCACTGGCAAGGGGAATTGGCAGCAAGGGGAACTGGTGGCAGTGTTTGAAGTAGGGAAGGGTGCAAGAGTGTCCAACTTTACTATAGTTGGGACTTAAACCCTCAAAGTTTGGGAAAGGCTGAGCTGTTTGGTATTTTAGGGTCACCATACCAGCAATGCCATCAAGGACCCAAGGGACCATTTTGCTGAAAGAATGTTTGGATATCCACAAATTGGTATGTTTCGTTGAAAAAAAAATCTTGCTTGGCTCTGCTGGTTCCTGTTCTAGCTTTGGAAATGTTATGTTGTGACAGCAAACCATATAAATTTCGCTCTGCAGTTAACTGATCTGCAAAATGGAAACATAGAACTGACATTGTTTTGCAGTCCATCCATATCTGAAAAATGCTTTACAATTTTCAAGTGAGCTGTGCCATAAACATGCAAAGAGGGGTTGTTATTACTATTATTTATTCTTTGTGGACTCCCCATTTACATTCTTCCGTACCTTGGTCCTACCAAAAAAAAATTTTATTTGGAACTCAGTTCTGGAGTAGTGACTCGTAACCAACCAAAAATTAGTGTATGTAACTGAAAGGATTAGTGAGTTGCTCTATTTAAGTAAGTACTTTCCGCTTCCTCTAACTATGTTTTTATAACACCAGTAACACAAAACACTTCTTGTATTATAAGGAGATTGTGATTAATTTATTTCCATATACATAAATAGAAATGTGTACACAGAAATTATTCCAAGAATATAGTATAAAGAAGTGAACTCATCAATTCACTGCCTTCTTCAGATACTCAAGGGCCAATCTAATCTAGTGTCTTTTTATGACCAGGTTACAAAACGCCTGGATGCAGGAGTAGGGGTTGATGTCATATACTTAGACTTCAGGAAGGCCTTCGATACGGTATCCCACCCCATACTGGTAAACAAGTTAAGAGGCTGTGACTTGGATGACTACACAGTCCGGTGGGTGGCGAATTGGCTAGAGGGTTGCACCCAGAGAGTCGTAGTGGATGGGTCAGTATCGACCTGGAAGGGTGTGCGCAGTGGGGTCCCGCAGGGCTCGGTCCTTGGACCGATACTCTTCAATATCTTCATCAGCGACTTGGATGAGGGAGTGAAGTGTACTCTGTCCAAGTTTGCCGATGACACAAAACTGTGGGGAGAAGTGGACACACCGGAGGGCAGGGAACACCTACAAGCAGACCTGGACAGGTTGGACATATGGGCAGAAAACAACAGAATGCAATTCAACAAGGAGAAATGCAAAGTGCTGCACCTAGGGAGGAAAAATGTCCAGCATACCTACTGCCTAGGGAATGACCTGCTTGGTGGAACGGAAGCGGAAAGGGATGGAGTCCTAGTAGACTCCAAGATGAACATGAGTCGGCAGTGTGACGAAGCCATCAGGAAAGCTAATGGCACTTTATCGTGCATCAGCAGATGCATGACGAACAGATTCAAGGAAGTGATACTTCCCCTCTATCGGGCGCTGGTCAGACCACAGTTGGAATACTGCATGCAATTTTGGGCGCCACGCTTCAAGAGAGATGTGGATAACCTGGAGAGGGTCCAGAGAAGGGCCACTCGTATGGTCAAGGGCTTGCGGGCCAAGCCCTATGAGGAGAGACTAGGGCACCTGGACCTCTTCAGCCTCCGCAAGAGAAAGTTGAGAGGCGACCTTGTGGCTGCCTATAAGTTCATCACGGGGGCACAGAAGGGAATTGGTGAGGATTTATTCACCAAGGCACCCGCGGGGGTTACAAGAAATAATGGCCATAAGCTAGCAGAGAGCAAATTTAGA
>NW_005841844.1:4955282-4986173 GCF_000455745.1 Alligator sinensis | reverse complement strand
TGCGGGGGTTTGGACTTGATGATCTATTGAGGTCCCTTCCGACCCTAGCATCTATGAATCTATGGATGTCTACACAAGACGCTACTACACCGTGGTTATTGCGCCTTTATTTAGCACTTGTCTAGACACAATAACACAGTACACACTACACACAGTAACACAAGTTAATGCACAGTTACTACACACAGTAACACAAAAAAAAGTAATGCACAGTTACTACACACAGTTACTACACACAGTAACACAAAAAAAAGTAATGCACAGTTACTACACACAGTAACACAAGTTAATGCACAGTAGCACTGGCGAACACCTTTCTTTTGAAGCTACTGTGCAATAGCCTAATACTACTGTGCAGTTGCGTTGCATCACAGTTTTTGCTACTGCGCAATAGTATCAGGCAACTGCGCAGTCAGCATTTCATGTAGACATACCCACGGTGTTTCAGTTCCTCAGGGATCTAAGTGCCCTCAGGAAAGATTGAGTAGTTTAGAATAAAGCCTCCCCCCCCCCACACACACACACACAATTAGTGATGCATATGCTGTCTGAAAAAAAGAGCTAATGATCTCAAACTTACTAGTCAGTCTATGGTGACACATATTGTACTATTATATGAGAACTACTTACCATTTTAACTATTGAGCTATTTCCCTCTGTTTGTGAGAACTTCTAAAAAGTTTTATTTTTCCTCTAACCCAGCCAGTCAGAAGTGAAAACAATACTTAAATGTTGGTGTCAGAGGAAGTGCTCAGAACTGGAAGGGAAGCTTTCCTTACTTCATTTTTGGTGGGATAAGCCATTTACTGAAGAGTCCCCTTTGTTGGTCATAGGACTTCTGCTATATTAGGATTTCTGCTTACTTTTTAAGGAGGATTTTCTTTATTTTTAAGACCAGTAACTTTCATAGCTTGCTTTGTTTGAGTATTATTTGTACTACATTTTTTCCTTTTTTCAGGTGTGAGCATCTTTTTTCTGATTTTGACCAAAAGATATGCACTCTGCCTTCTACTTCATATTCTGTACCAACATAGGACTGAAGACCTGAAAGAAATTCCCACAACTTCTTGGAGTGGGAGCTGGAGATGAAATAGGTGGCAGAATCACACTTCAGAATCACCCTTGAACCATTACCCCAGGTCTAGTAGTAGCATAAAGTTTGCTCTAGGTGGTGCCATCTTTCAAATTAGGCTTCAAACTGAAAGCCTGCCTATTTACAGCCATGAAATATCCCATGGCATTTTTTGTGAGAAATAGAAATATGTCAGTCCTGGTGTCCAGGCCAAGCTCCTGTTTGACTAATTGCATCCCTACCAATGAAAAATGTCCATGTACTTTCAAGAGACTTGCTCTAAGATTACCAAATAAAAGGTACTGTAGAGTTTTAAAGGATCATATTCATGTTTCAGGGTCAGGGTCCTTCCTGCATAGAGCAGGGGAGCTGGACCCAATGATCTCAAAAGGTCCCTTCCAGCTCTAAACTACTCTGAATCTGCAAGTCTCTGTTATTACTTCCACTGTGGATTTTAGTTGTTTGCATTAACTGAAAAGTCGTTTGCTGCATGCATGGACAGCCAAATGCTCGATTAAAAGTTGTTGATTTTTTGTAGGGATGTGTCAATTCCATGGCAAAGTATACTATTTTATCATTTAGTACTGTCTCTGTGTTTATGTACTTCACTTTTTGAGCATGCTAAATATGTGATTAGCTATTATAGAATAAAATCCTATCAATTAAAGCGAATTGAAGAGCTTGGCTTTCCCGCATCAGATCATGCAATACTAACTTGAGAGTTTCATATAATTTTTGGATATCTGTGTTCCAAGTGATTTGTAGTGCAGGGATCCATCTTTTTCATTTAGTGAAACATGTTGTTTGACTTAGACTTGGTCAGTTATTACAGGCTGGTTTGCAGTGTGTCAGCTCTCTGGGGACTCTGTTCCTACCTACTCATTGGCCTAGAAGAAATGATTTAATGATTTTCCACATTCTCCTCATGTGTTTGGTTTTAGGGCTGGTAGATATTTTTACAGATGTGAGTCAAGTTCTTTGCTGGCGACATTTTACAAATTTTCAGTCTATTTAATCCCAAACAGAGACCTTTTAGATTCATGTGGGTCGTGCCCCATAGCATTTTGAGCTGTAATGTGTTTCTAAGACACTATGAGGCATTTTATTTTCTATTTATTTCAGTTTATGAAGGTTCTGCCAACCCAGTGTGCTGGGTGCATGTACAATCTCTATTAATGCTGTGTATACCTATTATAACTCTGTGCCCAATAGTAAGAGCTTCCCAGCTCTCTCCTACTGAATTTGAAATCTTATCCCATCCGCCCTACAGTACTGATCTTGTGCTAAATTGTCACTTGTTTGGACCACTGAAGATTGCTCCCCATGGGTAGATTTGCAGTGATGCAGAGATGCAACTAACAGTGCAGGAGTAGCTGCAACAGCACCAAAAAAGCTTATTTGAAGGTGGTATCAAGAAACTTGTGACTCGCTGGAATAACTGTTGCAAAGTACAGCAACTATGTAGAGAAGTGATGTGGTCCAATAAATGATCACTGGACGGAGAATGCTTTTAATTCAAAATTGCTGTTAGTTTCTGAAATGCCCTTGTAGTAATAGCCTGCAGCATTAACAGCATTTGTAGCCAGACCAGAAAAGAACTGACAGTGCTATTAACCCTTCCAAAATTACTGATGACTGGCTCTGACAAACCAAGAGGGAAGTGAATCCCAGAGCTGAGGTCCACACACTGCAAATGTCGTTTCTTAGTTCAAGGTAACAGTGCTGAACAGTTTATATTCATGACTCTCAAAGTCCTTTACAAAGGTGAGTAAATACTGTTCTTCCACTAGACAGGTTAGGTAGCTAAGGAAATCTGCTTTCCTAGGTTCAAAGTCAAAATAACCAGTACCAATCAGTACCTAGATCCCCTGACTCTTTTTGCTGAATCAGATTGTCTTTACAGAAACAGAGAGCTATTTTAGATGCCTCCATTGATCATGAGTTCTGTGCTAATTTGAGAAAAGAAGTGGCCTCTGAGGTAACAAAGGTAACCTATTCAAGGTTAAAACCAGAACCTTCAGTGGTACCTCAAAATAGGTAGTAGTAGATAAGTAGTACTGAGGTAGTAGTAAAAACACAGCCCTACATAGAATGTGCTGAAGTAGTCCGTTGCACTCTACACAGCTTTGGAGACAAGCAGACAAAGGTGAAACGTGATAGCAGTTTTCTAATATTTGAAAAACTGCCATGAAGGAGAGCAGCTGCTCTCCCTTGCTGCAGAGAGCAGGACACAAAGTAGTGGGTTAAAACTGCACCAAAGTAGATCTATATTAAATCTCAGAAGAAACTTCTCTACTGGTAGATCAGTGAAACAAGCTGCCCAGGAAAGTTTTGGAAGGTCCTCCATTGGAGGTTTTCAAGAAGAGGCTAGATACACAATAAAGTGAAATATGCAAAGTAATGTGAAATATGTTATTTCTTCCAGATGATGTCAATTCTGATGAACACCATCATTTTTGAAGACTGCAGAAACCAATGGTCTGTGTCAAGACCACTGCTAGGACTTATACTACTCAATGAGAAGGTGAGTATTACCGAAATGCTACCAGCTCTACTCTGTACGTGCTCAATATTGTTTCTGCTCAAATGGTTGAAATAAATTAAGCTGATGAGAAGCTCAAAAGGAACACTACCAAGATAAATATTATATAAATCTTATTTGGATATTTAGAATGTATTTTTAATGTAATTTAATTATCGCTGTTCATGCTATTTATTTAATTCATTCACTTCCTTCAGCCTGGGTAGTAAAACCAATTTGGATGTCCACCCAATTTCTGCTTTTTTATGTATCAGCTGCCAGAGTGTCTGGATTGTTAATTAAGCAGGGGAAGTTCTAACTCCAGCAAAAACAAAATTAAAACCTTTCTGTTCACTGATCATTTTAAACACCTGTATTAACCCTTTGCCAGACTGTTGCTATCTCTTGGTAACAAAACATGAATTTGGAGGAATAAATAATATGGCATCATCCCTTTCAGTACAGTTTTAGGAGATTACAAATCTAACAGTAGTCATAGTTTGTTATATTTCCTCTCTCTATTTACTATATTTGCTCAATAATTAACGTGCTTTATTGAACACAGTTATGTTTGTTCATGGATAGCCAGAGGGTTTTTTTCTTCCTTTACAAATTATAGCAAGGAACATTTTGTCTTGAAAACATTAAAGCATCTACAAATGTCTGTACTGAGTAAGATAAATATGAAGCCATGGGTCCTAGTCCCCACAGGTTTCCATGACCCCTTCTTGTCCTACATGAGTGGGACCACTGCTCATAGAATCTCACAATTCTAATCTCAAAATTGAAGTTACTTAGCAGTTATTCCACAGAAAGAGAAGGATGGTATCTAGCCCATAGCTATATGTGTGTATGACAGCTTGTTTCACAAAAGGTGAATGACCTAGTTTGCTTGATGGAAGAATCCACTCAAATTTACAGCCAAAAATTCAAATGCGACTTAAGAATCACAAAAATACAATTCACCTTTTTCTTAATTTTTGCAGCTCTGCCCTTCCAGCCTTAGACTGGACATAGAAATTCAATTCCCGCTTGACTTAAGCAAGGCCATAGATAGGAAATCTAGTGAGAAAACCAGTTCTTCCAGTTGTTCTAATTCAGTTCTTCCGGAAAGATTCACAAAAGCAACTGCTGTTTTGGGACTTTCTCTGAACTGTATAAATCGTAACTATTAGATGTATTTCTTAAGGTTCAGATCATTTGCTTGTAGGCTGATAACCTAGACTAGAATGCATTCTCCAGCTTGTTCCTTCTGAAAGATCTGAAACTATGAATTTCACTGTGCTCTGTGTAGATTACTGTGGACCAGTATTTTTCAAACAGGGCTATGTGATAAATTTCTAGAAGGTACATGAGAGGAAAGACAGGGAAAGCAGAAGAAAGGAAAGGGAAATATAAATGGAAGGAAAAAATATTGAAGAATAGCTTTTCAATATTTCTTTGGTTGTTGGAGAGATTAGTGTTCATAGCCCAGAACCATAAGAGTGCTCATCACCATAATAAATTTGAAAAGGGGCATGTGGCCTAAAAAGGTTTAAGAGCCAATGATACAGGCAGTTGTCTGAAAAGGAAATAATTTAGCAAATTCATGTGAGCCAGTCTAAATATGGGCAGTTTGCTCCATATGGCAAGGCATTACTGCTGAAGATATTGACCTGTAGTATTCTCCATACTTCACAGCTAGTTCTAACTTTATTCTGAATTGCTTTATCTCTTGGGCAGTCACAAGTGGCAGTGTATTACTGCTTTGGAGAATGAATTGTCTATACAATAAGAGGGTGCTGGGAAAAAATAAGACACTAAGATTAGCGGCAGCCGCATACATTAAAATTCAAACTGAAATCCCAGCTATGGAAGGAAACTAATAGAAGAAGAAAATATATCAAGAAGAGAAGCGCTGTCTCATCATTCACCTGTGCTGAAGGATCCAATTTTAGCCATATCCAATAGCACTGTCATTCATCTTCTTGGTGTGTTATTGTGATTTAAATCCAAGCTCTATAAGAGAGAGCAGTTCTTTTAAAATGATTGAGAGGGAATAAGGGCAAATTCAGTGTTTAGAAAAAGTTTATGACATCACAATATTATACTTTACAGATGGAAGCAATATTTCCTACTTTGGGAGGAAAACTAATCATTTTCTATCTGCTCTGAGTCACTGCATCATTATAAAAGTGGGAAATAAGTAGTTTTGTGCATTCCCAATCTTGTTCGAGATGACACTTTTGTTTATATAATGCTTCTGATTTATAGCATTTAAGTATTAGCCTGACTACATATTAATTATGTGTTTTTGATGTTAGCTGCTTCAGAGTAAGAAAAAATTAAATATTTCACTTGAAGATAAAATCTTGCAGTTGTGAATCATAAGGAATAAATGTGCAACTAGCAAACCATTCTTTCTGCTGAAATTAGACTATTTCTAATGACCATGGATTTTGCTTGCAAAAGGGTGTCTGTTGTGGGCACCTTTACTTAGTAGCAACTCAGTTATGTTACCTTCCTTTTTGAAAGGTAGAGGAAGGGAATGACTTATGTCCAGTCACTTTTCAGGAAGGTTTTGCTCTGAGGATATACAAGATGTGAAGACCCCCTTAGATTGCCTTCACCCTCTGTATCTCAAGGCTGTGTTGTGGAGGGCTCTAGAAAATATAGCTGTAGTTCTGTAGCTGCAGAAATTATCTTAACTCATTCCAGCACAAAGATAGACTATTAATTGAACATTGATTCCCTTAATTCAAGACATGATCGCTGTTGCTACAGTTACTGCTGGCCAGCAACCATGGGGGTCGCTCATGCTGCGGTTTCTCTGCTTGGGCACTTGCTCCATTTTTGATGGGGCTTCTCCGCTCTTAAATCAGTCACATAATTCAGTTCAAGTATAAGGGAACACATTTGTCCCATGGATGCAGATGACTGCAGTTGGCATGTGCTTGCATCAACAGGAATGGCTGTTGCGGAGTGGGAAATGCATTCTAGGTTCCACAGCAGCACTACTAGGAGCCTCCCCTGGAAAGATGGTGAATCAGTAATTTTGTCTCGCCTCTGAAACAGCCCTCCCCAGAGCAGTGGGGAACAATTCAAAAATGGCTTGTTGCATTGTTACCTCACTCCAGTAACTACACCAGGGATGCACTGAGTTGCATACATACTGTCATTCTGGCTCTTGGTGGCAGGCAAACCTACAAGAAATCCTGTCACCACTAAGACACTGAAGCAGCAGTTCCTTTTTACCTGCTTTTAACCAACAAAATACAGGCTTTAAAGAAGAGGCTATTGAAGAAGATGCCTAAAAAGCCTCTCCAATTTCTTTAGGGTCCAGAGAAACTCCTGAGAGACAATGTTACCAATAGACCAAGTTCATCATTTAATGGGGGGGGAGGGGGTGTACAATTAATTTTCAAACTGATGAAGACAGTTTTTAGGAAAAACTTCTTACCATCCCATATGCTGGAGGATATTAACAATGCTTCTTTTCATGACAGCCAGCTTCAAGAAACCTTGAGACCACTGGTCACAAAACCAACTCTTGGAAAATCTTGAAAGATTTTTTTTTATTATAGACCTGACCTGAGTAATCTATGCCATTATCACTTTGGGGCCTCACTTCTGCATGTGCTGTTCATTGACAGATTTCAATGCTGTTCAGCTGCCCTGGCTTTCTATTCATTATAAACTATAAGGCTGTAAAACATTTTGGACATGGTTGCTTAACAAACTGTCCCCTCTTGGTGCAAGATTTCTCTAATTGTTGCTCACTGAAGATGCTGAAACAAGC
Source organism: Alligator sinensis (assembly GCF_000455745.1). NCBI lineage: Eukaryota > Metazoa > Chordata > Crocodylia > Alligatoridae > Alligator > Alligator sinensis. The sequence continues at coordinate 4,978,802 of NW_005841844.1, read as the reverse complement.
ACCTCTCTGGTTTTAAAACACACATTCTTTCTGTGCTTCCAATGGACAGGCATAGTTCCAACTTGGCAACCTTAAACTCTGTTGCAGATCTTCTGTGTCCCAGGTTGGGGTTTTTTGGACAGCAGTGTGATGCACCCTGATTCCAGATGCAGCCAGCTACACCTTTGAGACACACTTTCAGGGTATTCTTGCACCCTAAGATGTTCCCTTCAGCCCTGCCATCTGCTGCTTGACCACAGAAAACAGACTGAGATATTCCAAGGGCCACCTTCCTGACCTATGGCTTTATCTGCCTCACCTAGGTCTTGCCAATTCCTAGTCGAGGGGGGTTTTCCAGCTAAAAGAATCACACCCTTGTCCAGTCATGTGCTCAGAAATGATAGATCCCACCTTAGAAGAGGCCTGCCTGTATGGTCAAATGCTCTGAAATCACATTTACCACTGACAGTAAGTAAGCTGTAAAAGATAACAAAAAGATTTATTATAAAAAACAAGGGAAGACATAAGAAATCAGTAACCATGTGTTGAAATACAGACAGAGATACTTGCCTTTATCTGGTCAATTCCATTCTTCAATAGAATTATTGGAGATCAAATATTATGCATATAACTTCCAGCCCCCTAAGGTTATTCTTTTGACCAGTCAGGCACCTTTACTTAACCCACTTATTAACTGGAGAAATATTTACATTCTTTCAGACATAAGCATTACTAGTCCAGTCTTCCAGTTCTAATCAAATACTCTTTGGGTAGAAGGTTATTTCCCTTAAAAAGAAATTCTCCTGCTTGGGTTAGACCTCGGCACCTCACATTGGCACCCAATATGCATAGCTTTGTAAATACAAACTCTTGTATTCACTTCTCCCAGTCATCTAGGCTTTCATTCCTCTACATGTGAATAGCCTCTGTCCGTTCTATAATCTCATTCACCCTCTTTGACTGGCTGTCATACAAAGGTATAGAACTACATCCATATCAAACACTGTAACTCATGCAAACATACAAATAACGAACTTAGACATAGCTTATCTTTAGCTGTTTATAAACACCAAATACCCTAAATCAGGTAACCTAATTCAGGAAAGCATGCATGACACTCCATAAAGACCTCAAAATATTCTGGGTTTGTGACAAGATTGAGGAAGGCCGTAGTTTTGATGTTTACAGGTTTCCTTCACCAACCACGGTTTTGCCAACCACGGTTTTGAGTCTCCACACTTAATATTCTTTATACCATTTTGGCTACCATGTTATGCAGTTTTGAGTAACCACAGTTTTCCATGGCCACTCATCAGCCCGCCAGCCGTGCCGTCCCAGGGCTGTGTGTAGTGACAGTGCTGTGGGGGGTGCTCGCATGTGGCAGCCGCTGCATACCACGCCACTTTCCTATGGCTGGTCATGGCTCTGCAGGCTGCTGACTGTCCAATCATGCGCCGCTGAAGGCAGGCACAAAACACCCCTATCCCATGATTCAGACAGTTGGGAGCAGGGAGGTGCTGCGATGTGCTACGTGAGGCCAGCAGCACCTGGTGCATCCCTTCCCTTCCCCCTCCCCTGGGTAGGAGGTCACTGCACTGGGGGAGAACCCACCACCACACCCCAGGCATGCTCCGTCCCCGCCCACCAGCACATACCCCTATGACCTGTCTAAGTACCCCTAGGGGTATGCGTACCCCCAGTTGACAACCCCTGTATTAAAGGTAAATAAAACTGATTTCTATACACTGTATGTTCCTTTATTATTCATATTCAAGTCCCTAACCCCATTTTTCCCATAAGCCTTTTGTGTTACCAACCACGGTTTTGCCAACCATGGGAACTTTCAGGAACCTAGCCCCCGTGGTTCGTGAGGGAAAACTGTATATGTTTAATTTGAAGATTGTTTGACAGGTAAGTCATTTCAGTTTGGATCTCTGTATATTTTCAATATCTGTACAAGCCCCTGCATCTATTAGACCTCTTTGAAAATCTAGGTCTAAAAGAACAGATTTATCTTGTGTTTCTGCATGTCCACATTCTTGGGATACACCAATGTTAGGACTTAAGTGGGTGGATCCTTCTACAGTAGTGTCTATAGAACACTTAGAGCTGTTCTTGTCTCTGAGTGGGCACGGCTTCACATGCAGTTAGTGCACATAAATAAACTCTGGAGCTGATTGCTCCAGAGTTGTTTGCTCCTGGGCACACCATTCAAACGGCATGCCCAGAAGTAATTAACTCTGGAGCAATTGGCTCCGGAGCTTATTCATGTGCAACACATGGAATAAGTTGGCAGAAGGGTCAGCCTGCCAGCCTAGAGCTGCTCCAACCAGGCGTAATGTGCAGCAGGGGGACTGGCTGGGACACGAGGGAGCTTTGGTGCAGGGCTAGGTGATAGGCACCCTCCACACTGAAGCACCGTTATGCCCCAGCCAGCCAGGTCAGAGTCTACATGTGTGTTGCTGCTCACAAAAAAAATTCTCAGCAGGGTAATATTTGTAAATACAAGTACTACTCTGCTTTAGGGTTCATTAGTTTTGTGTTCCCTAATAGAGGTCCATGTATAGGTGCTGAGATGTTTACTGCAGAGCTAATTAGTCAGGTCCGCAGTTAAAGTCTCATGTAGATGTTCCCAATATGGAAAAAATTGGGATATAAAAGGGAAGTATAGTGTGCCAACTCACATCAGTGGTTTCCATACAACCGGGTGCTTGGCCCCAGATTGATTATACTGGACCATTCACAGAGTTATGTTCAAAGTTTAGTTAGGTTTTACTTAGCTCTATTTTTCTTAGGGTATTTCCTGTTTTTATTTTTACTAAAGATATTAGTGCCATGGTGCAGATCTTAGTTCTGAAATTTGGAATAAAAGATGAAGAATTGCAGGTTCATGTACACTTTTGTGCTGCATTTTTCCTACTTTGCATCCCCATGTGCATTTTGGCCTACTGAGAGAAAGGTCATTCACCTTTTCATTGTCCTGTATTTAGCACCATCACGCTGGGGACAGAAAGAGCATTAGAATCTCTTTGGGTACTTAAACACATGCAGGGAGCCTGCTCCGACACGCTGGAAATCCAGCACATCAGGGCAGACTTGATTAATCGCGTCTTCTGGAGCACGTAAATTGATGCAGTCTGGCAGCCTCGCACGTCACGCATATCAGCGGCACAGTGCACCTCCGCGCTGAGAAAATGGCGGCAGTGCACAATGAACTAAAACATGTTCAATGTGCTTCAGTTCAAAGTGCACCACCAACATTTTCTCAGCACAGAGGCGTGTTGCGCCGCTGATGCACATGACACATGGATGTTTTTCATTAGCACAGCTTGCTAATTGAAAGCACCCACCACCATGTCAGAAACACATGCAAAAATGTCCTTTGAGGCTATGTTAGTACAGAAAACACTAGTTAAACCTTGGGTTCTGAAACACAGGGATTCATCAGTAAGTGATGTGAGACCAGCCTCAACTCCAATCCCAAGAAGATTAGAAAGCCTATCAAAGTCCCAGCACAAATTTTGTCAGTTTCTTTAGCTGGATTTGAACATAGGTGCTAATTACTCTGAACATAGGAAGATCAGATACAACTGAGCCTAAAAACATGGCCTGAGACAATCTCTGCCTCATGAATTGGCTGAAGGGTCGTACTCAGAGGGTGGTGGTGGATGGGTCATATTTGACCTGGGGGGAAGTGGGCAGCAGAGTCCCCCAGGGCCCGCACTGTTCAATTTCTTTATCAGTGATTTGGACGATGGGATGAAAAGCAACCTGTTCAAATTTGCTGATGATACCAAAATATGGGGAGAGGTGGGCACGTTAGCAGGGAGGGGGAGAGACTGCAGAAAGACCTGGATAGGTTGCAGGGGTGGGCTAACAAAAACAGGATACGTTTCAATACTGACAAATGCAGGGTGCTGCACTTGGGCAGTAGTAACCAGCAGCACACTTATAAGATGGGAAACTCCCTTCTTGAGAGCACGGAGGCAGAAAGGGATCTTGAAGTCATCATTGACTCCAAGATGAACATGGGCCGACAATGCGAGGTCACGGTCAGCAAGGGTAACCAGACCTTATCGTGCATCCACAGGTGCATCTCAAGTAGGTCCAAGGAGGTGATCCTCCCCCTCTACGCGACACTGGTCCGGCCACAGCTGGAGTATTGTGTCCAGTTCTGGGCACCCCACTTGAAGAGGGATGTGGACAACATTGAGAGGGTCCAGAGGAGGGCCACCCGCATGATCCGGGGACAGCAGGGCAGACCCTACAATGAGAGGCTATGGGACCTGAACCTGTTCAGCCTTCACAAGAGAAGACTGAGGGGGGACCTGGTGACCGTCTATAAACTCACTAGGGGGGACCAGAAGGGTTTGGGGGAGACCTTGTTTCCCCTAGCACCCCCCGGGATAACAAGGAATAACGGCCACAAGTTGTTGGAGAGTAGGTTTAGATTAGACATCCGTAAGAACTACTTCACAGTTAGGGCGGCTAGGATCTGGAACCAACTTCCAAGGGAAGTGTGGCTGCTACCCTGGGGGTCTTTAAGAAGCGGCTTGATGCCTACCTGGCTGGGGTCACTTGAGCCCAGTTTTCCTCCTGCCCAGGCAGGGGGTCGGACCTGAAGATCTACAAGGTCCCTTCTGGACCCTACTTCTATGATTCTGTGATTCTATGATAACTGGGACATGAAACTGCAAGACTGCTAGCAAAGATTTTTAACAAAATATAGCACATTACAGTTCCTACCATATGACTAGATAATTGCAAATGTAGTACCTGTATATAAGGGGGGGCGGGGTGATCCATACAACTATAGATTCATTAGTGTGACCACAATGGCATGTAAGACAGTGGAATACATTTTGAAGGACAGAATAATTAAAAAGCATACACCAAAGCAGTGTGGGTTTACCAAAGTTAAGATTGTGCCAGCCTTAACCCATTATCTTACTTTGAGAAGATAATTGATTATATGGACGAGGGAAGTGCAGTAGATCTGACCTGTTGGCACATCAGTAATATATCTGATACGGTCCTGCAAAGGATTTATTAATTAAAGTAGAGAAGATGGGGACTGGGAGAAGAATTGTAAGGCAGGTAAAGAACTGACTAAAGGGAAGATAACAGTGGGTGGTTCTGAAAAGGGAGTTATTAGGACTACTAATGGTGTTTATTAAGCATTGATCCTGAAATATCTCTTATGTAATGTTTTCATTAATATCTTTGGCATAAAAAAGGCATATGGTAATGAAATTTGCTGATGACGAAAAGGTGAGAGACATCACGAATACAGGGAGGCTAAAAATATTATGCAGAAAGAATTCAGTGACTTGAAGTGGAATAAAATAAATGTAATAGTGCAGAATACAAAGTCAGACCCTTTAGGGACTAATTTCTGCTGTAAAAAAAAGTCGCAAGTGACAGCGAAAGAGAAAAACTTTGAGTATATTAATCACATAACTATGAACCACTAATATGGAGTGGCCACACTTGTAATATAGCCATGTAAAAGGCAATTGTGATCTTGGAATATATCAGGTGATGTGTGTCAACAGATAGTAAAGTAGCAATGCCGTTGTATAAGGTACTTGATAAAAATTCTTCTGAAAAGTTGTGTGCAATTCTAGAATCGCCTGTGTTCAAGAAAGATTAATTCAGCACTATAATAGGTTCATAAAAAAACTATTAAGATGGTCAAGGGAAATGGGGGACCTATCTTACTAGAAAGGGATAATTTAGTCTGAAGGCTGAGAAGGAATGTGATTGCTGTCTATAAACTATATCAAGGTAAACACCAGGTACAAAGAAGAACTGACAGTGTTGGCACAAAAATAAGTGGGTGTAAAATGGCAGTGGGTAAATGAGACACAAAATAAGGAACAAAGTTTCTAATCATCAAAGCAGTGAATTTCTGGAACAGGCTGTGTTCCGAACAGCCTTGCAATTTGAGGACTCGGGGCCAGAAAACTTAATGTTTTTAGATGGAACTTGCTAAGGGATGTTACGATGGGTTTGCCTGCATAAGCAGAGAACCAGACTCAGTGATCCAAGAGGTCCCTTCCAATCCTGTGTTTTTATAGTTTGAGAGAATGTGTTTGTGTGGACAGGAGAAAAGCGGTAACAGAATTTCATCTTAACCAGTGCATAAACTTGCTAGTTTCTTCTCAGCGTCTCTGTCACTCACAAGAAGGTAGGCTTCACAACTTGGTTACATTTCATGTTGAAGAGAAGAAACAAACACAGATCTGCTTTTCTTCTGGAAAAGCTTAGAATGTGAAAGGGAGGCTATCTCCATGGTTGGTCCTTAGATATATTTTCATATCTGAAACTTGTGGAGCTGCCACCTGAAACCTAATGCATACTTCCGCTGACTAGCATCCCTTACATCTAGCCTCTAGATCAGATATCCAGTTTGTAAAGCATCATTGCAATCCCTATTTAATAAGGCCCTTTTTTTTCCTACTTGCCAGAAGGAGGAGTACTGCTTGGGGATATGCAGTGAGGCCACTGGACAAAGAAATGAAGGTTACTTCCATGTAACTGGACTTCTTTGAAGTGGATTCTGCACATTTACACTCCCTGCCCACTTCCCCTTTGCTTGGGGGTCCTCTTTTTAATCGCAAATAGAGAAGACAGTGGGTGGAAGGAACTGAGGCAGTCAATGTCCCAGAATCCCCATTTATAGCCTGGCCCTCTAAATAGTCCAAGCTGGAAGGAGTGGGGCACAAGAGCATTTCAGTGGGTCGTGCTGCTAAAAGCCTTTAGCAGTCCAGGTTGCACCATCACAAGCTTCTCACTGAGTGGGAATGAAAAATGGTCCCTCAAACAGCTCCATGTGTAGGTGAGTAGCTTCCATTTTTTATTTAAAACATTTGTTCTCAAGTATTTTCTGCCTTCTAATCACAGTACTTCAGTGAATTAAGGGCAAGCTTGATAACCAGCCAGCCTGACAGCAAGCAAGAAGTCCTTAACCAGTGCTTTAGGAACCTAATGGAAGGAGTCGAACAAAACCTTTTGGTAAAGAACAGAGACAGGTAAGCTTGCAATACCATAATTGCCTTGAATGAGAAAGCTAAATAAAACCCAAGCCTGGAAAATAACAACGTTGTGGGTGTTTGAGGCTAACCTGAACTAAGGTAGTAGTCTACCAAATAATTGTCCTTTAAACTTAATAATTGAAGGTAGCACAGTTCATAATTATCCAGTTACTTGGTCTCACAGATTTCCTTAGGTTAGTCCTAAAGGTAGTGCTTGTCAAGGAATATGTGTTCCTTCCTCCTGTCAGCTATATCCAGTCCTCTGCAGAAAAAAAATACCCCATTTTCTAGGAGAGCAGTTCTCTTTCTCCTTACAACCCATCATCCTCTTAACCAAAACCAATGTCATGTTCTTGCATACTGCAGAATTATTGAGACAGCCAAGTGCCACTTTGATCCCAGTGCCAGCTAATGGAGGAACTACAAAAAAGAGAGACTATAAGATGGGAGCTCTTGAATATCTATATTGATGTTGCTAAGCTGATTTTTTTTTTTAAGAAATCACATTTGACAATGTATGCATTTCCTCCTTCACTATAAAAGAATCAGTGTAATTTAAAATAGAAAAGGAGAAGCCAGCTGGGCTCAGTTCACATTTGCCTTTTGTTGACAGATGTATTCACATTTCCCCAAAAAACCTTTACTCCACCAAACAAACCGTTACCATGTCACAAGAATAATCCTATGCCAGCAGGGTGTAGAAGTTCCTGGGAAGTATTAGACAAAGTTGAAAAGGCATTTGAAAGAAACAAAGCCTAAAATAATCAGCAGTTTTTATTTCTCCGGTATTTTGAGTAATTTTGTCTTTTCAAACTTCCAGGACAGTTTGATCTAGAAAGTCCAAACGTGTTTCTGATTTCTTGTAGTTGACAAGTACTGGTGTTAGGAAAAGGAGGGTTACTGGTGGAATTTGATCTTTCTTAAAATACATTTTTGTATGCATTCTGGTATCTGCAGAATTGATCATTTTCCTTTACCCCTAGCACTAAGCTTACGAACTCCACATGTCTCACTGTGGGTGTGATGGAAATGTGTTGTAGGGGAGGTTGAGGGGCATTATAAAGACTGAAGAGACCACACATTGTAATATACAGACCACATCCATTACCCTAGAAAAGTCCACACAGTATGCATCACATGCAACTTCCCCTGTATGATGGAGAGAGATAGGAATCAGAGAGTCACATGGGAGAACAAGAGATGGCTACTCTGAGAATCAAGATGAGAAGCCACAGGTGGTGGGAGAAAGTTGCACAGACCCATCCTGACACACCTGCAAGCTCTGTGGGGATTGATGCAACTGAATAATCCTTCTGTGTTTTTAAAAAAACTAAGTTGATTTGCAGACCATTTGTAACTGAATAGATACATCCTTAACTTCATATCTAGCTGTTACTTCAGGGGAATACCCTTAAGGAAATGTTCTTTTCTAAGAAAAAATATATTCTGGTATTATAGTCATTTACTGCTGCCTTACTCATAGATTCTTAGACTTTAGAACCAAAAGAGGGGCTATTGCATCATCCAGTCTGACCTCCTGGATATCACAAGTCATGGAATTTCACCCCGCTACCTCTGCATTGAGCCCAGGAACTTGTTTGACCCAAACAACTTTCTAGAAAGGCATCCAGTGATCTGAAGATACCAAGAGATGGAGAATCCAGCTATATATCCTAAGTAAAGTGTGTTTCAGGTCTGCATTGTAGCTCATAATGTTCACATTTTTTTTTAAATCGCAACATTATCTCACCAGAGAGACCTGCAGGAGCTGAACAGACAAAGAAGCTAAACTCACCTTTCATTTCCAGGCAAGCTGTTGGATGCATTGTCTGGGCAGTATGGAGTATATTGGGATGCTATTACCTGTGCTGTCTCTATTCTGAGATCAGAAAAAAGACTTCAGTCCAAGGGCCCACAGTCACCCAGCCACAAACACTAAATTTGGACATACACATTTCTAAAAGCCTTTTGTATCTATAATCTGTGTAATATTCTAACATTAGGAATGTTGAGGAGTCGTTTGGGGACACCCCCCTAGAGGTGCTAGAATTAGAGCTAAGTATATAGCTGTCTAGAGCTGTGCAAGCAAGTATTATTTAGAAGAGTTCCCAGAAAATAGCACATCAAATAAAAAAACTCTTTTTCACAGCAGCAGCATCCAGCTAGCTTGGAAAGGTTTTTAAGCAACCACATTATCAAGAAGTAACCTCTCATACCTGCATATTTTTATGTTTATTTTTAATATTTTAAAAGATTAAAAGAGCTGAGGTTTATTTTGGGCTCTTTTAAGTGCTTTGTAACTCCCTGGGAAAGTCTTTTTTGATAGATTTGTGTTTAATTCTAAATGTCTAAACTGAGCAGAAATCAATTCTCATTAGCAATGAAATAACACAAAAGTAAAAAAGAAAATTACACACACAAACAGCTTAATTGCATCCTGTATTCCCACACTGTGTGATCACCCATACCAACACCAGCCTATCACACAGCTGATGTATGCAGCCTACAATGAGCTACAGAGCCTGAACAGGAAGACATACCAGCCCCATCCTTCAGAGGGACCTCATGAGGGAAATCCTTAGACCTGCTTTGGATCTCAGTGGCATCTTTGGATCTCCTACACCAGCCTGCAATCCTGCTTTGGATCTCTTACACCAGTCCACACAGAGCCCTCTGCAGAAATGAGCCATTAGCTATAATTCACAAGTGTTGTTCTTTCACATGTGTTGTCTTGACTTGTCTTTACTGAGCCTGTAAAACCTGACCAACTAAAAGCAAAAGAGCATAATGGCTGCAACAGCTGCAGGTGCAGCATTAAAATAAAAAGGAAGAAGCTGCTAATCATAGGCAGAAATATGCCTACAATTTTAAATGAGAAGTAAAGTACATTTTTGTTACTGCAAATTGATGTCTGACATGATAAAAGGCAGGGAAATGTTACGTTTTAGCTAAGGATGGACTAAGGAATAGGTGAAATCTGGATCATGTTTGGGTTATCATTGGGACAGGACTCAGCTAGGATCCAGATTCAGGTGTGATAGTGCTGAAATGTTATGGGCTATCCTTAACACATTTTTGGACCCCTAAAAATTGTATTCTCTATATTCACCCCATCTCCCATGATTTATTTAAACAAATCAGGACCAAAAGGAGCTGCCTCATTTTTTTATTTTAAAAAATGTATAATATGTGAGATTCCAGTTGTGTTCTCCCACTCTCTTACACTTGCCAACATACAGTAACAGAGAATGTTCTACCTATACTGATAATGCAGAGAATTTGGTCTGTGCCAGAACTATAATTGTATCCCGCTTCACGAGAGACAGGTTGTACTTCACCATCACTCCCTAGAAAGAATAACAGGCCTAAAATGACTTGAATTTGATGACCTTCTGGACACGTTGCAGAAGGCCATCCATCGGGGCTTTTTTTGGAGGCCTGTTCTTAGAGGCATCATAGAGTAGAAATAAACATTCCTGTTTCTTAGCTGAATGAGTTGGCTTGTTACCAAATAAGATTTTTCTTTTATGCTAGACTGAATTTGTATGTTGTTCAGATATGGTGTTTTTAATGCTTTGGGAATTCACTGTTATAAGGCTAATTAACATGGCACATAAAGGTGAGCATTTTTCCTACTTTTAAATTGTTTGGCTTTAATTTTTCATTTTATTCATTTTATTTTCTCGTATTGTTTATATTTAAATAAATTCACAAGTACTCAGTTTGGTTTAACTAAGCATTTTGGGTTTTCTTTTGCCTAGATTCACCCAGAACATGTCAGTCTTTCGAAGAGACATGGCAGACGCTCTGCGCAACGAAGGGGCCGCAGAACCAAGCAGTTTAGATATGATGAGCTGACACTGACTTTGGATACCAGAGCACTAATTAGAAAAGAGACTCTTAGAGTTTTGGATTTGGCCATATTGTTAGCAGATTTTGACTCTTATAGAAACTATTTTTTTTAAAAAAAGCTTCTGCCTTTTTATATTTCTGGCCTAAATATAAGAATTTATTCTAGTGAAGACAATGTAAAATCAGTCTTAGCTTAAAAAACATTTTCAGCTTTTCATATCAAAATTTATTATCCCTGTTCTTTTACATTTGCAAAATTGGTGTAAAAATAATACTTAACCAAAGAATATAATAAATGCATGTTGCTTTTAAGCTTGTATTAGTTGATGATTCTCAGTTCCACACAAAATAGTAAATGTCCTTGAACATAAACAAAAAATCCAAGCTCACTTTCACTCAGTTCACCTTGATCAAAACAGAGGTGGAAAGCAGTATAATTTCTATATGAATTCCTTTGAATTAATAAAAAAACATATATTTTTCTACAAAATGACTGCATGTATATGTAGACTTTATTCCCAGTGAAAAGAACATTGACAACTAAAAGAATAAAAAATAACCCCTGAGACTGTGTTAGAAATCTGAAATATTACATATCATAAAATTAAAGATAGTACTGAAACCTTTCATGAGATACAGGAAATATTTTCATTTCACAGATGTACATGTCCAAGTGAGCTTATTCCAGAAAAAAAAGACAAATACTACAGTTGTTAAATGCTAAGACGTTTCTTTAAAAGAATTAAATCATCTGCCACTGGAAAAAGAAAGCAGATAGTTACAAAGACTTATATCCCATATTTAGAGTGGTATGTGGCACAATGAAGATGAAAAGATGCATCTAAAATAGAAAACTCAGCAGATTCATCTTCTCCTATTCAGGGATCATAAAGAGTTCAATACATGCCAAAACAAAATTCCTTTTGTACTGTAAGGCTTACACTTAATGTTATCCACTCTGAGTTCATGTAGAACAATTAATTTCCATTGTGTGGTGGGTATGAATTATTGTGTGGGTTGATGAAATACACAAATTAATTGGAATGAGGTTTAACAAAAATTGAACTATTTAAGCAATAAGTCAATTAGTTCATAATGTACAAAAGCTATTATGTGCAATTAGAATTTGCTGCTGTCTTTTTTACTAAGATGTAAATAATCTATTTCATGTGTTTTTCATGCTTTTGTATATTTGCATAACTTGGTAACACATTTCCCACTTTCTGGATAAAAATATGAGATGGTCATTGCAGCTAGAAGAAGAGATTCAAATCAGAATTTCTGGTAGACGCATCTATTTTTCCTGTGTGATTTCATATATTTTTCCACAAATCTTTAAATTACAAGAACTCAGTATAAGAGGGAATCAGTTAAGAAGTTTTCTACTTTCCTACTTCTAAGCTTAGCTGAAAAAAATATTATAACCTGCAGTTTAAGGGCCTGATTTCCAGAAGTGCTGAATACTCAAAACACTCCAACTGTGGTTACTAAAAGCTGTGGATGCTCAGCACCTTTCAAAATTAGGCCACTTTTATTTAAGCATAATATAATTATTTAATGTTGACTAGGAGCTCAATTTTAGTTGCCCAGGTTTGAGAATTTTGTCCAAAGTGCTGATCATTATTACTGCTTAGTCATATCTAGCAACTGTCAAGTCACCTTTCTTTTCAGTCCTTAGAAGAAACTAGAATCTTCATTATTAAGCCAAAACCTGAAAGCCGCAAATTGTGAGCTACTTCAAACAGCATAGAGGTCTTCCTCACCTTTCTCCTCACCCTACAACTTGTCCTCTGCTTCCCTTCCCCACCCCCTCCCCCCCAGACTCTGTGTAATATGGTTCTTACTGCCCCCCCACACACACTTTTTTTTTGGCAGTTTTGCTGTATAAACCACATCAGTTCCCTGGAGGCTGTATATTTGTATTAAAAGGTTCAGATGAAAACTAATGATTTCTTTGACTCTCTGGTTTTCTTTTTCATACTGAGGAAATAAATATTGGTTGCCTGCAATAAGTTTGTGTCCACAGATCAGTCAGTGTACTGGTTAAATTAGCTACTCTGCTGAAAGCTTAAGTTTGGCATACTGAACAGGAGCACTGTGTGCCCTCATAACTCAGCAATCAAGTTTTAGGGGCTCCCTCTAATAGAAGGCTAGTGACTCCCTGGAGTATTGAAGTGCAGTTTTGAAATTTCACTTATAGCACAAACGTTGTTATAACTTACAAACAAAGAAGATCCTAAGGAAAGTCTTGTAAACTGGACAGACTTGATATACATATTTGAACAGCATTTCAGCCTTGGTTAACAATTGACAACCAGAACTTATTTAGAGTAGATAGCCATATAAACAGGCCTGCTTTTAGGTTTGGAAATGGATGGCATGGCAAATAGAGCTAATATTTTATGGCTCCAGCTTTTTTCTTAAGGGTCTTACTTTCAATTTTTCAAACGGACCCTGTCAAAGCAGGTATAGCCAGAATTTAACCTTTTCTTTTTTCTTCCCCATTTACAAAATACATGTAATTGTTGTATTCTCCCTCCACCCCCTGAGTTCTTTAATTCCCACCCCCTGCTTTTTAAAAAGAGAAAGTTGTGAAAACAATGGAGAATAATGTCATTGGGAAGACCAGATTTAAGCTTCCATAATGGTTGGAAAAATTACCAGGATGGTTTCCTCTCAAGAGATCTTTGGGAATCCGACAGCTTGTTTTAAAATAAACAGATCAGGACTTGAATATAGATCTGATTCTCTCCAAAATGTATGTTTTATAGCCAGAGTGCAAAACTAGCAGTCATCTAAAGAAATCCCAGTCAAGCTTTTTCCCAAAAAGGGAAATAAACTATCTCTTAAAGTAGCCTAGCATAGGTTGTATTGTATTTGACTGAGAGAGGCAGACAAAGGTCTCCAAGGAAAATACAAAGTTTTAATATTTTGTCCTGCTTGCATAAGAAAGCTTTGGAGAAACTCAGCCACTGGTGTATGTACACTTTATAAAATAATTCCTTAGACTTTTTAATGTTTTATTGTAGTGTGAGTTTATGGTGACAGCAAACCTTTCAAACTATAGAGGGATAACATGCTTCCTTGCCATATTAAAAAATAATGTTAGTGTAGATTTTATGTACCTGAGTTTAGATTGCTGTTAAGAGTGCTTCTTTGACAACATTCTTTTTGAGGTTTACAGAAAGCGTAATAAAATATGTAAGTTACATTTCTACAAACAAAAGCCATAACATAAGTTATTTATAAGTGTGAGATCCAAACAGTATCACGATAAATAAACCTTAATGGATACCTGCGGCATCCACTCTAATGTAATTTGCCCAACAAAAGTGTTGAAACAAAGTCATATTTAGTAGAAAAATCTGGCAGGAACTGAGCATAGTTGTATAAAATAAGAAGAATAAAATGGACCACAGAAACAAACCATCTGGGGGAGCTGACTGCTTTGTCAGGTCCACACATTAACAAAGACCTGATGTCATACAGCCCTCCCCTTTAAGGAGTAATGCATTTGATGCTATATGCATAAGGTGATCACATATCTTTGTGTTTCTTAAGGTTGTTCCAAGTTAAAGGTGTGTTCCCTGTTGTTTTGAAGGGAAGTGGGGATTACCCCTTGATTTTAATAAAGATGGCCAGATGAGGCCTGGTAGACTCTGCCCACTGCCTCTATGACTTTGACTGCCCTTTGACGTTTGTATTTCCCTCTTCCTATCCCTGACTTCACTGTACTCTCAAGGTTGATTTATACAACATAGTTATGGCACCAATTAAATGGGTGCATAGTTTTGCTGCAAAATCTGAACTTTAATTTTAAAATATTGAGTCAGGCAAGCCTTTACAGTTATAAAGACGAGCTTCAAAATGTGAATGAATATATGAATGCATGTTTGTCTACATGTATCTGCAAACCACCTGAATTCCATTGCTTTGAGAGAAATGTGCATTGCTCCCATTCATCTGATTTCAGTGCTGTTTAATTGGATGGTAATGTATGAAGATAGTTCAGTGTTCACTGCTACACTGCTGGCCACTTAGTTAACACATCAGCTTGATATACTTTTTCACTGCAGTAAATAACTGCAGGTACTGGGACAGGACACTGTGGAGCAAGCAGAGGCAGGTAATAATATTGTGCCAGATTTCACCCGCAAACCAAGCTGTGCTCTTTGTGTATGTTCACGATAAATACATTTGTATTGTCATCATCCAGCTTCACAATTTTAAACTCCTAAATGCAGTAGTTCACACATCTCCCCACTGATGGTAAAGGCTGTATGAAAACTCAGGCAGACATCAACACATTGGTTACATTGCCTTCACTTTTCTTGATAACTGTAAGTGGTAGAGACATACTTCTTTTTAAAGAACAGCTTAGATTCAGGAACACAAGTTGGCAGTAACTAGAAAAAAGCCTCTGTCATTTGGGGGTGGAAATGAGAAAACCCTTCACACCAAAATGTAAAGTTGGCATTACCCATGTACAAAACAGGGAGGAAATGATTAATCTTCCCCTCACCAAAAAAACAGAAACCTCAATTGCTTGGAAACAAAAATGAATATACACTGGCCCAAACTGTTGCCTGCCCTGCTACCAATCCCCAATTCCTCTGTGAACAGCTTCCACTATGCAGGTCTAGCTTCATAGCATGAAAATTTGGAGTTCAGCAAACATTAAATTTCAGAGAAATGTATTGAATTAAGTATCAAATAATAGTGAGTCCTACACAGATTGGATGGGGAAGAAGAAAGGATTTTGGGTGGCAATATAAATAACACTCCCTGCCACATACATATAGTTATAATGTGCTAGGACACAAGACCTTGATTATGTACAAAGTCAGAACTTGGGACCAGCTGCTACCTGACACTTTCCCCACTGGCCATCCTGTCTTCCTCTCTATCCATTGCTGCGCCCTTTGTGATTATAGGCTGCACCTCAGACTTTCTCCCAGCAGCCCAGCATGATCACTGAAGGAGAGCCTGGTACATAGATGGCAAATGGATGACATTACAAAGGCAACCGCTGGCATAGATTCTAATGCCAAGGTAAATGAGAAATTGAAGAGAAAAGGTAAGGACCCAAGAGAAGGTGGCAGAGGCAGGTTGATATATTTCCTGCAATCACATGCCTCACCCCAAACTGTCCTCCCTCTTATCCCCTTCTCATCCTCTCAAAATCTTTCTTCCTTGTCAGTCTTTAGCCACAAGTCTTCCCTCTCATCCAAATCCCCTATCCCATGTTTCTACCTAAACTATTTTCCTATTCCCCAAAACTCTCACACTAGGACTTATTTTCTTATCCCCAGGAGCTAAAATCATGTACGCCTCTGAACACACAAATAGGATACTGCATCTCAGTGACAGCCTGAATGGTAACCTAGTTTGGGGACTCCAGAATTTGCCTGACCTCTGCTACATTTTAATATACTTTTCTTGTTTCCTTGTCCATGCTCAGATTCCTTTTCAAGCCCAAACCCTCAGAGTCCAACTTCACCAGTGACTGGTAATAAACTAATTGATAATGTTCTCTATTCTTTAGTCTTCCACTTGAATGGGTTACATTGTTAATGGTATGTGGCTGACATACTTTAAGTGTTTAATATTTACACAGTAACTTTACTCAGCGTTAAACGTTATCCAATTATACCTGTCCTGAAAAAGCTAAAGATAAATAACAATTGTCTGGCCTGCTCATTAACATGAGAGCCATGGCTGTCATAGCTAAAGCCAGAGGCTAAAGAAGAACATGCTTAAAAGCTGCCAGTGCCTTCACATGACAGCACTATTATCATACATTATGAATTACAATATATATATTTTTAAAGAATCTTTTGTATCAAAGAAGCAGTAATACATGCAGTAATCCTTTATAATCTGAAGTATGGCATTAGGCAGTCTGAGCAGCCATAACAGATTAGGGCTAGGTTTTCTAGTTTCCAAGATTAGTTGACCTCAGTCATCAATCCTTCACCAGGTTCATGTCAACAAAATGCAATATTTTAGCCCATAGCTAGAATCTCTGTTGTATTGTTGACTCATCTGAAATAGCACTTCTCCCATTTATAAATACAAACCTCACTCTCCCTATTTACCTAACCAAACAAACAATTTGATAAAAGCCTGTGTGAATATAGGAAATAATACATAAAAATTTACTGAATTTGTTGTTATTTTAGATCTCTTTGTAAACAGAGGTGATTGCTATTCAGTCATAGAGATAAGAGCTGCTCTTGAAAACATCGTTGGAAAGCTATTCATTTCCATAGTCATGGCGAACTTTTAAGAGTACATGGTTTCTTGGCTGCTCCTAATGACTTCCTGTATAACCAATCCACATCTGCTAACACAAGGAAAATTGCATCAATTATTAATATATGCACTATTTTTATCATAGCAGTGCCTAGAGACCCCAGCTGAGATTGGGAACCTGCAGTGCTAGGTGCTGTATAAATATCTAATAGAAGATATCTATTAGATATTTATCCTTATCCCAAAAGAATTTATACTTTAGAGACAGTATCATCTGATCCTGCAGCAATCAAAAAAATTCCAAAAGAAAAGTGTCCAATGCTATTTTCAGAGAGAACCTCAGATATTCCAAGCACTCATGAAGCTGATTTTACTAATTTGCAGCTGTGTCTATTTTTCACCTTCTCCAGCAAGTTTGTTTTCAATGCCTGTTTTGCTATCATCTGGGATTGAAGTTGTCAATCCTAAACAAAGGAGTTGTCCAGGTCTTTAGATCAGTAATCTATTTATCACCAAAACAGTGGAATTCTTACTTCATAAAGATACAAAAGAACAGAAGACCTGTACAGTTTAATTTTTACCTGTGAACCACGTGGCTTCTAATACACTTTGAAGAAGATGGATTGTAGAAGGACCAGTGACATGTGTGACTCTTTAGACAGACAGACAGATAATAAGGAAAATAATATTCAGTCACTGTCTCAAGTTTTCCTGAATGTTTCTGCAGAATATTGTGCCTGCAATATGCATCTTCCCAGATTAGCCAATGTAGCAATGAATTCCTCATTAGCAATACAGTCATGTGAACGATCTTGATCTCAGACCATTTCCAGAAAACCCCTCTGTTTGTATACTTCTTACCATGCATAATCTTATAAATGAGATGATAAGAGCTTTCTGGCTAAGGGAACTGGATGCCAATTTACAAAAATGGTCAATATCTAGTAACTGCAGAAAGATGGGTGTAACAATATTGGAGCTGTATTTGTGAATTATTGCATGTTGACTTGGTTAATTGAAAGTTTATTGTATGACTATATTGGTTTATACTATGGTCTCTCTTCTCTCTTACTGCCACTAAATAGGATGCTATTAAACAGGATTGAATCCTACATAACCCCTTTGCTAAGAACCAACTAACCTGGATATCTGAAGAATGGAGCATGTTGGAGCTCATCCACTGTCTGAGGCAACACCTTATAAGTGGTCAAGGGAAACAGCTTCAAGTCCACTCAGAGGCACCTAGACAGTTTGATTAAAACAGTGTACAATGTGGGCCTTAAAGTGAACCTGGCCAGAACAAAGGTCATATCTTTGGGGTAAGGTGAAAGAAACTTCTATGAAGGAAAGGCCTTGCAGTAAAACGATGTACAATGTGGGTCTTAAAGTGAAGCTGGCTAAAACAAAAGTCATATCTTTGGGGTAAGGTAAAACAATCTTCTATGGAGGAAAGGCCTTGCAGTTTGTGGCAAATTTAAAATAGCTGCATTCTAAAATAGCCAATTCAGAAACCAGCATTCAGTACTGAAAAACCCTGGCCCCCTTTCTCCATAACTCCATGCAAAATAATAATAATCATAAAAAAGAATGAAACTCAAATATTTTGTTTTTGACCAAATTAAGGCTGTTCAACAACATCTGCTGGGCTATTTTCTTATTGCATTCCAAACATGGTTCTCATCAACAAATAAACTATCATCAATATTTGTGCAGGTTTATGCACCATACAGGAATACTGGAAGTTTGACTCAATTAAGTAGCTGCCACAGAAATCAACAACAGAGCGGCTGGTCTTTTCAGTATAACACAAGCAAGTAAGGTGCTTAGGCCACCAATTTCAGTAACAAGACTGACTGTACTTGCTCTGTATGCTCCAGTGTCTGGAAAGCAACCAAGAGGCCATGATAAAAGACTGTTCTGTAAATATCTGGCTATCTTTTTAAATCCAGACCACCTTCCCTTCCAACCCTCTTTACCAATGGGGGTTGGCAGAAATTATCCACCTTGCCAAAAACAACCAGCACAGTACTGTTGCTCAGATCACAAGTTTTTATCTGACAATCAGGATAACTCATGATAATTACATTTGTTAGACCTTAATAGGCAGCCACAGAGAAAGCAGACAGGAAGAAAACAAAATGGTTCAAAGCAATCTACTCTGTGAACAACTGAGTGAGTCTCTTTGAGTGAGTGTTATTAAGAGACAATGTCTTAGCAGAAGGACCATGCACACCAAAGATCAAAACTGCTATGGCACTTTCAGAGGGAATGCCCTTTCCAGAAATGGAAAAATTGTTTGGAGAAACCAGGCAGACTCAGGAGCTCAGCTGAGGTGCATGAAGAAGCTCAGCCTGTCTAGGTAACTATCCCAAGAAGACAGATATGCGTAGACTGTTCGTTTTAAAATCATTTTTCTCTAAATGCAAATTGTTCCGACTGTTAAACAACACAACCGAAAGGTCCATGCTTCAGCCTGATTTATCTGATGATGACCAATTGCCATGATAGCATGTAGAGCTACAACAAGTTAATACTTGAGGCGGAGGGGAGCCATCAAGGAGAATTCAAGGGTCTAACAGAAAAGATAGCATTAGCCTGACCTAATGCCCAAGCTGCATGCGCTAGTGGTGTAATGTAAAGACCCATATGATCTTCATTAGAATTTGGGTAATTAGTTCCAGTGTCCGAACCTAAATCTCAATTGTGTAATTATATTCTGACAACCTAAATACATGGTTACCACCAAATGTGATATCATTTGTCCTCTTTCATCCAAACTAGAGGGTATTGTTGCTGTACACTGTCAAATACCTGCAGCGATGACATTTCACAGGTAAACTACCAGTAATACCCCAGACATGGTGAGCAGACAAGGTTCTTTGGGTAAATCCGATATCTTTTATTAGAGCAACTCAAAAAGTTGGAAAAATTCTTCTTAGCAAGCTTTCAGTACAAACATCCTTCATCAGGCTGAGGTAGGGTGTTTCTGCCCCAAAGTTTGCTAGGAAGAATTTTTCCAACTAGTTGAGTTTGTCTAATAAAAGATGGATTTACCCAAAGAGCCTTGTCTGCTCATCATGTCTCAGTTTACCCTTGCAGTTTGGATGGCAATTTACTCAAATTGGCTGCTATTGTCCTGGGGCAAAGTGTCACTTCAGGTACTTTACGGGTACTTACCCTGGGACAGTAGGGTGGACCCCGGAATAAAAGGCTTTGACCTGGGCTTTTAGCATAGTAAGTGTGAGGTTTTGTTCTCTTTTTAGAGATGGATAGGGCACCGCAGGCAAATGGTACCAAATCATGAAAATAACTTGCAACCTGTTGGTATCTGCAAAGGCCACTAGGTTATCTATTAAGAAATTAGTTTCAGTTTCTAGCAGTGCTTCATATAAGTTGAAAATAATTCCTCCTTCATTTGGACTTCATTGTAATAGCATCAATCATGCTGAGTTTCCTCTGCTTTCAAACAGATGCAATATGCAGTTCCATAGGAATTCCACAGTAATGCAGCATCAATTAATGTCCCATTATTATCAAACGCTACCTACCATTTTAAAAGGCTTTCGGCATTCATTCCATGGTGGTTTCTCTTGGATTTGTTCCCAGCGGCCTGTCCCTCTCACCTCAGAAACAAAATGCTTCATTTTAAAAATAATTAAATATAAACACTAAAACTAAAACAAATATAATGGATCATTTGGCCCATGCTGAAATTTTGACATCAACATTTTAACCAAGGCTTTACAGCCAGAGGCATCAAGCTTCCGGGATTCATTGAATGTTACTATAGTGCTGACGCCAACAAGGAAACAGAATGTCTTGGTTTGGGCTAGAAATTAGCTTTCAGTTCAGACTGAAGACTGAATTCCTCCCCTTTGTGGTGCTACAATAGCGTCTCTGACATCAGCTCCTAAGTGCTAATTGTGAGGGCTTCACTCCGTCTGCATGGGACAACTTTGGATAGGGGAGATGGACTCATATTTAAGTACAAGGGCACTTCAGCTCTGGGTACATTTTGTTACAAATCACAGATGGCTTCTGGAAGCTGTCAGGAAGACTGCTTCTGAGTTGTTCAGGGGGTTGGTAATGAGCTACAGAGTCTTTCACTACTTGTGCCCCAGTTCTCTATCCATCTACATGCCTGTCAAAACATCTAAGCTATTCTCAGCAGTGATTGAAAAGTATTCTCAGCCTAGGGCTGTTCACTGCCTTGCAGGAAGGTACCACAGGGTCCAGTTCTTCATGGAAGACCATCTTTTGATTCTGTCTTTCTATAGAGCCACACACAATGAGGTCCTGATCCACAATTAGGATTTGTAGGTATTATTAAAAGAAATAGTGAATAGGAATAACCCCCAAATCCACCATCATTGACAGAACATTTTGAAGTACTCTTGCCCTGCCCCTTTGTCTGCCCATGCTATACTATTCCTTGCATACATAGATGACTTTAGTCTTCAGAGATGTCAGACTGGCACCATTCACTTCAGACTGCGCACTGAAGTCCCTGACAGTTCAGGGGCAGGGTCTGTGGGCTGCAACATCTACATAAGAAGTGGCATTTCCAATTCCCTTCTTGTTAGCAGAGCAAATATTCAGGGATTTGCTTTTGGGATTTGAAAAGTCCCTTTGCAGGGAATGAGTTTAAGGCTCCAACAGAACTCCCACATCACCACACTGCACCTGGCAGTCAGTTTGTATGCCTGAGTGGTCTTGGCAAAACACCTGCCAATCTGCAGAGTGGTTCCCATATCTGGCTGCCATTGGCAGGTGTATATTATTGCTGCCAACATGACCCTGATGACCACACAGTCTAGAGAGAATACAAAGATGTTCAGTGCTCTTCCTGCCTACTGCATGTCTGGATTGCAGGTGGTAATCATGATCTCAGAGAGGTGCTGCCAGGGACTTCATTCCCCTCTATGCATATAGCAAAAAGCCCAAATGCCTCTGGGTCCTGGGAATGCAAACATCCATATTTGAGACTGGGTCTCCAGTAACATTAAGGTTGTTGCTGTTCATATAGCCTAGCCGTGTAAGTGCAGCATCCCTCTCCCTTTCTAGTCTTGGCAGGCCATGCACTCCACATGCTACAATGCCAAATACTGCTTGCATCAAACTTCTGTGTTCTGGTCCACAGGAAGCAGAGGGCTGAATCTCTCACTTGTGATGCAACTCTACTACTTAAACTGTCTGCAGAGAGGGAGTGCTGTTGGAAGGACTCTGACAGTGTAGCTTATATGGAAACAGGCTTCCCAGAATGTGCATAGCTACAGCAGACATCAGAAACTTCCCATAGATCTATGCCCTGGAGAAGTTAGCATGATCTCTTCCACCAGCTCTGCAAAGCCTCATGGGGAATGTCCCCACATGCAGGGGCATGCATTTGCTGTGGCACAAATAGCAGCGGCACATACTTGTGCCGTTGCTTTGTGCCCCAGGGCACACCCCTGCACACACACACTGGTGCATGCCAAATTGTCCTGGGTGGGGTAGGGGGGGCTCACTGTGCTGGCCCTAGCAGCCTTACCTGGAGCCCTGGGAGCCTCCCACGGCAGCACTGGTGCTAATCCAGCTGCACAGAATCTTGCCAGAAGCCAGAGTGTGGCTTTGGACCACAAGGCTCTGTTTCTGGTAGCGCTTCCTGTTGCCACATGCACTGCACCACTTTTTTTGTGGCATTTTTTTTTGTTTTGTTTTGACACCAGGATCTCCCAGTGTCAAATTTTGGCATGGTGCTCCAAATTTCCAGCATGGCAAATGTTTGCACATGTACCACATGCGGTTTGTGACACCTCAAATGACTTTGAGGTGCTGCAAATGGCACATACATGCTCATCTGGATGCGCCCAGGAGGATTATTTGCCATAGCTGGGAGGGCAATTAATCATACAAGGGTGAGGGAGACGAGCAGCACCAGTCCTTTCCCTTCCCCGTGTTCTGATGGAGAACCAAGAGAGAAGCTATGTCCTATAGCTTCTCCTCAGTCCTCGGGAAGCTCTTTGACAAAATTATCCAGGTGCACATCTGCGGGGGGCAAGCAGGGGAGTGTATGCTTAGGGACAACCAACATGGGTTCATTAGAGGCAGGTCCTGTCAGACCAAACTGGTGGGCTTCTATGACCAGGTCACAAAATCCTTGAACACAGGTGTCGCGGTGGACGTAGTCTTTCTGGACTTTAGGAAGGCCTTTGACACTGTCTCTCACCCCATTCTCATTAAAGAATTAGGAGATTGTGGTGTCAATGCCTACCCAGTCAGATGGGTCACTAACTGGCTGGAGGGCCACACCCAGAGAGCAGTGGTGGACCGGTCATTTTCGACCTGGAGGGATTTGGGCAGTGGGGTCCCCCAGGGCTCGGTCCTCGGGCCTGTGCTGTTCAACATCTTCATCAGC
>NW_005841844.1:4953065-4954553 GCF_000455745.1 Alligator sinensis | reverse complement strand
GCAGGGGGTCGGACTTGATGATCTGCTCAGGTCCCTTCCGACCCTACCAACTATGAAACTATATCTTCCACAACTTGTAAACTATATCTTCATGGAGGATTGGAGAAGAGAGCCAGTCACTGATGGGTACCCATGTAAGAGCGTAGGAAGTGCACCAGGGTGAAAGAATGGAAATGGATAAAATGCTGACGTTTTACCCCCACACAGTGTGGCTGTCTTACACACATATACAAACTGTCACACGCAGTCTGTATTTCTCTCACAGTCTCTCTCTGTCTCGGTGCGCTGTATCCCTTACACAATCTCAGTCTCTCTCTCTCTAAAGTCCCCCACCACACACACACACGCACTTTCTGTCTCATATGCACACATTCAATCTTTCTTTAAGGGGGTTTCTGAGAGTTTCTGAGAGTAAGACTGCATGTGGTATGCGGCATGTACAGCTCTCTTTCAGTTTTGGTTTGTTTGGGTACATATTAGTGCCTATGAGTTAGTGGTGGTGATGTTTTTCCCTGTAGCCATCTTCTTGGGGAGCTGAGAAGGATTCATCATGGGGTCTGCTTACAAGGGACTCAGCACCAACCTGCAGAAAGCAGTCCCAGTGTGTGCTTCTGTCTTCTGCTCCATGAGGAATGCATTGCTGAATGTAGGTGAAATTATTGCCTGAGCTGATTAAAAAAAAAAAATCTGCTTCTCTAATGAATCCTATCCATAGTGATTTTCCTGGCCCAAGAGCATTTTGGGAATTGTTTGATTCTGGTAGGGCCATGAGTCAATATTCTCCCCTCCCCCCACCCTAATTTTCCCCTTTTTACTTCTGTCATTTTGGTTGTTTTTCCAGTGTGCCCCTTTCATTCACTGGTGTCTGATTTTCCTGCTTTAGGAAGGTGGGTTGTGCTGTCAGGATGGTGCCAGTGGGCTATGAGATCCTAGACATGAAGTCTCATCATTATGTTCTGATTCCAGCTTTATGAGATGTAAATGCAAATGCTTAGCTAACAAATGCAGTTTTGACATGACTGAACCTACTGGCAAATTTGAGTTGAATCTGGTGAACATATTCCATCTAAAGAAATAGAAAAAAATATTTGGAAAAGTCTAAGCATTTCATTTCAACATTTTAAAACTGTGTTTCGATATATCATTTCAATATGACTTTTTTCCAAAATTGATCTATAAAGAAAGTGTTAACTCAAAAAAATGTTTTTTTCAAGTCAAAACTGATTTTCCCCATATTCTCAGTCCTTCCAGTGAACCAAAAATCCATTTCACCCATCTCTGATTTTAAACAATGCTGAGACATCCCATAATCCAGTTGCAAAGAAGTATCTAGATGGGAAGGATTATATAATGTTGCTACTTTTGAAATATGCACATCCTGCCTTTGTAGTGCTGTTTTTACAATGCTAGTAAGAACATGGGGCTGGTTTCCAGTAAGATAGGTAGGTAGGTGTCTGGGATATCATGGAGACCAGGATTGTTCAGCCG
>NW_005841844.1:4949496-4952990 GCF_000455745.1 Alligator sinensis | reverse complement strand
TCAGCAGGAGATGGTATATACATGACTGGGGCTTCTGCAGACTACAACCCCTGGAACACCAGGTGAGGTGCAAAAACCCCTGTTACATCACTGACAGCTAATTAAAACTAATACATTTCTGTGATTGGAACACCTTGGATCTTTATGGTCATACGGGAATCTAGCACAGATCCATGAGCCCTTATTGAAAAGCCCCAGCTTCGGTACTTGCTGGAGAAGGTACAGAGAGCTCTACAATCCTTTCTTTCTCACAACTATGTGGCACTGGTGCTCCCAAGAAATGCTTACTTGGTTTGCTGAGGAAGACTGGCCTGGCAGCAGATCGGTTAGCTTCAGCTGTCCAGAGTCTGTCTGATAGCTGACTCTGTGGAGATGCACAAAGCAGCTATTTCCTTTGGTGTTACTCTGTATTTGCCTGCTGCCTGTGATGTGCTGGCAACAGCAGAGCTGCCGGAGGAGTTGCCTTGTGTGACTGGGGAAGTGGATGTCAGGATGCCTCTTGGTCTCCTTGAAGAAACTTTCTGTCAGTTCGGCTCTCTGCTAGAAAGCCCTAGATGCTGACAGACTGCCCTCTACATTTTATACACATTTCTGAAATCTTAATCCTGACTACCGGGATATGTTTAGAAAATGGGTATTTTCTTTCTTGCAGAACTGTAGACCTATTTTCTACCCCAATCCTGATTTTAAAAAAATGCTATTAAGGTCCTTAACAAATCTGTTGAAGAACGGTCTGAGCTCCTTAACATTTTCTAATCAAAAGCTTCATAGCTCCAGTTGCTGAACGTGGGGTAGCTTGTTTTTAGTTTGTGATGTTTTTACCTCCATCAAACCCTTTAATCTGGATGTCGACCAGGAGATAGCCCTTGGTAAAATTCATCATGGCTATTAAACCCTTAGGCCAGTATTTGCTTCATATTTGTATTCTCTCAGTCTTTTCAGGTTTGGGAGGGACTTAATCTGCCACTCTCTAGTATGCAGATGGGTCCCTAAGAGTGTCCTGTATGTGGGATGTTATACTCTGACCTGAGAACTACTAGACAACTAGCTGGTAACTAGGTGGGCAACCCGTCTTTTCCAGAGGTGATGAATGCTTTTCCTGTTTGCTCACAACATCTCAGCTTTAACACATCTGAAGGTGACATGAGTGCTGTACTCCTGCTTGTAGACACTTGAATGAATATTCTCTGCCCAAATCAAATGGGCCAAGAGTGATTCCTTTCTGCTGGGCTCTTGGCAGAGCACAGGTGCTGCAGCAATCACACTGAGATGCCCCTGGGATTATAGCTCTAGGTTTTAGGGAGGGTATGTGTATGTGTGTGTTTGGTCCAAGCCATATATAATGAAGAAAAGGGAAGGGGCTGAGGAGCAGGTGCAGGGCTGCCTGTAAAAATGATACCAGCTCCTTCCTGGACTTTTTTGAGGACAGGTTCTGGGTTACTGTTGCCAACAACCTCATGACCTCAGTGTTTTGACACCAGCTGGTGTCTCTGTGCCTTCCCTGGGGCTCCTCGATTGGATTCAGAGGCTTCACAACCTCTTCTAAAAGATTAATTATTGTTGTATATATTCTGCCCTACTGGACTTGCCAGTAGAGAAAAGGGGTGGAGTTGGGCAGAGGCATATTCACTTCGTGGGTAAGGCTGCTATACTACAACTCACATCTGACCAAGAGGTCCCTTGCTTTTCTTTCTCCTCTCTCCGGCTGTGGCAGTGGGCTCTAACTTTTTGAGGTACACTGAAGAATCAGTTTTGCCTCCACTATATAAAGATGGCCTTTCTCATGCTTGGTGACCTCTGCTCAGTGGGACAAGGCATTCTTAAAAGAGTTGCTGTTTAAAACTCTTTTCCTCTCCAAGGTGCTCTGCTCCAGGAGCCTGTTTTCTGCTTTTACCTAGTTGAGAAACCAGGGACAAACACATCCACCAAGAGGTGTCAAGACATCAGAGATAATTACATAATGCTGCACCTTGACCCAGACACCACCAGAGTGCAACGTCTCAGATACCCCAACTGTTTCTCCTTGACCTGCCTGCCGGGGTTCTCACAACTCATAGGAGGATTTGGGCTGTGTGGCTTCTGGACAGGGTCCTCTCTGATTTGCATGTGGCACTCCATCAGTAGGCTGCTCAGCATCTTCATACCTCAGGATGTGCAACCAGGGAGCCTTTTTTTTCCCTGGAAAGTCATTTCTTTTCAAGGCATGACTAGGAATCAGCTCTGTGGTGTCTGCATCAAAGTACAGCATTGTTTCTTTCTCTTCTGACTTCCCTGACATCTGTATTCCCAGCCTGGGAGATGCTAAACCAACTTCCTCTACCTAGGCACTCAGGTCTCTTGCAAGGGCCAGTTTCTCCTGGTGTATGGGGCACCAGGACTCTGTGAGCTGCACTGAATCTAGAGTGTCTGCATAGTGCTCTGTGTGTTCAGCTACCGACCAGAGGTTCATTTCTTCTCAGCTGCTCCTATTTAAGCTTCTTTTTTTCTGGCAACTTTCAGCATCTTGGGATTGCTTTTCCCCAGGTCCCCGTTTATTCTGGGAGTGAGTAGCAGTACCACAGATAACCTATTTTCTGATGAGGCAACATAGAAGTGCAGAGGAGTGCGATGTGCTGCAGCTGTTACACATGCTGGTTGTGGCCCACTTTTGACCTGAATGCATCTTTTATGAAGTGACTTGTAATCTGGATATACTTTGGTTGGCCTAGTGTGACATCCATGCTTTAAACTTTGAATACACAGCATGTCATTAAAGTGTGGAACTCGCTGCCACCAGGTGTCGTGGAAGCTGACAATTTAGCCACATTCAAAAAGGGGTTGGACAAATTCTTGGAAGAAAGGGCAATCAGTGGCTATTGAGCAGGGGAGGCAGAGGTACAGCTGCTGAGTTAGAACTTCCTCCACCTTCAATGCTGGAGGCTGGAAGTGAGAGAGGAGCAGTGGGAGAAAGCCTGGTCCTACCCAATTCACTTCTCCAGATCAGCATCCGCTCCGCCGCTGTGTGACACCGAATACTGGGCAAGATGGACCTACAGTCGGCTCCAGCAAATGGCCAGTCTTAGGTTCTTAACTTGCTAATGGTGGTGCTTAAGTGATCCATGGATAAACGCAGGCAAGTCGGGCTTGGCTGCCTTCATGAAGCTTTATGCTTTTCGACTTAAAAAGCACAATGCCCAGTGTTAAGTATGTTTGCAATGCAATGCACGTGCATGACGTGATGCAATGGTAAACAACAAGGTTTTTTCACATCCTCCCAGGCTCTGACACGCTCTCTCCCGCATCCCGCGGTGGAGTTGCCCCCAAACAGTCTCTCCCTCGGGCGCGCTCGGCTCTGCCTCCCCTGCCGGCCCCCGAGCGTGGCGGGGACCCGGCGGTGGGGGCGCCACCTCCAGCCTTCAAAGGGGGGCGAAGCGAAACAAAACGGATCGAAAGATTGCAGCGCCCGGCGCGGCGCGGCGCAGCCCGGCCCGGCCCTGGCGGGCTCCTTCCCCGGC
>NW_005841844.1:4948117-4949420 GCF_000455745.1 Alligator sinensis | reverse complement strand
GGAGGAAGCCCAGGAGCTGCGTCATTCCCGTGGCCTTGGCTGCAGCCTCGTTTCTTTGCGAGGATTTATTAATCTGCGAGATCTAAACTCCGTGCAACAAAGTGTTTCCGCGGGGGGCTCGCGCCGCCGCTGCGCGAGGGGCGTTTCCAGCCCGACAGAGTCATCCCGGAGCAGCCGGGAAGGACGGGTAATATATGCCTCTAATAGAAGTGCAGAAATAAGCGAAAGAGCCTTAATGGGCTGCCTACAGCTCCCCTGCTTTATTGCGCAGCTAAAAATAACGGGAGTCATAGTTGTAGTCAATAAGCTGCGATGTGCGGTGCAAGTAGCGGGACCTCCCCGGCGGGTCCGCGGTCCCCGCTGCACGGAGCCGCTCTGGCTGCGGAAAGCGGGGCCGGGCATTGCTTTGTGTGTAAGGACCGCACGTTTCCACAAACGATTCATCTGATCTTTATTCTTTCCAGCACGAGCAACCAATGGCTCGTGCTTCTCTCTCAGCAAGGAGAAAGTCTGTCTCCCTCATGAATTGATTGAGGAATAAAATAACGAATCCCGGTGTTGTAGGAGCCCCAAGTAAGAGTGGAACACAACAAAGCCCGGAACAAACCCGCACAGACGGGGGGCTGCAGCCTCCTGCTTAAAAAGGGGGGTGGGGAAAGGCAGAGAAAAGCTAACGCTGCCCGCGGACTCGGTTGCTGGGAATATTCATTTTGTTTTTAAGAGCTGAAGGGCCAGATTTAAAACATCTTTTTCTGGTTTGAGAAGTGAGAGAGGAAACGGGCTCGTTTCTTTTTATTATTATGATTATTTATTTATTTTTTTGGAAAACAATTCACGGGGACGTTTTGTCAGGACATAAACACCGCTGGCATCCAAGTGGGTCCCGTGTGTGCAGCCGCTCGGGCTGTGGCTGGGTGTGCACACAACCTGGCCTTGTGTGTAGACCTGGAAGCTTTCCTGTGACCGCTCCTCGTCCACCCTGGGTCCCTGCGGCCCAGCGGTCACTTCGTCCCAAGACCTGGGCAAAACAAATGCTGCAGGTGGAGAATTTTTCCTCTTCAAGGGATTTTCCCCCCCCTCTCTCATCGGCGCCCGGAGTCCCGCGGCACTGGCAGCTCTTGGCGGTCTCAGAAACGCGGAGTTCGCTGGGATCACTCGCCTGGAAGCGGAAATGCAATAAATAAATGGAAAGAGAAAGAAAGAAACGACCGAGAGCCGCTGCGAGGGGCTGAGCTGGCACCTAACCGTCTTGGCTGGCGCGGGCCGCGCAGGGGCAGGGGTGATGAGGAAACGGCCTCGGGCC
>NW_005841844.1:4942059-4947873 GCF_000455745.1 Alligator sinensis | reverse complement strand
CGGAGGCACCCTGCCTTGTGCGGCGCGAGGCGAGAAGCAGGGTGTCTCGTCCCGGACCAGGCAGCGGGGAGGAGCAGGGCGCCCTCGGCCTCGCTCCGCACGTGCTCCCGCTGCCTGGTCCCGGAGCCGAGCCCAGCGCTTGGCCGGCAACTTTTTGGGTACTAAAGGCGGGCTTGGAAGACTTGGCAACGAAAGCGGGGTAAAAGGCGGCGTTGGGTTTTGCAAACAAACAGCCGCTCCCCCAGCTTATGCCTTTTTTGGTTTTGGTTTTTTGAAAAATAGGTTGCAAAAGCCTGGCTCTCCAGGCGCGTGAACAGGCGCCCACACGTGCGCCCGCCTTGCGGTGGAAACCCGGAGCGGGTCTGTTTACTTCCAAAACAACCGGTTTTCATTCTGCAGGGACGTGTCCGCCTGCACCGCCCGAAACAGCACAAAACAGAGGAGACCCAACTATGGGAGAAAAGCATTTAAGGACACCATACGTCCTAGGTTATTAATTATAAAACATAATTAAAGTAAAACTACAGAACGTCAACATATTAAATTTAAAAGCTAATATTAAAATAGAGTTAATATTTAATAAGGTAGCCAAGCGTTACAAAGCTCTGTGCTGATAGTGTATATTTAACTGTGTAAAACCAGGAGAGTTTTCGCAAAGAAAAATGTATTGTTTAGCTGATTATCAAAGACTCTGTGATATATTATCCATTTCACAAAAATAATATAGATATCTTTTTAAATATAGTAATAAAAACATACTAGCGCCTTTTAAATACACTATTACTTACCACCCCTTTTCATATTGTACTATCACAGACACTTTGGAATTGGTTTAAAAGCACATCATTCATTATTCAAAGCTCATCTTTGCATATTATTCCAGCTCAAGTCTGCCAGGCTCCCTGTGAAATCGTTCACAAAATTGATAACAGCAGACACACATGCAATAAAAAGATAGCCTTGGGCATCCAGAGCTCCCATTATGCAGATCAAGCTGCAATTTTCTCTAACAAAGCCTGCCCTGATCCAGAACTGGGTGTCACTTTATTTATTTATTTATCCCTCCTCTGTCCCCCCCACCCCTTGCCATTCAAATTCGGGCTCGGGCTCGGAGGGCTGGGCTGGAGGGGGGCAAGGTTGTGAGCGGTGATGCCTTGGGGCGACGCTAGTAGGGGTATTTCTCCCCTCTCTCCCTCTTCCAGGCTGGGAGTCTCCTTACTGAAAGCTGGCATACCAGCTTGCTGGTATCCTGTAAATCCAATTAGCTCCACTCTATAGAAACTCAAACTAATGATCAGTCAGCTTAGACACGCGAGAGCAAGTGGAAAAAATCCAATTAGGCTGCTCTCAGCCTCCCAGAATTACAACCCTCGTGCAGTCCGGGAGGCCGGAGTGGAAGGCAGTGAGCTCCCCCCGCAGCCCCGGTGCTGGTCGCCCTCCTTCTCCTCCCCATTGTTAATAGCGGTTGCCCGGGCTCCCGGCTGCAGGAGTCGCCAGCCCTCTCCATTTCATTTCATTTTCTTTTCTTTTTTTAAGCAACCGCTTCCCCGCGGTCCCACTTCTCCAAATTGATTTCTCATCTTTGGACACTTTAGCCAAGTTCCCTGCTCTCTGCCGTGCTCCTTTGCCTGCCTGCGGCCGGGGCTACTTAGGTGGATCTTTGTTGGGGTGGTGGTGGGGAGGGGGGGTGGTATTTAATAGTCATATTTATGTCGTCGTAAAAGCATCAAAGCAGCCAGGCTCCTGGGGAATGAGATGAGTCCAAGACGGTGGGGCTATTTTCTCCTTAATCTGATTAGCAGTGAAAGAAATACCCTTCAGATTCCATCTCGGCTGCCTCTTAAAATGTCCAACTGGAAAGATGCGCCTCCTTAATTGATAAGTACTTTCAATGTCAAACAACCGCTCCGCAATTTGCTCGTGTCAGTTTCTATGATAAATCCCTACTTTACCCCGTCCCCCCTTCCTCCCAGATCCGAGCTTCTCCGAGCCAAAGCTAATGGGCCATTAAAATACTAAATACTGCAGTGTAGAAGTGCCTGCGGAAGCTCGGGCAGCTCGGCCGGGAGCTCGGGGGCTGGTGTCCAGCTCCGACCTGACTCCGGATTGTACCTGGGATCCGGGATTGTACCTGCGCCCGGCGGGGAAACTCCGCGCCCGGGGAGATCCGGCCGGCTCTGCGGCGGTACAACTAGTTCCCGCGGAAAAGCCCGCGTTTGGTACTAAAAATAACACGCATTTCACTGATGTCCTTCCCGAAATCGTTTTTTTGGCGGTGTCGCCCCGGCCCCAAGCACACGCATTTTCCTGCTAACCAGTCTCCGGTTTGAGAATAAATCATCCCAAATTCTAGTCTACGGCTCGGGCTCCTTCCTTTCTTTTGTCAAAGGCTTTGGAGGGGGGTTTATTCCCTGCAGCCACAGAGGCACCTGGACATTTGTTGGAGGCGAAGCAGTGCAAGGCGTTGTAGCGGCCACCCTCTGGCCTTTCTAACCCCCTGCAGCGACACGAGCCCTGCCCAGCCCCGAGCACCTCGCCTGCCTCTCCCCGCTTCTGCCTTGAAAGTTTCCATTCCTAGAAACTAACAGCTGTTTGGGTGCAGAGAGTCTCTTGAGCAGCCGCTCTAAGACATTTTTTTGAGCGATCAATGGATTGACAGGAGGAAAAAACCCTGTTGTCTCTGGGTGTATTTTCTCTCCGCTCACAGCTCACCTTATTCCAGCCCTTCCACTGCAGCTGCTTAACAAACTGTCTTGGGTTTGAGTTCTATCAATACGGGGGTCTCTGTGTAGGGTGAGGGGAGGAAAACCATGCACAGTTTGCAGATCACTCCTGACAGGCACAAATGCATTCAAGACCCGTTTCTGCCTTCCTGAATTTGGGACCACCAGTCTGTGAGCTGCCACTGCCTAGCTCAGCCGGAACACGGGCACTTCCTCCGGCGCGAGGCGGGCGGCCCATCGCCCTCGGTGCTGGAAGCAGCTCCGGGCATAGGTTCCCTTCGCTTCCTTCCATGCAGTGTCTGAAGTTGGGCAAGAGCTTTCAATCAGGTCATCGCCCTGAAATGGGAAATGCACGGGCATTTCTCAGACTTGAATACACCGTAACTTGAAAACTACACCTCAAAAAAGAAAAAAAAAAAAAAAAGAGAGAGAGAGAGAGATGTATAGCTATAGAGATAGAGGTATCGATATCTGTATCTCCATATACAGAGATATAAAGATGCAGAATATATAGATATAATTATTATGGAAAATGGAGAAGAGGAAAAATGTTCCGTTCTTTTCTTTCAGAAAAACTGATCAACCAGGACGTACGTTAAGAAATAAATATTGGAAAAGGGCGGTTTTGGATCCAGTTTGGTTTTTTTATCTGAGAAGAACCCAATCCTGCTATTAATTTACCGCCCCCCCCCCATTTCTCTGTATTTCTGTGCAACCACCTATTCCTCTGTATTTCTGTGCAATAAGTCCAATAACTCCACAGGTCTGTTTGCATTTACTGCTGCCACTTAAATTATTCAGTGTGTTGCGGTAATTGAATCCTAAGCTTTAAAAACTAATAAACTCTCTCCTTGTCACTGCTTTCTGAAATCACAGAATCAGCCCTAACAGGTGCTGATCAAATACTATTACATTCTATTAAAAGGAAAATTCTATTCCCTGTTTTCATTTCCCTTTATAAAAGGGAAACTAAGTAAATGCATTTGAACGTTATTTAATTTTTAACGCCTTTAGTCCAATTTGGACGTTAGGGAGCGTCTGCAAACTCACTTAACAGGCGTGTGTGGCAATAAGTTTGTTGACGTAAATTAATCCAAAACGGTATCTCTTTGTATACTGCAGTGGGTTTTCGCCACCCCTCCCTTTCATTTTTATCTCCACAAAAGGCAGCTCAGTACAAACAGTGGGCAGACCGATGGAAGAGAAAGAAATCGCCTACTAGAACCGGGGGAAAATAGCTCAGTTTGGAATTGGTAAAAACACACAAATATCGGGGAAAGCCCGAGGCCCCATAGTAATTAACGAAATGAACTGTAAATACATATAAAATGTGGGCATCGGCCAGGAGACAAGGTTTCGTGTTTGGCTTCTCCACTGGTTTCTCTCCCCGTTAGATTTAAATTTCAATGAATGCAGTTTGCAAAAACCTCTTTCCAACCGAGGGTCCTGGCGGTTGTGCTTTTCCTCTAACCGAGCTCAGCACTGGGGTTTGCGATTTGCAGGAAATAAAGCCCAAGCCTGGCATCTCTCTCTTTCCAACGGGTAAGTGCAGTTCCAAAAACGGAGCCTTAGGAGAACCTCTGTTTAACGATTCTCCGTAAAGAATCGTACGGGCAAACGGAGGGGAAGATGCTCATTTCCTTCAGCTAAATTACAGCGGGGCGAGACTTCGGGAGACCCGTCTGGATTGTGCTGAATACACTAAGTGGCAACATCATTCCAACGCTATCTTAATATATTCCAATTTTTAAAATATGATACAGAAGAAAATGAGAGAGCGGGGACTCTGCGCTTTAAAACCCCGGAACAAATATTTGTCCCTTTTATATTTTTGAAAAAACAGATCTCCGATCGCAGCGTAAAAAGGCTGACACAATAATTAGAGCCCGTGAGCAGGTAAAACGCACAACACAACTCCTCTCTGTGTCTCGGTAAGGTGTTTACACTCTGCATAGTATTTATAAGCAGAAACAATAGGAAAGAGTTACATTACATCCTAAATTAATCCACCGAGGGGGGAAAGCTTTCTTGTCATTACCATCCTGGAATTCTGTACAACTAGCATGTTAGATAATAAACAAGGGGGTGGGGGGAAACGCCTCGTAATTGCAAAGCTTTGTTAAATTTCAAATCGCTAATTTCTAAAGACAACAATCGCAGATGCTATTGTAATATCCGCCACACATTATCTTAGCTAATAAATTTGACCTATTGTTCGTTTGTTAAAATGATGTCACCTTGGAACAGTCCCTAAGCTCCTATTTCAATGAATTAGGCCTTTATTGAAATCCAGGAGCCAATGGGAGGAGAGAGGCTTGTTTATTGCGTCCAATGGCAGCTGCAGGAGAGAAATTAGAAGCAGAAACTCAAGGTTTGGTTCAAAAAAGATGACACAGAGCCTGTCGGGCTGGACCACTCTTGGCAAAGTTTCAGTCTGACATACACCAGGACCTACATGGATCTACTGTAAAGGAAGGCGAGCGTTTTTATAGGGGAATTCATACACTTTTGAGCCAATATTTCTATTCACCAAGGATGGATCAGCCAGCGAATACACAGACCCAGCATCAACACGAACCCATCAGCTTTGGAATTGATCAGATTTTGAACAGTTCTGATCAGGAAAACTCTTCCCAGCCGGCCCCCAGAGGATCAGACAGCACCAATTACCTGGGAAGCCCCGTGAGCAGAACAAGTGCCCCTTATCCTTCCCTACCAGCCTCCTTCCCTGGCATCGGGGCGCCTTTTGAAGACTCTGGATCTTACAGTGTGAATCTGAGCTTGGCTCCAGCTGGAGTGATCCGAGTGCCAGCTCACAGACCCATCCCTGGGGCTGTGCCACCTCCAATTTCTAGTGCCATACCAGCTATGCCAGCTGTACCCAGCCTTGGCAGCCTCAACTTCCCCTGGATGGAGAGCAGCAGGAGGTTCGTAAAGGACAGATTCACAGGTAAGGACTGGGTCGCGCGCGGCCCCGGCGTCCCCTGCTCCTTCCCCGGGAAGTGTCCCACTGCGCCGAGGCAGCGCGGAAAGGTCCCGGGGCCCGGCACGGACGCGGGTGCCCCGGCGGGGGTGCTGCAGCCCTCGGCCC
>NW_005841844.1:4939702-4940909 GCF_000455745.1 Alligator sinensis | reverse complement strand
GAAGCGGAGCGGCAGCAGGCGAGCCGGCTCATGCTGCAGCTCCAGCACGACGCCTTCCAGAAGTCCCTGAACGAGTCCATCCAGCCCGACCCGCTCTGCCTGCACAACTCCTCGCTCTTTGCACTCCAGAACCTGCAGCCCTGGGAAGAGGACAGCGCCAAGATCCCACCCGTCACCTCCTTAGTGTAAGGACCTCGTGGGGGCGGCGGGACGCGCAGAGTCGCCCCCACTTCTCCCTGCATGAACTCGAGCCCACGAGCGGGGCCCGGCCGGCTCCCGCGGCGGGAATGCCCCCTGCTCCCGGCCCGGGGGGGTCCCTGCCGCCCGCTTCTAGTCGGCTGCGGCGAGACGGGACCGGGAAGACGAGCGGGGCTGGAGCGCGCCCCTCCGCCGCTGCAGTCCTGGACCTGCCGGGGATGGACTCGGACCAGGGGCTCCCCGGAGGCAGCACGAGCTGAGCGAGAGAGATCGCCGCTGTCCCCGCGCTCGGCAGCCCCGGGGGGAATGGACTTGAGCTTGCAAACCCGCGGCGGGCGCCTGGACGTGAGCGCGGGCATGAACTCGGCGGAGGCGCCTGGCTCCTGCTTCTCGTGGCGGAGGCAGGCAGGACCTCGCCTCTGCTGGACAGACAGGGTTTCTTTCCCCTGGCCGGGATGGGGGAAAAACCGAAGGGACGGACATTGCCAGGTGCCTGCCTAAAGTCGCTGCGTTCATTTCCCGAGGTTTCTCTCGTGCGACGGCTCCTCCTTGCTCTGTAGCCGCGGGCGGGCCCGCCGCCGCGCTCACTCCACGCGTGGAGCCGCGTCCGCGCCCCGCCGGGAGAGGGAAATATAAGTCGCTTTTGTAAGAAGTGTTAATACTTTAATTTATTTATGCACCGAGAAGGGGCCCTGCTCAGGCGGAGTGACACCCGGCTCGGATCATGTGTCGCGTCCGAGCAGCCGCGGTTGCTGTTGGCTCCAACTGCAGGCTGTTTGCCCGCGTGTTAGGAGCTGCGGAGAAAGAACCGAGCCCACTTAGCAGAGGGAACCAAACGGAAGCGGTGACTCATTAGCTTAGGAAACCCTGCTAGGCTGCACGAGCGGCGGCGGCCGTCTGTGCCGGCGGAGGCTCGCGTCGGCCGCGCTCCGCTCCGCTCCCCGCAGGATCGCGGGCTCCGCTCGCGGGTCCTTCCCCGGGCCGGGGCCCCGGCAGCGCCTTCGCCCCC
>NW_005841844.1:4920266-4939539 GCF_000455745.1 Alligator sinensis | reverse complement strand
GGAGGCCCTCCCGGGAGCGTGTGGCCTGCAGAGCCGGCTCGCTGCCTCTGGCATTTTCAGAGCAGGGTTGGAAGGGCTTCCCCGGCTGAATGGGCCGGGCCGGGCCGGCACCGCGAGTGAGTGCAAGGTGCAGACGCCCCACGCACCCGTGCCGCCCGCAGCACCCCGGGCCGCGCGGGGCTGCGGGCGGATCACACCCGAGCCTGCACGAAGCAGTGGGTAAGTGTCCGCGTGGGGAACCATCCACAGCAGCCGGGTAGGAGAGCAGGGCTTTTCCTTCTGTGCTGGTAGAGCAGGGCAAGTGAGTGTGTGTAAACGCCGGGGTCTCCGCATATCGCAGAGCTGGGCTCCTGCCCGAGATCAAGCTCTAAAAGGCAGTGGCTACTAGCTGCATGTAGTGGGAGAGTTTGCCAAGGTTATAAAAATGGGTAACTAACTACAACAGTTTCTTGACTGCCGAAGTTTGAGAAAGGGGATTAAAAACACAGCACTTACATCTCTGCAAGGAAATCTCATGGGTAAGAAAAACGATCTCCAGCCGGTAAACTAAGGGCCACCTTCAACAACAACAAAAATCAACACTTGCCAAACCACAGCCACATTATCTTCTGTCCTAAATGTAGGAAGATGCCAGTTACCCCAGGCATCCTGAGGAAGGAGTGCAATTTTTTTTTTTAAATGGTGCATTGCTATATTTAATATACATAATCCATTCCAAAATACTTTACAAAAATTGGCAAAGTTGTATGAATCAAAAGCCTGAATGTTAAATAATACCATAATGAAGGTTACCTGTGCAACCTTAATCAGCACTGCTCCCTTGCCCTGGGGCAGAAGGACTTCCTTTTGCCTTTTGCTCTCCTCCGCAGCTGGAATAAATCTTTGTAATAAACAGCATTTGTCTTGCATCTCTGATCACCTGCACTCTATCCTCTAATGTTTTTTGGTTAGGAGCACAAGCGAGTCTTAACCTTTCAGCATATCTCATACATCTACTGTTAAAAAGATTAAGAGATCCTGCTTCAGTGGTACCTTTTCCCCTACAACCATTGTATGTATTGGATAACAGCAAGGATTTAAAACAGTATTCAATATTGTATAACTAGACCTAGAAACTCTTGCTATATTGCATTAAAGAGGTGTATAGTGTTTGGTTCTAGTTCTAGATGATGCTAAAAGGTAGAATTTGAATTATAAATTCACCAAAAAGCAGTTTTTAAATCAGTTTTTTTTGCAGGCAGAAAATAATTCTCATTTTCCTGATACTCTGGGGCTTATATGCATATGGCAAATAGTTACTTGTCTCTACAGACCCTGAGGACAGAAAGAAAATTAACCAAGTAAACATGCTAAATTCAAGCATTTCTAAAGTAAACTGTCTCTGCGGTATAATGCCAAGCAAAGTACAAAATAGTATGGGGAATGCATACAGATTTTTCTTAGAGTTGTTTGGGATGAATTGCATAATTTACCTATAATTACTTGAGGTTACCCCAAATTTATACTAATGAAAAGTAGTCTGCCAGGTTTGGTAATCTGGCCGCTTTTTCCTGTACTGCTGGTGTACAGTTAGACATGCACGAAGCACTGGGTGTGTATGCTTTACCTCCAAGAGTAGATATACAAGGGCTTATAAAACCTACTCTGGCTGTTGGCTGAACTACTTCAGGGCAAAGTGGCTCCAGAGTAGTAGCTATTCAGGCTTCTAGGGAATGTAGCAGGGAACATTCCTTTCCTCCAGCCCTCCATGTTTTTGTCAAGAGTGAGAGTTTGCTATTGAAGTGTGTGCATACCTCTACAACCAGGGTCCCTTACTGCAGTAAGTAAATCCAGTTGTACAGACTTTTGTAGGGGAGGAATGCTTTGCAAGCTACATTTTAGAAATTTCTTAATAGTATAAATGGAGCTTGAATTGAAGCCTGAATATTTTATGGTTAGAAAAATTGTTTTATTACAATGATTTTTAGCTTTCTAAAGACATAAATTCATCTCCAGTCATTATGGATGTCTAGGGCCTGGGATTTAAATGTATCACTGGCCCAGGACTGAATATTTCCTACCTTGAATCCTAGTGCAGTATCACTGTGGGAGGAATTGCTTGGTTATGGGAGGGAAGCAAACATTTCTCAACAATTCTTAATTTTTTTAAGTGATAGTTGTTGTGAAGCTGCTCAGAGATTTGGTCTGCTGAAATACCATGAGTGATGATGGTTTAGTAGGCGGGCTGAAGCTAAACCCAGGAGACAATCCAAAGCACAGGATAAATGCAATTTATCATGTGGCTCTGCAATATATCACAGTTATCATCTCCATATATGTAACATTTGCTGGTATCATGTAATTCATTCTGCTTGTTTGTTATCCCTCCCCCTACCTCTCTCATGTCTATTTTGATTGTAAGGTCTTTAGGGCAGGCAGGAGTGATCTAGTATGCTGTGTTTATCACCCCTATTGCAATGGGACCTTATTCTTGTTTGACTCTTGGGCACTACTTTAATAGACATAATTAAATGAAATTAAAAGATGTGATTATTGTATGAAAATGATAATGTGTCTATATGCTCATCATATGTTTTGTGTATGTAACTTTAATGAAAAGAATCCATGTATTTCTTGATTTTAAATGGACAAAAGTCTGGAGATGGAAAATGTAATGTTCCTGGAGCAACAGTTTGTCCACAGTCCACATCCTGTATATTTTAGTTTTAGCTTTAGCAATATAAGCATTAATATATTAAGATATACCACTAAAAAGAAGAAGAGGTCTAGAAATTACAGTACATCTCCACAGCTTATTCGTAAACATAATGTTACATGAATATAAGATTTTGTATTTTTAATTTTTCTGCTTTTTTAAAAGCATCTTCAGGCTGCTAGCTGTGTACTGGCAGATATTACAATAGTAGTTACATGTTAAAAAATGGGTAGTACATTGCACACTGAGCCATAGTGCAAATCCACAAAATGCATACACTTGTTTTATTAAAAACAATTTAAAATATGCTTGAATAATATCTGCCTGGAAATTGAGGCAAAGACCAGTGCTCTCAGCTCCACCATAGTCAATGGGAAAGCTGCCTGAGCAAAGACTGAGAGAAAGGCCCTCTCAGAGGGCGTGCTGACTTAGCTTTTCAAAGGAGTTCGGCATGTAGGTGTCTAAATGGGAGCTAAAAAACCGTCATTTTCAGAACAGCTTGTTGTCCTGGGAGCTGCCAGGGCTAAACACTTTTGAAAATCAGCTTTGCACATTCACTGTGGAAGAGGTTTTCTTTAGATTCTTAAAATCTTTAGATATATTATGCAAATCTCAGAAAAATACTACAGAGTTTAAAATAGTTTGTCCTTTCTGGACTAATGGTGGTGCCCAGGCTTTACCTCCAAAACCTAATCTTCAGAGATGCTGAGTGCCTTGCATCTTATGATGAAAATCCCTACTTGCACAGAATTCAGGGAGCTTATTGTCTTGTAAAGTTCACTTAAATTATAATTCATATGGTCCTCCAAACTCAAGTCCTGTTTACACATGCAACACCTTATCTCAGGTGTAGTGGCATTTTAATTGAGGTGGCTGATCTATCAGGGGTATGAGCTAAAGCTTGAGTTAGCAGAATTCATCAGCTGCCACCATGACCAGCCTGTGGTGAAGACTGAGCTAGCTGCCACTAGTGAGTGCCACTAGTCCTTCACTGCCTTCCCACAATCTCCCTCCACAGCATGGCCAGAAGGGGCAAGCGTGCTGGGAAAGACTTTATAAAACAGGTCAGTAGGGCAAAGACCCATGAATTCTTCATCGAGTGAGTGAATTGCCAGTTTGGACACAGCAGCTTTAGGGCTGTATTACAGTGTGGCCACTCTCTTTGGTAGATAGTTTAACTCTGTTGCAGTACTTACTAGCTCTGAGTGTCATAATTTCACAGGACAGAGTTTCAATTTAGTGGCACCTGTTGCTGACAACTGATGACAGGGCCTGGATAATTCTTAGCGTATAGGTTATTTGTTTTCAAATGTTCTTGAATCAATACAAGGAGTGTTATGTCATTGCTTATACTCACAAGCACAAGTTATAAAATAGGACCCCAATTCAGGAAAGCACTTAAGCACATGTTTAAATTCATTCTTGTTTAGGATTTAATCATGTGCTTAAGTTTAAGCACACTTAAGTGCTTTGGTCTGTAGAGAGGTCCTATCAGGTCTGAGGGAGATGGCATCTAAAGTTAAGCATGTGCATAAATGGTTTGATGAACAGGGATGAACTGCTAAATGTAGAAAGACACAAGACAGAGTTCAGAGTAAACAGAGCTCTGGGTAATATCTGACGACTTAAAGTCCCCCAAGGCCTTTGTTTTAACACAAAAGCAAACAACCCCAGGAACACCTGCACATATGCACATACATATTCTTACTTAAATATGAAAATGGCTGTATAATTTGCATCTCTCAGCATTATACTTTGTGCTCAGGGTATTAGACGTTACAAAGTAATGCGTCGTGATCAGATCTGTATAGGCAATTCTTTTTCTAAATGGATCTTAAAATCAATTGGTTATTAGCTCCTCTTCTCCACTCCATGATGAAAGTACAATCCTGTTAAACATGCAAACTGCACAATATTCAGGGGCCTTGATGCACAAAAGTGTTTTGCTCAGCTGTATATGATTTCATTTATTTATAGCCAGCATAAATAACACTGAGATTTACACCTTGGATATAAATCTATGTGCTCCAGAGGAAATTCATTCCTTTACCACAGTTGTCATCATACAAGTCCCAGTCTGTCTTGAGATGAGGCAGCTCATTGGATTAGTGTGGCTGAGGTGTGCTAGTGTCTACAACCAGTGGCACACAAAGGGAGTGATGTGGTTAGTGTCATGTCCAGCCGTCTTTGTTTCCCCAGTGTGAA
Source organism: Alligator sinensis (assembly GCF_000455745.1). Classification (NCBI taxonomy): domain Eukaryota; kingdom Metazoa; phylum Chordata; order Crocodylia; family Alligatoridae; genus Alligator; species Alligator sinensis. The sequence continues at coordinate 4,934,639 of NW_005841844.1, read as the reverse complement.
TGGGCTATATGCATCTGAGTCAACTAGGAATGTCTTTGACATGTATCCAGTAAGGTTTAAACTCAGGTCTCTGTATCTGTAGTGAATACCTTCACTACTCTGTGATTGCACCCTCCAAGTAGCACTGCTGATGTTTAGTCATTTTAAAATATATAGAGGCCTGACTCTGCATCCTTTACACTGCTGAGCATTTACTCACTGATGTGTTGAGTACACATCAGTGTAAAGCACTGCCATCAACAGGGTTTGCCTTAGTTGCAAATAAGGACTTAAACTCCTAAAAACCTATGACAATATGAACCAGACTGGGGTTTTTGAAAAGTACTTAAACACCTAATTTCTACTGAAACCAGTAGCAGTTAAATATTTAGGTGCTCTGTAGGATTTTAAAAAGCACACTGTCTGCATCTTTAGGTATGTCAGTACCTATATAAAGCTGGACCACAGGCTTTAACTCATCTTTTATGTTGCTCCTAGGTTTTTTTGGATTACAAGTGAAATTCACTGTTTGGCAGTGCATCACATATGCCTGCGTGGTTGGACAGCATGCCAGGTTACCGAAACCGGGTCTGCACTAACACTCTGCCCTTATGTATGCCTGGTGCGAGATCAACAGTGGGAATTTGCTGAATGTTCCCAGTGTAGGAGCAGCCGTTGGATGCACTATGTGCTTTTGGGGATAGAGCAGTGGATGAAGACCTAGAAGGAGCAGTGAGCATGTTCTTTTCTGGCTTTGTCACTCACATATTGTGTGTGACCTTAAGCATATCTTTTCACCTCTTTTTGTCTTTGTTTCCCTTTCCATGTTCTGTCTGTTGTGTCCATTTAGATTAGTGGTTCCTCAACCTTCATATCCATGACAACAATATGAAGCAAGTAATATGCTGTGCCTAACATCCTACTTTGTTACCTATGTCATCTTCAGGTTTAAGTTTCTAACTTCCTGTAGCTTTGAGCAACATCATTGGGTCCCATGGATAACACACTGTGTACTGGCTGGGTTTCCACTGTTAAGCTTCTCAGGGCAGGGCTGTATTCTATCATGTGCAGTGCTGTGCTTTGATTGCAGTTAGGGCCTTTTGGCATTGAAGTTAGTACCATGCAGTATCTTTGCACTGCATTTCCCTTCCTGCTGCATATCTGAACTCCTCCACTGTGGGCTTCCATTTCTGAAGAGTACCCCATTTCCAAAATGCTCAGCAGTGAGGTGAGCTGTGACATTCAAAGTGCATAATTAATTAGTCAATAAGAGGTGGAGGAATTGACACCTCTCAGAGCCCCTGTTGTCAGGCTGCCAGCTGATTTGGGAAGACAACCTTGTGCTTGTTATGCTTAGTTCATCTGTAGAAGAGTTTCTTTATCTCCTGGAAAGCTAGAGATATTTGCTTCCTTAAAAAGAAGCTTTGAGTCTTCAGAAATTTAATGTGTCATGTGAGCTGCATAAATTCATCATTGCCTGATCCATCCAAAAGGCCATGTGTTTGACCCAACTGTTCTTGGCCAGTACTTAGTTTTAAAACATTTTTTAAATAAAGAAAAAAAAATAAGTTTCAGAAATGATGAGACATGTAGGAGCTGTCAGTCAGCATGGTACACTTGCATTAGAATTCAGGTATAGTCTAAACTTATACCATGGATGATTTGCTGGGGCAAACTGGCTTATAAGTAGGGGTCTGTTCTTCAGTTTGCTGTATAACAGTTCATCTGCACACTTACATGATTTCTAATCAACATCTATGTGGAGGTAAAGATGGCTTTAAGCATATGCCACCCATGCCTCACAGGGCTCTGCATTTCAGGGATTCCAGTCTTTAAAGAGCACATCTCACATGAAAAAAAATTAGAATGATACTAAAGTGTATTTAGGAATGCCTCTGAATATTGACTATTAAGTGAAACACTGCCTTTAGAATGATTAGTAATCTGCAAAACAAATTCTATTTAATTTTGCATTGTAGCAAGCTGACTGTTTCTCCTTCCACCTGCCTTGCTGTATTCCAAACTCAAAATGGCAGACTAGAAGTGGGAATGAGTCAGTGTGGTTCCAGATGTTGCTTGAAGGTCACTGCCTCTTGAGAACATATGGTCAACTTGTCTTATTAGTTGTCATCTGGTATGATATCCTTGTAAATGTTGCAGTGATAATTAAGTGGTGGAAGCACATACTGGATCTGGTTAGACATTGTACTCTATTCTGTTCAAGAATTCACTTCATAGTTGCAAGAGTACCATTTGAATCAGTACTGTACAAGCAACAGCTATGAAATCTCTGATCAGCTCTGTTTCAAAGTAGTTCAAACAAGTCTGAATGTGTCAGAAACAGAAAATGGAACGTCTTTAAGTGTGTGCACATTCTTGTGGATTGTCACAGCTCTTTCATCAGTACAGCAGCATTTTGACCAACCTTGTACTCATGCTACATGTTGGATTTTAATTTTTTTTTCATGTTTAGTGCTGAGGTATATACCCAGAAGTTACGTTTTCAAGTTATGCCTTAACTTACAGCAAGTGCTGACTGATGGCAAGGTCTGGCATTGATGGTAGCTTGCTTTATGGGTAGGACCCCTGTAAGTATTGCAAGTTCATCACAAAGCTGTTTGCTAAGGATGCCCTTGCATATCTGCCCAGAAGCCATGGTTTGGGTAATACATACCCAATGTGTTACACAGTATGCCAAATATTTCTAATAATTCCACTTATTGTGGCAGCAGAATGTATCTTCTTAAATTTGAGACTAATCAAAACTTGTTCTACTGTGTCACAAGCTCATTTAACTATTTGAGCTACTTTATTTGAAAATTATATTGCTGAAAAACTTGATTACTCCAAATTGATCAACAAATTCAGTTCAAAGAAAGCTTGCAAACACATTTATATATAGTGGATGTAATAGCATTTGGAATCAGTTTATTTTACTTTTGTAATAGCATGTTGAATAAAATTATTTCTGACATATGGTGTGCAGATATTATTTATAAACTAAAACTTGTATGCTTCCTTTGGTAGTTCCTCTTAAGAATGGATGAGTTGTGATTCTACATTATGAAATTTAGACTGAATGATTCCTTTTTCAGGATCTTTAGTGCATGCGTGTGTGTGTGCGTCTTCAAATTATTTATTGCTGTTGTTTGCAAGAGAATTTTAGTGTCTGTCTTAAAATGTTATACATTCAACCATTGTAACTGTTTCAGAGAATACAAATACATAAGTAGGATGAGCTGTTTCATCAAAATAATTTTTTTCAACTCCATCAAAAGGAGGCAATGGGGAATAAAAGGTGCACAGTGATAAGAAAAAGTACCAAGGAGTGAGATTCACATGACAAACATGCAGAATTTAAAGGTTGGCTCTCTCTCAGTTTCAATGGGATAAGCAAAAATAATGTGTTTTCCTTGTTTTTGCAAGATTAGTTTTACCTGCTAGTTTTTGGACTTAATACTAAATTTCACACAACCTAGCTCTGTGCTACGTATTTATATCAGTACCATAACAGTGAGTGTTTCCAAATCATATAGAATAAGGCAATGGATTTTTACAATAGATATACAACAGAAAAATTAGTGTTTTGCTATAGCTTTCTTAATTTCAACTCCCACCCCTTATTGTAATTTTCCTCCTGTGCATCCTGTATCCTAATTTACCAACTGCAGGGCCCTGTGCAAAAGCCAACCCTAGTGAAGGGATATGATTCTGACAAACCTAAAATGAGTGCCTGTCAGGTGATGTGGACTAATTTCACACTGGATCAAGTTGAGAAAGGGTTAATGGTTTCTCTTGGAGACAGGGATGAAGGCCAGCTTTGCCTTCTACCACCTGCCAGTACAAGCAAGATTCTGCAGCTGGAGGAAATAAAAAAGCAAGAAACAGGCTTTGGAGCTTGCCTATCCCACCACCTCCTGATTTGGAGGCAGAGAGGAGCTCAGTTTGTGGTGGGTCAGCTCTGAGTGAAGAGCCCTATGAACATCCAAATCTGGGGGAAGGCTTGGACCCATCTTGTTGTCCATCTGGTTGTTAATAATTGGAAGCCCTTGGAAGAGAGAGAGTTTTGACCTTCCACACAGCAGATGGAGTGTGTCCTAGGGCGGGTGACAGAGATGCCTATTGATGGGATGTAAATTGCAACATACTCTGCAAATGTATTCCAGGTACCGTGCTTCTAGCACTAGCAGTTTCCACTGCATCTTTTTATACAAACCTGTGATTCTGCAGTGTGCCTGAGTGTGTGTGGGTGGAGCACTTGCCACCTGGTTGCAGTAATTCTGTAATAAAAATTAGTATGCATGGTGTGCTAGTACCTAAAGCTGAGTTCAGCATCCCTCTTTGACTTGTCCTTGAAGAATTCCATTATGATTTTGTTACAAATTTAAGTGTTTGGGATGAGAACCTTGTGGGCTTTTAATATTTACTTGTGTACAAGTCACACCAGCAACCAAAACACTCAGGGAAAGTCTGCATGCGACATAGAAATGCCTCTAATAATCACTGAACTGTATAGTAGCATGGATAGAGCTTGTTTCGTGGAAGCTAATCCTGAGTTTGGACAATAAATTTGAATTTCTGTGGCTCAGCCTAGGTCTCCAGACTTCATGAAACAGGCACATTTTCATTGCATTGCTAGTCCATCCCTTTAGGCTGGAATCTGCAGCTCCCTACTTGGGCAAGTTCCACTGTAACCGACTGGAGTCCTTTTGCTTGAATCAGGATGGCAGGTACGGAGCTTTTGTTTTCTTTTTTGAGCTACATGGTACCACAAAGTAAAAAGGCTTCTGTTGCCTGGTTGGACTGAACCAAATTCCTAGCAGTAACGGTATTTTGTCTGTCATATACTAAGCATTTTTGGACATATGAAAATGGAAGGTCAGTAGTCCCTGGCAAGTCAGGGTCCTCATATGACTTCAACTAGATTCCACAAGTGCTCCAGAATAGCCAGCTCCTTCCAAACAATTCCATCCATTTTGCAGACAGTTCATGCTGCATTATATATACACTGACTTTCATTGGCACATGCCACATCCAATCCATTAGTTCTGCACAAATGCACTTAAGTTCTTTATTGCTCTTAGTTTTGTGTCATCAGCAAAGAAAGGTAAAGTTGATCTTCATCTAAATCATTGTCATGGAATATTGCAATTGATTACAACAAAGAAGAGCTTTTCAAGTTTCAAAGTTACACTCTCGTTTATTTCCCCAAGTAGTAATCTGCACTGTTTAAGTTATTGCACAAGAACTATATCTGTAAGAACTGTCTATATTACATTCATTGTTCAGAACATTTGAGTGGATAGGCTTTCCCCCCAATTCTATACATCATACTACTTATTTCTTTCTTGAACTGGCACTACAAAATAGAAACATGGTAAACATTGCTTATTCAGTCAAATTACAGAAGGAAGAAAAGGGAAAATCAAGCTAGTTCAACAAGTTCTCTTTTACACAGTAAAGGTCACTTTTCCCCCCATGAATAACAATGTCTTATAATCATATATTGCCTTTCAGTTGGAATGATCCCATGGCACTTTACAAACTATGATCTTTGTCTTGCAGACGTTTATGCATAGGCTTAACTTGACTCAACTTGACATGTCTATGGAACTAATAATTGATAAAAAACATTAATTAAGCATGTGTATTCTGCAGGAGGAACCCTTAGACCAGATCCTCAAAGTACGTAGGTGCCTAACTCCCCTCAGTTCCAATAGCAGTAAGATGCATAGGTAGGTGCCTAGTCAAACTCAGAAGCACATATATGATTTTATAGAGGCCTTGACAAATCCACCTTGCCTGCTTTCAAAAATCCCACCCTTAATTCTTCTGTGCCCCTTCAGAAATCCCAAATGAACTTCATGGGTGCAGTTATTTAAACACCTTACTAGAAGCAGCTATGAAATCTGATTAGAAAAACTAGTGATTAATTGGTGACACTTGAACAATGTTATGTCCTCATTCATGGTCCAAAGGGATGCAGCAGTCTGGCTAGAAGAGGATATTAAACATGTATGCTCTTGATAAATGAACAGCGTAGGAATTTTAATAGAAGGTCACAAAAGAAAGCCAAACCTTCAGCTGGTGTAAATCAGTAGAGCTCCATTAGCTTCCATGGCACTTCTCCAGCTTACATCAGCTAAGGTCTTGACCATGAGTACTTAATTGATAGTATACTATTAAGTCATTAGGCCATTTTCGCTTTCTTTCAGCTATACATGTAATTCCCATTAATGGTAATAAGAGCTGCTAGTGTATATTGTAAGGGAATATACTGTAAGAAAGAGGATATGATTGGTGCATATTCTCATGATCAGTTCCATCAGGATTTGCCCTGAGTTAAAGGTTCTTCTCTGCATCTAAAGAGCCAGTGTTTGAAAGTGGAAAGGCAAAACAAAGCAAACTGTTAATTATTAAAGAGGCCTTCAAACCTTTTACTTGGATTGAGGGGCTGTGGATGGAAGCTGAGAGAGAGATCCTATTTTAGAACTTGGCATATGATATATGTTTGGTTTATTTAGCTGAGTTGCCCTATCTTAAGTAGAAGTGAATGCCTAGTGAGGCCCTCCCTAAGTTGCTTCCACGTTTATTTTGCTACAGTCACAAGTAGTAACTGATAATAAAACCCATAATGCAAAGCTACTATTTTGTTGCTTTGGAATAAGGCAGAAAATTACTTGTTTTATAGCAAAAGACACAGCAGGATTTAATTTGGGCAAAAACGGCTTCATTTTACAAGTCTTCAAAGCCATCTCTTGTTAGCCCACTGGAATAAGGTCTCTGCCTCCCTTTTTGTACCTCTTCCTTGGTCACTTCTGAGCATGTACCATGATCTTACACCACACTTGTCCCTAGGCCTCCATTTCCCAAGTGCCCCAGCCTATCCAGGTACATATACTGGGAACTAATGTCTGGTTTGCAATTTATCTGAAATCTGAGACAAACAGAATATCAATTGCAATGCTCCTAAATAAATAGTATGGCTCGTTTGGGTGCTTACAGTTTTCTTCTCTCCCGTATCAGAATTTCTTCAAATGGTTTTTGTTTCTTTTTATGGAGTTTGTCATTTCTGAGACTCAAGCATGCTGTGAAGCTGACTGTCCACATGGTGCCTAGTTCCTCTCCACAGCGTTCATTGTTCATTCAGAATCACATTCTTTCTTGTCCCATTCAGAGGCTCGGTAGTTGTTTTTCTCCATTAGGTCTTTGCCAGCTGTTGTGGGTTTGCACACAGCAATATCTAGTTATGTAGATTCTTATGCTGTTCATGTGCACACAGATATCTCTTCCTCTTTCTCTTTCTTTCTGCTTTGTTTTATAGAAGTTGTATTTTTTGTTGTTGTTATTTGTTGTTGTTGCTGTATTTTTTGTGGCATTAGAGTAGTAGTAGGTCTTTCTTTGAAGAAGCTAAGGGTTTTGATAGATTCCAAGAAAAGTTGTGAAGGGGTTTTCTGTTCTTCTGATCCTGCTCTTGAGCTTCAGCATATGATTCTTCTAAGTGGCCTGGATTGTAAGGGTGAGGTGACTCCTTAGGAAACTTTCACTACTTCAATGGATTTGGATTCAACATAATGATTAGCAGGAAACCAGTAAAGAAACTGGAATTCTGAAGTGATGAATGAGGGGATTTCCATTGCTGAGAAAATGGGGTGTCATATTCCACACCAAGTTAAGGACTTTGTGATTGTTGTTCATTCTGAAGTACAGTGCTTTAGAGTAATCAAACCTGGAGGTCAAGAATGGCTAAGTCTGAATCCAGCAGGTATGAGCAGTGTTTTTTTATGATTCACTCGTAGAATGGGATTCACTTCTTCACAGCCACAGTTATAGAAGTAGTGAGGAGTCCAGGGGAACACCAATGCTGCAGACCCATTTTTGAGATATGACATCACATAGACTGATGGTGGTAGGCCAGGGTGGATCTGGGAGAGGGGGCAGCGGGCTCAGAGGGTTGTGTGGTTGTACCCCTCTTTGGCTGTGTGGTGTATACATATTGAGCTCTCTGAGCTCACAGGCTTGTCAGCACAGCTCCTGCCATAGCTGTTTTGGCATGGCAAAGGGGTGAACACCCTTCCTCTCCAACCCTCCCCTGCTTTTATTTTGCCACCAAAGTCAGCAGGAGCCAGGCTGATAAGCCAGTGAGCTCAGAGAACTCACTGCACATGTGCTGCATGGCACCCCCCGCCCCCTTGGCTTTGACAATGGTAACAGGGTTCTAAAGTTTTTCTGTATGTTGTATCGGTCGCTCTTAGATCCCTTATTAACCAGCTGCCAGATGCTGAGCTTGGTCAAGCCTCTGGAAGCGTGGGAGATGGTGTGTTGTTTTCATATAGTGTGATGATAACTGTAATTTGTATATTGCTGGCATTTTATTCCATGCCATTTTCAATATCCCCTGACTTCAGGTAGATGTTGAACAGGAAAGGAGAGAGGATGGATCTTGTAGAATTGCACATGAAGCTGATGCGCAGCACAACTTGCTGTGTCCCACCTGGGAAGAGCAACTGAAGACATGCCATTATGATGCCTTGAATTTCTCGGCCCATCTCTGCAATTAATGCTTTGAAATCCAGAGTTAATATAGGTCACTATGCTTGTTCAAGATAAAGAGATCATCTGCCAAGGCAAACAGCATGGTATCTGATTATGTCCCACCTTGAAGCCTAATTTGAAGGAGGCCAAACTACTGGAAGTAGCTGTGTGAGATCAGAGGGAAGCTTCTCCATTAATGTAATCAGAATGAAACCTTGTATATCAAATGGCAGCTGAGGTGATTTGCATCAGTCAACCATCTCTTAAAAAATTGGCTATACCGGCATGTATTGTGGGTGTGGGGTAGATTTCCTTTCTTAAGGAGAAGCTGCTGAATCTGGTAAGCAGGAATCTCAGATTCTTATACCTATCACAGGTATGTCTTACAAGGATAAGAGTTGTGAGCTTTGGGTTTGATATCTTGCAGCACTCAGAGCTAGACTTAGTGTTTTGCTTTCACTAAATTTTGTACATCAACCCACATATTCACCTACTACTCTTCCTGCCTTAGAAAGCTTAAAAGATTATCTTTCCCTCTTCATCATTTTATGTATGTCATGTATAGTTATTCTTAAAACTCAAGAAGAACCATTGCAGGACAAAGGAAAAGCTAAGGAAGGGAGGGAAGATGGTTGAGACAAATACGAGTTTTGTTGGTTTTTATTGTGTTATAAATAGATCCTAAAAGTCCTGATACTTTAAATGTGAGAAGGAGGTGAGACAAGAAAAGAAGAGCAGTGATAAGTAGTGGAAAGCAAAGTGAAGAAGAATTCAGAAGAAAGACTAGGAAGAGGAAAGTGGAGCTACTTGTGCTTTTGAAGGCCAATCTGAAGAAATGCAATATTAACATCAATACCTGGGAGGCTCGAGCACTGCATCATCCCCAGTAGTGCCATGATGTATGACAAGGCATTGGTATTTCAAGCAAACTCACCTTACTATGGAGGTGGATAGATGAGAGGAACAAAGGGAAGAGCTGTGACCTGACATCACTGGGATCTACTCCTTCCTCCCAGAATTATTTGTCACATCTGCAGTTGAACATTTGGATCATAAATTGGCTTCCTTAGTCATTTATGGTCTCACAGATGACTATTTACTGGAAGACTCTCATCTTCTTATCAAGGGACTGTTGACAATGGGCTATAATTCCAGGTAAAGGATGCACAAGGAGAGAATGGAGGAGCTGACGGGAGAGGTAAAGGAAGAGGGGGCAGAAAATGGGGGTAAATAGGCAGTGAAAAAGAAAAAGTGTGGGTAGGGGCAGAGCTCTGTAAAACCTTAATAGTGAGAAGAAAGCATTCAAACCTTACTTAGGGGCCAGTGTGGGTATTTGATATATACCTAATGCAAGAAACAAGGATTTTAGTGATATCTTTTTTAGGGCCAACTGTTTAGTTGGGAGAACTGTTGGACAAGCTAGAAGACATCAAATACATTTTTCAGGTCTAAGAAAGAGCCAGACACAGGCTGAGCTAAAGAGAAGACTCCATGTAAATAGTAAATGTAAGTGCAAATAGTCTGCCTGGAGGGATGGAGAAGGGCTGTAAACTAGAAGTGAAGAAGAGCCATTATAAGACAAAAGTAGTGGAATTGAATAGGCAATCTAGTTAGTGTCAAAGTGAGACCATTCACAGAGGGAGAGGGTAATACTACCTGTTAAATCCAGGGCTATTAGTAGCAGTATTTGATAGGTTGTAACAAGCCATAAATCCACTGTCTGTATTTAGTCCAGATTTTTTTTACTGTCCAGTAGGGTTATGAATTTCTGTTCCCAGGCCCATCTTTTGGAGGTGTGCTATAAATTGCCTTTGAGCATGAGGATTGTGAAACAAGAAAGAAAGAGGAAATTAGCTTGCATTCCCTTGTAGTTTCAGGGATAGGTTGTGTGTTCATGTCCTGTCCTAAAACGGTGCATAGTGTTGTTGTATGTTAATAAGGATTTGTGTTTTGCCCCAACAGTAGTTGCATTTTGATGATGGGTGAAGTAAAATCTATGTGTAGCTTGTTTTGGATGATGTTAGGATAAAAAGTGCTGTGACAATGTGTGGTTATTTCTGATGATCTCAGAGACTAAAATACTGTATCATGCAGCAAATTAGAGACTAGTTCACCAATTAAAAAATTGCTAGAGTGATAGCAATTTAAAAAATCCTCTCAAAATTGGAAAGAACCAGTGAACTGAGAAGCAGAAGCAGGTGAGAAGGAAAAATAAAAATAGGTGTGAAGCCAGCATCATGGTACCAATGCTGTAAGAGATGAGTGAAACTACACAGAGTTGCCCCTTTGTGTCAGGATGTTCCAGGAAGGCAGAGAGCTGCAAAGCTGCAGTAGGGTCTAGTAGCAATTCCCAACAAAGTCAGTGTAGTAAATAAGACTGTGATGCAGTATTGATGGGCATTGGCTACCCAGCTGACATCTGTGTTTGGTGACAATAGCACAGCCTGACAAGTTCAGTGTATGTTTGGCACTTGGCAGCAGGTGGAAGAGGCTCTGTGAACAACCACCTGCTCTCCAGCTTGTGCGCCTGTCCATCAGGGTCATGTCAGCTGCAGTAAATGCTCCACTGCATAATGTCTCCATAAGAACAGGGGTAACTGGGTATATTTCTCTCAGGTAGGGCTAGAGACTGATAAGTACCCAGGGTTTGAATTTGGTGCTTTTATAATTAGTTTTGGAAGAATTATGTTTTTATTTTATATAGACATCACTAGATAACATAAATGTTTGTCATGGGGATGACTGATTTTACTAAGGGGTGTGGGTTGTGGAGGGGTGTCTACATAGGCTGAAAATTAAAAATATGCCTTCAGAAAGTTAGCGATTATTTATTCAAGGCCCAATGACCGTGGAAACAACATTAATAGATTTAAAAGCAATGTCAAAATGCCAGGCCCTGTACCTGAAACTCCTGTAAACAATGGGCATTGCAAGTGCTCGTTATATTTGGGGCCACAGCTGCAGTTGGTGTACAGTGGCATAGTTATTACTTTGAAGTGAAGAAGGCTCTACTGGTTCACTGGCTGAGGGAGGTATCCCTACGGAAGGCTCTACTGGTTCACTGGCTGAGGGAGGGATCCCTGCCTGTTTGAATTAGGTGTCCAAATACCAAAGTCAGGATAGGTTAGCATCAATCCAAAATACCTACAATAAGCTCAGAGGGGATGCTTCAGATTTATGCTACTGTAACTCAGAGCAGAATACAGTCTCATATATAATTTTTATTTTCCCTGACTGTACATTTGAGTTGTCAATAAAAGAATATATCCATGTTTAGGTATATTAATAAACATGGTTATTAGTATACACACCAATAAAATACTAATTTTTTCATATTTTCCTATCTCCTCATGTTGGGCTCAGTGGAGCTATACAGATTTACTGAGGATCTGGTTGACCGTTTAAAAGTGTTGTGAAAACCTCAACTCAGATTTTACAGATGTCATGCTTAAACTCTTACTGTTAGACGGTTAACTCCTTTAATGGTTTGTGCAATTTACCATCTAGCTTGGTAGCTATTCCTTTCTATGCTTTTTCCTATATATACATCTCATCAAAGACAGGAGAGAATGTCAATAGGATTGAAACACATACTTAAAGTTAATTACATGCTTTAGTATTTTGCCAAATCAGGATGGACTTAAACACCTTCTTGATGATAAGCATGTGTTTAAATGTTTTTCTGAATCTGGTCACAATTCTGAAGATATTGGGTGGCTTGTGCCATAGATAATCCTTCCTTGTTGCTTATGTTTAGTGCTTCACACAGATCTAATATGTAAAGAAAGAACCTAGTACTAAGACATTGACTCTGAATTTGTAGAAAAATATCTGGCAATTGCTCTTTGTGCTACAGTTCAAAATATTTTAAAAAAATATAAAAGCATTATCTTTTAGAATGAGACATTTCTACCTTCACTGACAAAGGAGGAGTAGGTAAAGTGGAACAAATGTTGCTCACTTCTCTAATTCAGTGTCTAGGTTGGGCAGCTATCACAATAGGCCTCATTTCACATCAGTGGGCACTTTTGTGAGTCTCTTAAAATTGATTAAGCATCAGTTGCTGATAGCAAAACTTTCTTGGGAATGGGTCAGTGCCTCTGGAAGTGACTTGGGTCCTCATTCAAAGCCCATTGACGTTAGTGGAAAGAGTCCTGGTCATGCCAATGTGCTTTGGTGAGGGTCCAATAGAAGAAATGTAATTAATCATGAATCTGGTCAGTTTCAGAAAGGGCTCCGAGACTCACCTCTTTGATCAGGCCTCCCCAGTACAGCAAACCCTCATTTTCTAGTTGACTTGTTAAGCTACCTACAGTAGCGGAGCATAGTGTAGGAGCTCTTTTACTAAGGACTTGGAGTTAGAATTTTAAAGGCATTTAGGTGCCCAGTTCTCATTCTTTTCCATAACACTTAAATGCTTAGGAACCTTTTAAAAAAATCTAGCTCTTAGGGTCTCATGATACAAAGATGATGGGAGTCAAATAAAAACTTATAATAAAGTAAACCATATCAGTGGAGCCAAAAATGTAGGGTTTGTTGTGGGTTTTTCCCCCTTTTCTATCTGAAAACACCTAACCTCGGTGTCAAGGACAACTATAGTTTAATTTCAGTCATCTGTGACCAAGAGGTATATTTCTGGTATAGACTAATCTTATGATAATAAAAGCAGGTTTCTTGTTTCTGAAATTCTGAGGAGGTGATCCTTGCTTTTGTATTTAAAAAGTATATAACACCTAGACAAATGTAACAGAAACAAATCAGCATGGCTTCTGGAATAAATGAAACTCATCCGCTCTAATCTATTAGAATTATTTGGGCATTTAAAAACATATTGGCTAAAGTATGAAAACCAGTTGATATAAGTTGCTTGCTTGATAAATTTCCTTGCAAAGAAGCTCTTAAGAAAACTAAGTGATGAGCAAGGAGAAAGAGGATTGTCATGTGTTGGAAACTAGCTAAAAGAAGAAAAAAAATAGGAGCAAATGGTCACTTTTCAGTGTGGCAAAAAATATCTAAAAAGGACTGCATTTAATGTATTAAAAAATTATCTGAAAAGGTAGGTAGACAGTGAGATAGTAAAATATACAGATGACAGAAAATGGTTTAGGTCAGGGTGCTCGACCCCAAGTTCATGGGCCAAATCCGGCCCACAGAGCCATGTCATCCATACTATCTGGCCTGCTGGGCTCACCACAGGCCCAAAAATTTGGTGATGAGAACAGTGTCAGCATTAATTGCCACTCCCCTGCTGCCAAGTTTCGGAATATGCGGGGCACCCAGCAGGCCAGATAGTATGGCCCTGCATACTAGATCAGCAGGGATCCTGGTTTTCCCTGATAAAAATTGCAAATTCTCTGATAACCCCAAAATCCATTATTAAAATTAAAGGCTCCCCACAGCCCTCCCTAGCTCTGCTGGAGCCTCTCACTCCCCCCACAACAGCCCCACAGCCCTCTCTGCTTGTGCCCTTTGCCCCCCACCCGTAGATCCCGCCCCCCACCTCTACCAGAGGGAGTCCCCGGCTGCCAGGGCTATGGGGCAAGGGACTCGGGTACACAGCTCCCTGCCCCCAACAGAAGGCAGCTGCAGCAGAAGGAGCACAAGCTATCTCCCCTGCTGCTGCCTGCTGTGGGCTTGGGCAGAGGTGTGACCAGCTCCTGGAGGGGAAGAGGGACCTGCACCTCCCAGATCTGTGTGGGGGGCAGGCTGTGGGCTTGAGCTCGACCCTACTTCCCTCCTGCAGGGCCTCTGCAGCTGCCAGGCACAACCCAGCATGGCTGGGAACAGCGGGGCTGCGCAGTGATCTCCTCACCCCTCTGCTGCCCTGGCGGTGCACCTGCTGCCACTTTGAGGGGCACA